>NC_053458.1:1894596-2264596 GCF_015227805.2 Hirundo rustica | reverse complement strand
ATGTAATTTGCTGGTGCGCACAGGGTGAGGGGAAAAAAGATTTCCCCCATGAAGCCCCTTCAAAATTAATCAAAAGGAAATGCAGAAATTCCTCACGTAAAAACTCGCATGCAAACGCTGCATCTCTTTGTGGAGAATGAGAAGAAGGGATGAGCTCGACACCAAACTAAAACATCTTATCATTAATAAATAAATGTATATTTATGCATTAAGTGTATCTGTCAACATTTCTGCATGCTGTGAGCTGGGTTTTCATTAAATCAGGAAGGATTAATTTAAATTAAGCAGAGTGAGATCTATATTACCAAAGCAATCAGCTGCAAGCAAGCTGGCTAATTCCACTTTTCTATTTATAAATCCTTCTCACTCGCAACGAACCTTTTCCATTGGAATGATTTTCAAGCAGCTAAAAACAGAGCCAGGAGGGAAACTTGCACAAAGTATCTCACATCACATTTGCTGGGCTGTTGTTTGGTTGAGCTCTACTGGAGTCTACTACGCAGGCACTGGAGCATCTACTATGACTGTATAAAATGTGTTTAATTGGCATGAAAAGGCACTAACAGAGTGCTGGTGGAGTTTCCATCAGCCAGAGGATATCTTATTTACTCTAGTTGAGCTGGAGGACAAGAGGAGAGCGCGTGTGGACGGGTGTGTGTGGCTTTGGGGGAGTGGGAATCACACACACTATAAACCCCACAGCATTTATAATGCCACTAACCTCCAAATCCCCAGGAGGACGGCTCGCAAAATGTTTTCCTAATTATAATTTTGCAGATTTATGTTTAACACGGTTTGCCAGTTGTGAAATTGGCAATGACGGTAATACAATTTGACGGGTATTTCATGTTAAAAAATATGCATTTTTATAACATACTTTCCCCACAAGCAAGCAAAAGGAGCTGATGTGAAAGGGAAGGTTTATTTTTTATGCCACGCCGTGCGAGGAGCTGGGTACACATCTAGGTAGTTGTAATTGATCCAGGAGCCCAGGCTGCATTAAGAATTGATGTGGTACTGTATACATTGTGTTACAGTCACGCAGGAGAGTCTATGAGATACCAGCTCCCTGCTGAGCGCATACTTATGTCAATATTTCTGTTAATTGTTGCATTACAAATTGTTACATATCCCAGTGGTGGGAGTTTGCATTTGTGCCTGCAGTGGAGCTAACAACACCTATCCGTGCTCCCAGGAGGCTTCAATATATCGTGAGATTTGCTTTTTGAAAATGTTATTGCAGTTTATCAGCCCAACATCACTGCATTCAGCACGGACAGGACAAAACCCTCCACTCTGCCATGGGGCTGGGGATTCCCATGTCTCCTCCATGCACCAAGAACATCAAACCAAATCAAATGGACTTTGATCCCCTTCTAGTTTGTGCATTGCCGTATTACTGATTTTCCCCTAAATACAGGTCTCTTTGAGCTGTTGCTGGGATTCATTAGTGGTGCACTGGTGTTACACAGATTCCTGAATGGGTCATGCTCGGTAGAGGAGATATTTTGTTTGAATTTTCAAAAGAAATGGCATTCATTTAGGAAAATTCAATAGTGGTATTGACTTCAACACGTGCAAGATCTGCAAACCCAGGTCATACACAATATCTCGGTGTGATTTCATGCCCAAGTCACTGACCCCAGGAGCTGACTCCAGCAGCCACCACAGAGTTGATGGCTGCAGTAAACCCACACTGAGCCTTGCAAACATCACCCACCCCCAAACAGCAAACAACATGTTTTTGGAAGTTGAACTTGGATAAGCAGCATGGAATCGAGTTTGTAATATTTACTGTGTTTTTTAATTTCTTAAATTTCCGGCACTTCCGTGAAGAGGAGCCTTACTTGTGTGTGCTACCACAGGGCAGTGCCAATCCTCTCTCTGTTATCAGATACCAAATTTGCTGTCACCAATTGAGTGGCAATGAGTTCCTAAATTGGGGGGCAGATTTTCCCCCGGCCTTTACTCAGGGGAAAGAAAAAGATGAAGTGGGGCAAAGCATTTTCCTTCTCTCTGTCTTTGAGGATCCCTGAGATCTCCAGGGGATCCTGAGCCATCAGAAGGGAGAAGCTGCTCCTGCATGGCTCCCGAAGCCCAGCATCCCCACCAGCTTCCTGCCAGTGGGCTTTACTGGGGGCACTGGGGGAGGGGACTGGTGGTTCAAAACCCTCATAAAGAGAGATTCCACAACAAGGAGACTCTGTGCAAAAGGCTAATTACAGCCTGGGGCTGCATTAACCTTTAGTGTGGGTTCCCCACTGGGACCTTTGTGCGACTCTGTGTGTGTGTTCATGGCTTGTGTGCACACACAGACCTTCTCCTTCTCCTTGAATTCCCCATCCTCCTCCGACACATCCATGCACAGATGGATATGGATCTCTCCCATGTACAGATGTTTCTGAAATCTTTCACAATCCAAGGGTTTGGGCGCTGGGGAAGCCAAGGAAAGGATCAGACCTCCCCATCTCCCCTCAGTGCTGCACAGGACTGGCTACGGAATTCCCTCCTGGGATGGAAACTGAAAACACAAATCCACCAAAGACAGTAACAACCAGCTTGTCCCTGGAAAGCAGCTGGTACAAACCCACACTGGCAGGGAGGAGGCATCCAGTGCTCTTTGGAAAAGCACACAGAACACAATCAATGAGAGCCAGGTGCATCAGTAAATATTATGGCAGATGTAAATTTATGACTCAGAGATACCAGTGATCTCATGAAAACTCACAGGGATGATAGACAGATATTCAGACAATCTCTGTGCTTTTCCTGGACAGCTACCACAAGTAAGTAAAACTGAAAGCAAAACTTAGGAAAATTTAACTCACTAGAGATGATGCTGCAAAATTGCTCTAATGGAGACGACATTCATTCCAGGCTCGGAGATCCTGTGAGGAAATATGCTCTAACTAATCTGATTACTGCTCTTGCCCACACAGTGATCTGGCTGAGGGTGAAAATACCCATGAAAACATCAGCCTACATCAGATCTTCACACATTTGAAAGTTCACAGAAAACTTAGCACAGCCTCACCTGGCTGGTGGCAATGCCCTAAGATCTCGGGGCACAGGGTTGTTGCAGCAGCCACTGTTTTATTTCCTCATGTCACAGAATCCTGGAATGGTTTGGGTTGGAAAGGAACTTAAAGATCATTCCCCAGCCAAAGGCTTCTCTCCTATCTCCCAGTGGCTGGGTGAGGATGTGGCAGAACTCCCACCGTGCACCAGCCCCAGTCTCCAACCTCATCCACTCCACTTAAACCTCACCCCCTCTCACTTCAGCTGCTCAGCAGACTTTTTTTTTTTGGAGTTGCCTTTGTGAACATTTATCCCAATAGGTAGTTTTGTGTCATAAAATAAAACCTCAGCAAAATAAAAAAATGCCTCCCATACAAACGATAAATCCCAACCAAAACCAGGTCTGCCACTGAACATCCTCCTCTCCTTGGGGACAGGAGGAGGGAAAAAACGCGTGACAGATGTTAATCACTTCCTTTAATGAACTGCTTGGAGATATTTAAATACGGTGGTGTTGATTGTGGTGTGAGAACATATGTACAATAGTATAAAACAAAGTAGAAACATGATGTATTATTAATACACGTTAATTCCTTTACATCTATTTAGAGGCATGGTGAAGGAAGAACACACTGTGTATTCTCACCGTGGCTCTTCTTGGATATAAAGAGACCCTCTGAAGCAAATTCTTCAGCCTACTATACTTCAAGAAATAGTAATCTGAAGCATCAGACATTTCCTATTAAAGTTTTAAAAACATAGCTTTAAGCCATACATTACATTGAATGCTTTAATATCTCATCTGATTCAGTAGGTTTTAAACCCCACAGAGGTCACATTTGGAAGCACTAGTCCCTTTTTACAGCATCTCCAAACATTAAATAAAAATAAAAATTATTAGGAGGAATAGAGCCATCTGTAGAGGCTAATAATGTGTCAGTTTGATATTATTATTAATAATACTATTATTTCTGTTTCATATTAGGGAGATCATGATTGCTAATGGCTATAAACTAGGAGTGATAGCCTTCATTCTGGCCCATCTGTGTTGCAGCCAGAGCGGCGTGAGGGGCTCCAGTTACACCCCAGTTGTCTCTCCTGACCCTATTTGGTGTCTGGTGTTATCCGTGCCGCTGTCCCTAAAGCCTTGGCATGCCCAGCTCCGGGATCTGCTTACAACAAACCCAAACCCTGCACCAGGCCTCGATGGCCTTGGGAGCAGCCCAAGGTCATGTTGTGATCAGGACTGGGGGGTTTAGGCTCAGGCTGAAACCCCTCCTGATGTCACCAGGGAAAGCTGTCCCAGCCAACCCCAAGGTTGGCTGGGATCGAGTGCCCAGGACTGCTGGGTTTAGGCTCAGGGTGAAACCCCTCCTGATGTCACCAGGGAAAGTTGTCCCAGCAAACCCCTGGGAAAGGAATGTGGAGCAGATAGGTTTAAGCAGTGGCTTACTCCTGATTTAGAAATAGAACCTTGTTCTTGGCTGTTATCAAAGGTTTCCTTTGGTCAGCTCAGCTGAACGTTGCGTCTGGGCTTGGGCTAAGAGGTGCTTCACAGCCCACAAGGCTCCTCTGCATCCTGTGCCCTTTCCCTACGAACCCAGAAGGCTCTTGGACACAAATCTGGTGGTTTACGTTTCTGGTGGTGTTCAACACCTACAGTGAGTCACTTAAAAAAGTAACAGTGGTTAATTCAACTGATTGGAAATATTATGATAAAGTATAAAGGAGGACGAGGCTGTTGTCCAGCAAACACCACACAGCTCAAGTTTAGAGTCCAGCAGCCTCATTCCATTAACTGAGTGACCCAGCAGCACTGACCAGGCACTTCCCTCTTCTCCAACACCAAATATGTTCAGCCCACGGTCCCTCTTCCCCTCTATGTCACTGTTGTGGGTCATATTTAGTGCTGATGATTTGTAATTTATCCAACAGCTACAGGCACATTTCCCCCAGGTAACATTTGTAAACAGAAATAAAGCTGCCGCTGTATTGTTTGCCTCAGAAACTCTGCAACTCTAGTGTGCCATAGAGTAGGCAGTGATGTGTAACCAAGGCCAGTGATAAAAAGAAACTGCAATTGTTTTTTTTAAGGTACAGCTCTAAAACTGTACTATGTGGATTTCCATGGTGTAGCAGCACAGACAGAAATTACTTTTTTCCCCTCTATAAGAACTAGTTATCTGATTCTCTTTTGTTTCCCTTATTCCAATGTTCAGTTGCATTTTAGTGTTCAGAGCTATAAGGATGCATTGAAACTTATGGAGCCTGACATTTTAACTATCTCATCTTAGCATGATTCATCTCAATTTACTTTCTTCAAAAATGTAGCCTGGAAGAATATGAACCATTTTGGGGGCTTGCTAGAAGGCCATAAACTCCATTAAAGAGTAGAGTATCAGCTGCCTTCCAAAGAGGGTTTGCTTGTTATGGGGCTCATCCTGCAGAAGAAATAGGTGCCTGCTGGGAAATGCCATGGAGCCTTGAAAGCTGAATTCACAGAACTGGGGGGGATCCAAGCCCTGGATTGCATCCTCCACCCTCACAGTGCTCTGTGCTCTGCTGTAGGAAGAGCAGAACAAAGAAATGTGGCTGTGCCTGCTCTGCATTTGAGCCTTGAGCAGAGCAGAGGCGCCTCAGTAGTTAAACAATGAGGAGATGAAAAGAGCCTCAATAAATTTGATGGGTTGATATGAGCAAACAAAATCATTCATGTGATATTACACAAGCGTCTGTGCAGAAAACACATGATTTTGGAGCTATGGCCACAGCCTGACACATGTTCTGGGGCAGAGCCTCTGTGGACACCGAGTGCCATCGCTCTGCCGAAGTCACCGGAGCTGTGACAACTGGAACCCGCGGGGGCAGTGGCCTTTTTGTGCACAATTCCTGTAAAACTCACATTGCACCACACCCAGGGCCCTGGCAGCGTGACCATCACAGTGTGAGGAGCTCCACAGACACCATCGGGGACAGGGGCAGAGCCTTGGCTTCCACCCAGATTTGGGATTCGCACCAGCTCCGGCTGCCGTGACACAAACAAAAACTTTAAGCACGACTTGTTCAAGAGTTTCAAAGCACTGAAACATCCTCCAGGTGCTTCTGGGGAATGTGGACACATGGCCGTGTCCCCAAGAGGTCAGTGACACTCGCCCGGCCCGTTCCCCTCCCGCACTTCACCAATGCAGTGAAACAATAATATATCACCTGGCCTGACCCCTTGGCCTGTATGAATTATCTGTTTTAGAAAGACGTGAAACCACCTTTTATATCCAACATAATAGATATTTAGACATTGTAGATCAATAGTGAACAAGTTTTCTGGTTATAGTTAATGGGTGCCAGAGGGGCATTCTGACATTGACCTCTGACACTCTTGTTGACAAGAAATCTATAGAGGAAAAAAAATAGGAAAGACTGCCAGGTTTTAAAGTTATGAATATAGATCTACAGCGAATAATGGTAATTTTCATTGAGCAGGAATTTTTCATACTTTCCGTTTCAGATGGATTTCTCCAAAATCCTTAATTCTGACCAATGTAAAATTAATAGCTGGCCCTTGGTGAACATGGGAAAACAACTGTTCGGCTGTATGACACAATTTGCCATTTGTTACTCATGTGGTATTGTTCTGCTGTCAAAGAAGACTTTTCCCTTTATAAAATAGGCTGTCATTTATAATTCCAAACCAGCACAGATTTGTTAAACAGCCACCACATAATAGGTCTGGCTAGGAAGAAATACTGGCTCCTGGTTCTTGAAAGAAACGGATCTAAAATTATTTTGGAAAAAGAACAAGTTTTCTTTGCCTCTTAAGTAGGATTTTAATGTTATGCTTTCACACAAAATTGGTTGCTAAAATGTATGGCCATCAAAGGCCTAAGATAAATCCTTTTTCTTTAATATTCAGTGAGTTCAGCTAATTCTCGTGTAATTAATTGAAAGGCTGTTAGTAAAGGTGGTGACAGCTACGAGTATAAAATTAAACGGTTGTATCAAATACGTGACAAAGAAAGTTCCAGTCGCCAGATTACGGCAGCAGGCACAGAGAGGCTGTTGGGCACTGCAGCACAATCCAGCACCCCTCCGATGCCGAAATCAGCCCTGTCCCCTGCAGGGAGATGAAACCCCTGGGCAGGGATGGTGTCCCCGTCCAACGCCAGCCCCGCTGTGTGATGGTGTCGCAGCCGTCCCGCAGAGCAGCACCGTGGCAAACACATTTGTCCTGGCTGCGCTTTTCTCTCAGCCCTCCTCTCATCCCGGGGAGATGAATCGCTGCTGGGTCCAGCCTGGCTCCGAGGGCAAAGCCAGGTCTGGAGGAGGGAACCTGCCTCCTACGGCTTCAACATTTTAATTAATTTTAACACCGATGCACAAATGAGAGTTAATCGCTCTGCTGCGGCGCTCTCTAATTTACCAAGTTTATTCATTAAAACTTTCCTCCCTGAACTCTGATTGAATGTCATGCTTTTTAAAGGGCCTCTCAAAGAGCCCAAAGGCTTTTCAGAGGGCTGCTGGAACGCTTTTTACAATTTGCTTTGCAAGGAGGAATGTGAAAGTGTGCTGGGAGAGGGCTGGGGCAGCTAAAAGGAGGGTACAGGGCAGAGACTGCTCTGAAAAAAATCATCAGCTGAACAGCAGAGCTGCATCTCAACTTTGACAAAGTATTTAACACTGTCCACATGATGCTCATGCTGCCTTTTGTCATTTAGTGCAAGAATGTAATATATGCTCCATGACTATTAACTTTATGTGACTGCCTTAGATTACACCGATATGTTTTATTGCTGTGTTGTATAACAAAAAGCGTGGTGATGATCTTATTTGTTTTAGATAATATATTTGCAACGTGTTTGCTAATCTAATTATTTTAGAATCAATATAATAAAACCTTAAGTACACAGTTTGGTCTATTAATTGCTAGAACTAAAATCCTAAATTTATTGTTTAAATGGAGGTTCTCTATTTCAAATTAACTGAAGCAAAATGTAATCTTTACCTTTTTAATTAACTGCGTTCAATATTAAGTAAAAAAATACTTCACATTTCCAGTTCCTTATGAAGGCTGCAGTCAGCAAGGATGACATTCAATCATACATTTAATTGGCTTTTTTAAAGTCGTTTACGTTGCTTGGCTCTCTAAGAAAGTTGCAGTTAAGAAAAAATCTGCTTCATGTAGTTTGTGGGAAAATTCACTTAATCTAGATGCAGAACAGTTTATAAAAAATTTTTTTAAACCCTGTGAGTGTGACTGTAAAGGCATGTAAAGCAAAGTAAAAATATTTGTTTGTTTGCCTCACCTCTGGGCACCGGGAACTTTACACAGCACCTACAAGTCTGCAGGGATTTCCTTCAGCTCTGGGGTACAGTTCTGGTGATTCACCTTTGCTCTTCTACTTTTCTGCTTTATTCTATTTCCTTCTGCACTCTCCCTGTATTTTGGAGAGCAGCTGAACTGCCAGCACAGAGGGTCCCTTAAGACTGGAGCTGCCCTAAGCAGCCAAACCATTTTGTGAGGCTTCACTGGCAAAGCCCCTTGACACTGTGGGTGGTTCAGTTAAGAAAACTGCCTCAAGTGCCTCCATTAATACCAAATTCCTGCCTCTGTAGCTCATATGAGCTCAAAGTTTACTCAGGCAATGAAAATGTCTAGCTGGAGATTAAGGCTAACCTTCCTCAAGTTTATAAATCACCACCACTTCTCTATTTGAATCGATTTTAAATATGAAAGAACTGTGATTCTTCCCTATTCTATTGCCTTCACACTTCACCCAGTGCCCTACTGCTTCTCCTGACATTTGTTTGGGATTTCCAATAGCCCGTGGGCAGCCTGGAGACGTCTTATCCATGAGGAAAACGAGTGACATGTCCAGTGAGCACCTGGGACAGGGCTCATGGCATTTTTCAGGACAATCCATGTGGTTGTGTGTCACCTCTCCCTCATCAGGGACAAGCTCCTGTCCCCAGATCCAGGGACAGCCGAGCTGGAGCTGTCTGAGAGGTGTTTGTCAGCTTGTAACCCACAATCAGGGCACCTAAAATCCAACTACTGCAGCACTGCAGCAGAGGATCAGGGAATCAGAGTGCTCGGGTTGGGAAGGACCTTAAAATCATCCAACATCCACACTGAGCTCCCAGCACTGCTGCCTCACACCCCAGCCAGCCTCCCAGTTTTGTTTTGCCTCATCTACCTGGTACATTTCTGGCTGAGAAATTAAATTCGGGGGAAAAAAGGCATTTTAACAGCTTTCCTTTCACACCTGGGAGTTCCTGCAGCTCTCCTTGCATCAGTCTTTCAGCACATTCCTGGGGTAACTTCTCACTCCCCTGGACTGTGCTGACAGCTGCGCTGGCTTTTTCAAAGTCAAACCAAGTGTCGTGATTTTTCCTAGGATTCCTCCTTTCAAATTTTCCTGTCAGTGTTTCCTTGAGGACATTTTTCTCTACTTATTCACACGCTGCCCCATTAAAACCTGTCTGTGTCTCTTCACCTTTCCACACAAACACTCCCATTAGCGAATTGTATTTGGGGCTGGAAATGTTCATCAACTTCTCGGGAACGATCGCAGAGTTTCTCTCATCTTGCTGGGAAATTTATGAATCGATATTTTCAGCTTCATTGCTGCCCAGGTTCTGTGAAACAATCCTTATGTTCAGATCTTTCTGTGGGCTCATCAAACCACAGGTCCTATTGAATTGGCTGCAGTTCTGTTTCCAGCTCGTTACGGTGGGAGGCACCGGAACACATGGACAATTGTGGCAGGAGCCCTTTCCTGCCACTCCAAACAGGGAACTTTATTAGAATAAGAATTACTGGGGCTGATTGAATTATTCCGCCTCCTCTGAACTTCAAGTTGTGGGTTTAAGCAAATGCACAGTGGCCGCCTAAAAAACCCAATATTCCAACTGTGTTCTCATTTCCATCCATACACCTGTCCTGTTTAATAAGATGCTCAGGTTGAAAATTACTTCAAATATTAATTCCTGTAATAAGACCTGCAACAGCCCTTCTTCCAAACCCTGTGCAAATGCCCCTGTCCAGAGCAGCAGTGATGAATTTACCTCTGCTCAATCCCACCTGCACAGAACACCCCTAAATTAATTTCATGTAACAAATACGCTTGTAGGAATTAGGCTTTGTCAGCAGAGAATTCACAACCAAACAGAAATCCCTCCTTTCATTTAAATCCATGGGTAGTTATGAACAGCTAACCCAGCTCTACTCATTACCTAGCAATGAAAAATTGACAATGGAGTTATTAGGATAATATATGTAATTAATAGAAATATTAAAAGATTCACCATTAACCTGCATTTGCTCAGAATGCCAGAGGGGTGATTAGTTAGAATGGTACAGAATATTTTATAGTGCTTACTGCTCCTCTATGGAGTCAGGGAGGGGAAAATGGAGAGCCAAGCCTCTCCTGGATTGAAGTATGACCTTAATGGTGTTCAAATTTTTAAACAGGAATGAAGATAAAGAGAACGTGGAAAAATTATACTTTGAACTTAGCAAAGGGACAAAAAAAGATCTATTTTTTCTTGGTAAGGTAACTGATATTTTAAAATCAAGGTGTTCCAAAACTTTTTTGACTGGAAGCAATTATCCATCTTTAGCACTTCCCACAGTTCAACATCTGTTATTAATGATCGAGTTTTTTGTTTTACAAACATCCCCTCATGGTGCATCAGACACGATACAAGGTGCACAGGATAATTCCGGAGTCAGGTACAGATGGGCTGTAAACCACTGTCAGATAAAATGTGGATATATCCCATACATTCAGCACAGGTTTAAGTTCACTATGGAAAATATTTTTTAAGCTGCAGAAGGTGACAAGCAGCAGGGGTTTTATAAAACCGAACAAAATTTGGTTCAAGGAAAACGAACAACTCAGAGCTGTTGAGAAGGATCAGTTGATTGCAGTTTTTTGGTGGCTGGGGATGGTTTTGTGTCAGTTGGGTTTGCCTGCCCACAGTGAAGGCTGGGACAGGGCTGCTCTCAGCTGCATTTCTCTCCCAACAAACTGATGTGCTTTGTCTTCTCTTGTTATATGACCCCAGAACGGTGCAGGCATTAATAACGGTACAGTTAAAAGGAAAGCAGAGAAGATCCCACACCTCATTATCCCGTTTCCTGTTTGAGGGATGGTGTGAGACCAAATTAGTGTATGTTTGGGAAGAGCTAAGCGTTGCAATAGAGATGCTAATTTAGAATTAAATAGGTCACTGGGAGCCAAGTTCACCAACAATAAATCTGAATTCAGTCACCTGGAAACCCCCACGAGGCTTTGATGCCGCAGGAATTGCATGGATTCTTCTCCCTGAGTGTCTTCCTGTGGCATGCAGGATCACTCCGGATTAATATGACAAGACAATAAATGTTGTTTCCTTGCAAGGCCAAGAGTGACTCATTAAGGATGGCTATAAATCAGTTGTCTGATGTGTAACTTTTAAAACTTTGTTTTTGGGAAGGGATCCTCACATGGAGATTCAAGCTTTGACATCCCTCTCGTTAACTCTTGTTTAAAAAGGTGGAACCAGCCGAATTCCTACCCCAAGCCCAGCAAGAGCTTGGACGTACATTCTCCACTGAGCTGAATGGATGAGAGATTGAGAAAGTTAACAAAAAACACATTTTCTTCCTTAAAGAAATATTTCCTCCTGACAGATTTTGGATTGCATGCTCTTTGAAATACCGGAGCTATCACAGCGTGTTCCCAGAGAAAAAAAAATACGAAAAGCTCCCAGCACTAAGTGCGAAACATGTGATACCCACAGAGCAAATACCTGGCTGTGCATGCAGATGGATAAAAATGCCCAGAAATTACAATAAAAATGTATATGAACAAGCAATTCCTCAGAGAAAATCCCAATTAAAATATCTTGGGGGAGGAATTCAGAGACCAGTCTGTGCTCATCCTATCATTGGCAGAACCAGGGCAGAGTTTCATTTTGAGCTAGTTTTGTTAATTTCTTGAAAATAAGAAAATAAATAAGAAAAATGAGATAAATAGCAAACAAATTAAAGAGATTTCTAAGGAGGAATCCAGAGGAAGGATGCACCTAAGAAATAAATTTTCAGATTAAGATCATGATTTTGCTGAATTCACCATCATAAAATGAGGGTGTTGAACCATGAGTCTCTTTGAATTATCCAGGTTTCAAATTATTTCCAAGTTTCCAAGAAGAGGGTTTCTTTTTTATGTACTTCTGTTTCCTGGCATGTACAACCCTAGGCCTGATATTTTAGATTGCAACAGGACACTTTTGTTTCTGTGGTTTTTAAAGCATTTTCCATTCAGGTGATCATAAAGTGACAGAAGAGCCAAAAGATGCTACATTTAGACACAGGAAACTGAGAAAATCTGGCCCTTCCCCAGCTCACTGAAAAAAAACCAATGGATTGGGATGAAAGAGGTAAATTTTATTTTCTCTCCTATCAAAAAAATATGTGTAAAATGTATTTTAAAATGTTCATTAGAGGTGCGTTCGTTACTGAGAAGACCTGAGGGAAGTAACCCCAAGTAAATGGAACCAAAACCAAAAGTAACCTCCAGGACACTCTAACTCCATCAACTGAAAACCAGCCACATAAACCCTTCAAACTCCTGATTCTCTACAGCTGTACCAAGGGTCCAAAAGCTCAAATTAAGAATTTCTTTTTTAGTGATGACCAGTGAGAGAACAAAGAGAAAGAACAAAGGAGAGAGAAAGAGGGATCCTCCTCCTTCTGTGAGAAGAACGACGCTGAGTACTCAGATCTGGGGATCAAACCATAATTTCTTGTCTCCAAACAAAGAAATAAAATATTCAGCCAGAATGGGATATCCTCATTTAACTTCTGATTTGAGAATCCCCTACCTCAGCTGTCACCTGGAGTAGGCAGGATGCAGGAATAAAATGGGATTTGTGACCCTAAAACAGTGCTAACACCACTCCAAAGGAGTTGTGCAACAGCCAAATTAAATAATGTCATAAACATTCTCAAACTTTGTTGGGTTTTTTGTAAGTCAATAGCACGTTAAGAAAAACTAAGCTGAAAATTAACTTCCCCAAATGTCTTCAGTAACTGGACAGAATTTCCAGCAACCTCCAGAGCTTTCAAATGAACAAAATGCATCCTGATTTTGGCTTTATAATCCAAAAGTCTCATTAACTTCCCCAATTCATTTACTATAATTTACCCCTCCCCACAAGTTTTTAGGTGGTGGAGAAGATTAAAGATGATCCCAATAACAGTCTGTTCAGTCTTTCACATCCCCTGACCTTTTATGTAATTTGATATGTTCCTTTGGATGTCTTTTCCAGGTGTGGTAGGTGAGACCTTGATATATAAAATGCACAGGGAATTTTTATGTTCTTTGTTCACCCCATCAGTTTTTTTTGTCTGGGCTCACTTACAGTCTATTTGCAATTCATTAAAGGACTTTTCTTTTTGTTCAAATCACCTTTCTGGGGTTTTTTAATATTTCTGTAGCAGAGTAGGTTTCTTTTGAGGAAGGAAAGTCTTCAGATGCTGTGAGAGCTGTTACGGGGTCCCCTGCTTACACTTCATGCTATGGATCTCACAGCTGGAGCACCAACAGGGCAGGGTTGATTGAAGGAGAATTTTGACAAAAATCCTGCTTGCTCTTTACCTTTATCCTCAGCTTGAAATAATAGAAGATCATTCTCCCCACCAAAATTCAAAGCAAATATCTTTGAAAGAGAGAATTGTTGGTTCTGGGCACAGGACAAGGATATTTTCCCTTTACTTACACTAAAACATCGAGAACAGTAGATGAGATGAAGAATGAATCCAAAAATGTGAAATTTCTACCATTTTCTGCCTCATCAGCAGCTTTCCCTGTGCCCAAAAAATGGGAACCTCCTCTGGATGAGACATGGAAGGAGACATCCATGAGACACTTGTGGTTCTTAGGAAGCTCAGCCTCGAGGAAACGAGGCTCCTCGAGGATTCTGGGGACACAAGGGATGTGTGGAACCCTACAGGGCTTGGGGACACCCCCAAACTCCTTCCAGACAGAGCCAAGGAAAGGATTGGGATCTCCAGGAACAGCAACACCTCAGAGAAGAGCAAACCAGAGAAATCCCCCAGACCTCACTGTGCCAGCAGCAACTTTCTGCTTTTAAAGAGGAGATCAAGACATGAAAAAGTTTCTAGAAAACTCAGGTTTTCCGTCCCAATTCCCTCACTGCCTCTCACCACTGAGGGTTTCTCTCTCCTCTGGCTGCTCTCAGAGATGCTCTGCTCAGCCTATATTTACCCCATTTGGGGGTATTTTGTAGCCTGAGTAATACTATGGTTAAAATAAAAGCTGAACAAATAAAAAGAGCAACTCCACAATCCCGTCCTTTAACAAAAGTACCCAGTCAGTGCCAATTTTTTGAGAAAAAAACCCACAGATTTTTGTGTCTTCAGTCATGTCTTAACTTCATAAAAAAGAAATCTAAATATATCCAAATACTTCTATTTTCTTCTAAATATACTGATTTTCCCCCCTTGCCCTTAGTGAGGAAGATGTACGGGAGGAAGGATTAACTAAGGCTGGTGGCTGAATGCCAGAATCCAGGGGGAGTCAGGGAATGTGGTGTCATTAGCTACTCAGTAATCAAACCAGAAGGCAGCTTTGAAGAATTTATAGATGACCCAATTTTCAGTTTCTCTGATACTTGTACACGTCACAATTTTCTTGGGGCATAAAACCTCCCGTATGAAAACGTTTACAGGCAGGAAATGTCTTTTTGTTGTTGATTACCTGCTCTGCGAGTGCAATTTGCAGGTTTTCAGGTAAAAAAGGAACGGTTTCATCCTTCTCCCGAGCACAGCAGCTGATGTCGAATGTTTGAGAGCTCTGGGAAAGCTTTTTCCCTCTCTGTGGGGAGCACTTTTTCTGATCCCCAATGTAGCAGTTAATAAAGTCTCAATAGTCTTTCCACCATTTCCCTCAGCTCCCGTTTGCAGTCCTAAAACTCTACTTCTGCTGTCACTCTGCAGCCTCTCCAATCTTCTCTGCCAAATGATGTTTTCCTTAGCAGGAACTTCCAATGTAGCCCCAATTGTTTCTGTTTTATTGAGGGATTCCTCCTGAGTGGATTTTTCGATAGCATTTTTAACCACACCAGCAGCCACGCTCCTCTAAAGCAAAATTATCTCCAGCTCCCCGAGATTTAATAGCAGTAAAGTTTTTAATGCTGCCTTACTCAAGTCCCCTGAGCCTGCAATAGGTTCCTTCTCTTAATATTCCATTATGTCTGACAGGCTCTTGCCATCCATGGAGAGAGATTGGATCTTGTACTCCAAGCTTCCAGACTATCACATTTCCTGCCTTTTCTCAAACACATCCTGCTCTTTTCCTGGAGGTCACCCTGCCTCGCCTCTCAATGGAGCTTGCACACAAACAGAACACAACGAGAAACTGGAGGCTGAGGAGTTTTCATCTTTTGGCCGAGGCAGGTGTTTTTAGGATATGTTTTAACTGTGGGTGTGTTTTCCTTCTCTCCCACAGTTATAAAGCTGTTCCAGAGGGAGATGTTTGTCAGGAGCACGCACAGGGGGAAGCTCCTGGCCACACACACGCTGACACTTCCAAACACGAGGTGGCAAAATTCAGGTCTTAGGGAAGAGGAAAATCAGAATTCAAATCCCAGCTGTGCCAAACCAGGCAGTGTCAGTGCTCACAGTAATACTCGTTTTGTGCACAGCTCTAATTCAGATTAAACAACTGGCTGGCTGAGAGAAATGTGTGCTATTGTTCCAATAACTACAGAATTTAGAGATAATCTGGGTAGAGACTTGTGTTGAGAATAATGTCAGCTACTGAGAGTCCAAAGACATTTCGTTCACTATATTTGAGATACTCAGATAAGAAGCACTTAGTGCTATTAATGGTCTCTTCTGTCTCTGAAAGATCAATTATACAATATATAAATATTATCATATATACATTTAGATAACATAAATCATCATCCACCTGGAGTTTTAATCTGCCACACAACCTGCCCATTTTGTCTTTTTTTTTTTTTTTTTGGTTATGGATTTATTTTCAAAGCTGAATTATGAACAAATGTTTGGACCGTTGGTTGCACTCCGTGCAATGTTTTCCCTGAGCCCAGTTCTGAATCCTGACAGTTAAAAATCAGTTGCCTCTCTTTGATGAAAGGATCATTGCCCGAACCAATAATTGTTATCCTTGCAAACCTCAGCACTTCCACTGCTTGTACAGTGACAAAAGGTATAAATCAGCGCCACGGCTCCTAATTAGTGCCATTAGCAGTTGGTCGTTATCCTGCGTTTGATGCCACAGCGGGACAACAGCGCGGCTCTGGCTGGCAGCCGAGCTTTGGGTGTATTTAACAAAACTAAATCCCAAGGGCAGGGCTGAACCGAACCTCCAGAGGCTCGGATTTTGGGGATGCAGCTCTGAAACTTCCTCAGCATATCCACATTTTTTGCCTTATCACTTAGCGTCAGTGCAAGAGGCGATGGTTGGCATTGCTCCCTGGCGGCACTAATTACAACATCAAAAAAATTCCGTGGTTCTCACCAAAAAAAAGCACCTCTGCATGACCACACAAGGGCAGTTACACCATCAATAGGTGCCGAGCGATATTCACTGTTTGTATTTATGTATTACCACTCTCATCTCCATTATTCCAGCATGGCAGACAACAACTGTTAACACTGCACAGTCATTTCTGTCGTGTGCTCTAATGCCTGCGAGGTGTATTCATTTCTTCTGCCTCCAAATAGAGTTATTAGAACTCATCAATGAAGGGCTGATTGTTGAAAAAAAATATATATATAAGTGCAGCTGGGAGTTATCAATGTACATGCAGAAAAATCTGTGTTATGGTAATGGATCATAGCCAGCGCATGGATGCGCTTGTGCTGGATTATTTAAATTTCATCCTGCTCAGCACTCTGGGCTCTCTGCTTGGCTCTAATGTGATTCCACCACTGGTAACAGCGATCAGAGGTGAGGTGTTCACCTCTGGTAAACAGAACATTGTGGCCAAGCTCTGTGTTGTCACTCCCACGAGGAGGATTGCAGGAGCAGGGAAAGCTGGTGTGAAGAGAGCTGGATTTCCTGAGCAGTGCTGGAGTGACTGAAGCATCCCAACAATCCCGAGAGGAATAAATAAAATCATCCCCCCAGTCACTGCTGTACTGGGAAGGGAAGGAGAGATATATCTGATAACGGAGCAAGCAAATTGACCAAAAGCTCCCGCACCTTCATTTAAAATTTACCAGGAGTATTTAAATGCTGCTGTGCCACTCCTCGGCTGCAGAGGAAAACTGCTGACTGTGCGCTTTTCCAGTAAAGATGGAGCGCAATCTCTATGCAAATGAGATGTTAATACGGCATATAAAAGTAAAATTCAATAAAACAACTTTGCACTGAGCTCACAGAAATTTGGCCATTCCTTGACTTTGGCTCCTCGCTGGGTTTTTGCTGACTCAGTTTCCCCCACCTCCTGCGCAGTTTACATAAATTGTGTGATTTAGCAGATAAAACCAAAGAACACCTTTCCTGATAATGAAGTGCGAGAGGCTTTTGCTCGTGTCCACTGCCTTTGAACGACCCAAATATCTAAAAACCCCATCGATGGCCCTGAAGTTTGTGCTGCTTGCTGAAAGCTGTGACTCAGCTGCTCGCCTTGGATGGGACATGGCCCAAGAAATTTTAAGAGTAAGAAATTCCGGACTCAAGAGTTTGTTGGCAACCTGTGGTTTACAGCAGCAGCTGGAATAATCTGCTGGTGAAATTCCACCCCATTCAAATAACTAGAAAAAGAGGGAGGAAAATCAGAGGCTGTCCATTGCTGTTGGGAAGAAACTGAAATTCAGGTATAACAAAAAAGAATTTACCAGATTTAATGAACACGTAAACACGTGGGTTAACTATGAAATTGTCTTCACACTCCTATTTGTCATACAACATTTTGCTGCCCAGCCACATGTTTTTATGGATTCCCTTGGGTTGGGAAATACCTTTAAAGTCACAGCACTTTACGAACATGAGTTAGTGAGTCGTTAATTACTGAGGTGAGAGTTTAACCTGCATTTCACAGAGCAAGAATCAAAAAATCCTAGAGATTAAAAGGGCCCAAAATCCTCCCTGGGGTGTCTCACATTTTTATTTATGACTCTAGTTTCTCAGATTTGATTATTTGACAAAAGTCCTTGGAAAGTGTTTCTGCTCACTCTGGTCTTACAGACAGCCCAAACTATTATGCAGTTGCAATATATCTTATATTGTATAACTATAGGTTTGACTCAGAGGCCATGTTATTTTTTTTTAATTAATTAGGTTTTGGTCCTATAACTGCCAAAAATTCTTAATTGCATTTTAAAGCAGTCAGGCTAAACTGAAGACCTAACATTCAGAGAAAATGTCCTTCTTTAGGATTTCTATAAAGAATGAACTCTTCTTTTACCCACAAACATCAAACCCCCCTGAGTTACTCAATCCACTCAGCACTGGTAATTTCTGAGTCTGTCTTGGAAGCAATAATTCCTTCACTAGTTCAGAAACCTCTGGCTGATTTCATGGAAGTGGCATTTCTCCATGGTCCGTGTTTTGTGGGGGAGTTTGCCAACATCTCCGCTCTCTTCAGACTCAGTTCAGAAAGGGCCCTTGACTCAAATTCAGAACACAAGATTTGCAATTATCACCACTTTGTTTCACATCACTTCTTCAAAATTCCACTTTTGCTCACAGAATATTGCGCAGAGGTTGGGGTGAACAAGGTGGGGAAGGTGAGGGTTTGAGCCAAGATGGGAAAAGCTCAGCAGGAAAATGGATAGCTGAGCTCTGTGCTTGGCAAACCAGTATGAAACAGTAATGATTTGCAGGCACTGCAGAACAGATGATCTTTAAAGATTTAAAAGAGAATATGTTCTCTTCTTAAAAGAGAAATAGTGACTTTTCAGATGTGAAAAAATCCTTGTACCTTCCCTGGCAGTTTGTATTCAGCAATGATAATTCCAGAAAAATTCCCCTCGTTACCTCCAGTGACCTCTTGAATCCTGCCATTACCTGGCATCTCTTCTAAGGCATTACAATAAAAATAATAGCAGCAATAGTGGGGTTTCTATCAGCATAAATATTTATAGTTACATTTTAATAATATTCATGCCATTTTCATAATAGAAAACAACCTAATGATCTGGCAGGTTATGCTTGTCCAAGGGTTCCTTATTCGCAGATCAAGAAGAAATTTCATAGCAACTGGGAGGTGTAAATTGAAGTGATCTTTATCTCCTTATCCTGCCTCAAACGAGATTCCGCCTTTAATCATCCACCAGGCAACAGATTTTTTTCCTACATGAATGAGGAGTGTGAGGATTCTCCTCTGTTTGTGCTGGTGAAAGCAACTGGTTTTCTTCTAAAGGCTGGGACAACTCTGCTGTACCTTGATGCGTGCTGTCCCTGTGGGTGGCACAACCCCCTGGAGCTGGAAAGTCTTTGGGGGGGTCTTTGGTAAATTTATTCAACCTGGAGTGCAGCTGGAAACTGTTTAAATATTACAGTGCCTTAAAGCCAGCTCTTGGATTTATTCCAGCAGATCCCGTGCATTTAGTAACAGCAGATAACAAAACATCATTTCCCATGCTATGACTAGTCTTTAAGCATCAGTAAAAATGTACTTAATCAATTTATATTAAATTACTCTGCAATCACCATGGCAGTTTAAGGCTGTGCCTATGTATATTAGACATTTCATCAGATAATTATTACGTTCCCTAAATTTCTGAGCATTACTTGGTATTTTATATCTATACAACTGGTACCTTCAAATGGATATTTTATTATATCTGGACTACCACAAGAACTGGAACTGCATTAAAAGGCAGTTAAGGATGACACTTTTTAATTATCTGTGCTGTGCCTTTTGGTGGAGGTGCCTCATAAAAGAGCAAAGAGACTCTGCAGTAAACAGAGCAGAGCTCTGGGCTCCTCCCTGCTGCAGCTGAAGGTGTCCCACAGCCCCAAGGTGCTGGCACAAGGAAGGACAAACTGGCTTTAATCCATCTGTTCCTGCTGCTTGGCCTCACCTAAAGCACTGTGGCCGATAATTCTCCACCTACAGGATGTTCTGTGCCTCTTCAAAGCACTTTACACCCTCGAAGACTTAGAAATGATATTTTTCTGTGTATTTTCCTGTGCTGCCGCACCAGGGCCGTGTCACAGCTCTGCTGACACCTCAGAGGTCACCCCAGAGGTGCCCTGGTGCTGCAGCCCCAGCACATCCTCCTAATGCTGAGGCGCAAAGCTGCTGCTGGACATGACGATAACCTCACAGGAATCCTGGAGCCAGCCTTTCATCCCCACCAGGGTTTGGATACAGCTTTGGAGGTACCAACCCAAACATTCATTTTGGGTCACTTCACCAGCTGGCAGAGCACCATTTTCTCTCCATTTAAGGGGCTGGGAAGCTTTGACCTTTCCCTCTCTCTGCTGTTTGCTTCTGCTGTCATCTCATGCAAGTCCCTTAATTTCTCTGTATCTTGATGTCTACACCTTCAAATAAGAAATAATTAATGAAGAACGGACACTTTTGACATTTTTGCCAGGCCAGGCCATGCCTATTTAAGCACAGGGAAGCTGCACACTCTTCCTTTGTGCATCCCTACCAGTGCATTTTCTGTTCTGAGGTGAAATATAACCATTTTACATTATTGCAATTGTAAATGTCTGTTGTCAGGCCCTATTTATAATTATGGAAGTGTTTCCCTGGAGTACCCTTAGCAACTAATTTCAGGAACAGGATAAGTAGAAAATAAACTTGTGCTGGGCTGTGTAGACATTTATCAAATCAAATGATTACAGAAAATTAATCTTTCTATAGTTGCCTATGAAGTCACAAGAAACCAAGTGCATTTTAAATGCATGAATCTGAGTGGTATGGGGAAAAAAAAAAACCAAAATCCATGGCCATGAACCCAGCCATATACACTGGCCCTAAGAAAAAAATTAAACATGGATAATTTCCTTCTTTTTTCCTCTTATTACCTCACTAGACCCTGACTGTGAATTTCTTAAGCAAACAAACTGATTGGATGGGCAAATATTTGCTCAGTTTTCCAAACAAGTTTGCTCTGAAATTCTGCAGTTTCTGCCTGCTCAGTCATCTCCTTTTTAAAAGTAGGATTTTTGAGAGACTTTAAAACACAATCTTACATTTCTGTGGCTCACCAGAGCACAAAGCAGAGCCTGTGGGTACTCTTTGGGGGAAGAATTTGCCCATTATTTATCGAGATAATTTAATGACATTTTATCTGCATAATTTAATGACATTCAGGGGATTTTTGCTTATCTGCATGTGGGGTTTTTTTTTAATCTCAAGTTTCTTTTTAGGAACTATGTAAACTAAAAGAGTAAAGGCCAACTTTGACAGGAGATTTTGATGCTTCTGCAGCTGTGCCATTGCAAACAAAGTGAGAATGTGCTCCTGGAAGCAGCAGGAGCCTTCCCAAGCTGCCCTCGGCACCAACAAGCCCTTGACCAAGCTGGCCATGACTCTGCTCGTGGCTCTGTTGCTCCCTCCCCCTGAGCCCAGATCCTCAGGCAGGGCTGCTCCCAAAGGTGATGCCATGGATGTCTCCAGAGCCATTCCCTGCTGCGGATCCAGCCCTGCCATCCCTGCAGGAAGCACTGAGTGATGCTCTCCAGACACACCTGAGCTGGAGCAGCTCCACCCCAGGCTCCAGCAGACCCAGGCTGCCCCCGTCCTCTGCTCCACCAGGCACATTCCCAGAGCCACATATTTATTTAATGTGAATGCCTCGTTGTCTTGGCATTCATCATGTGCTAAGCTGGGAAAGTAATTAAGGTTAATTTCTGCTCGGGGGAGGATGAGGAAAGGTGGGGGGAGCGTCCTCACTGTAAATTCTTATTCATATTTCTTTCCTGTTTTGTGATTCTCAATCGGAGTTTTCTAATAACAGATCATTTCTTTTTGTCTAACTTTAATCTGGCCCTGCTTGACAAGCACCATCCTTTTCATTGAAGGGTAAGACCACTTAAAGAAAGGCCAATAAGCCCTTGCACTGCTCAGCTGACTGGGGTGATTTGTCACCCTGTGCAGTGGTGGTCACACCAATGGATTTATCTCAAGGTAAATGGAGATGCTGAGACCTGGGACCTGGAGCTTTGATTAAGGCCCCCTTTTTGTAGTGTTGATAGATGTTGCTTGTGTTTATCTATTTGAAATGCCACTAAATCTGTGAATACAATGGAAAAAGAGAGTAGTTTGCAGCTGAAAACATATTAGTGATTTATGTTTCACTAAGAAGCACAATAGAGAGACAGAGGCTATTAAGAGGAGCTATTTTCATGAGAAATAGTTCTGCTTTAAAACATTATCAACCACACCTTGATAAAGACCTACATGCATGCATAATGGTGTTTACTTATGCCTTTAGTTGAGTGCAATATACATTTGGAATGCACGGCCCCAAATTATTAATAAGCCAGGAGACACTTTGCCATGCAAATGCACGGAAATAGGATACTTTGCATGTTAATTGTCTTCCAGAGAAAAAGCCAACACGAGGCACCAGCCCAGGACTTCAGGTGGGCTCCACATCCCTTAAAGCAGCTCCAAATCCTACTGACCATTATTGCCAGCATTTATTCACAACGTTTGAGTAGAAATAACCAGTGGGGTGACACGAAGGGATTATAATGCATCGATATAAGTTATAACATGAATCAATGTCAACAAGACGCACCCATTTAAATGAATAGGGTCAGATGAGAATGCTGGATCACCCTGACTCGCGTGACAGTTACAAATGCATAACCTAGTCTGCATAATAGGAGTGTACAAACCAGCGGAGATTTGTAAACTTGGTTCATTTCAAGCAGAACTGACCCACAGCAACGGAAAAAGGAGAAGCCAACGGAGCTGTCTAGGAAAGAAGCGATTCTCTAGTTTGTTGTTTAACCAAAGGCATAATGAGGTTTCATTTTTCTCAAGCTTGAGCAGAGAACATGGACCTGAGCCGCTGTGAGGTAGCCAAGCCATTTATCCACAACGTTCAATTAAAAGACAAAAATAACACATCCCCTTCCAAGCACATTTCTGTTTACAAATGCAAAATGAAGCCTCCCTGCTCTGCCCGGTGTGCGCAAATACCTGGGCACGCTGCAATTACGGGTTTGGAATTAACCGTGCCGGGTTATGATTTATTGAAACGTTCCGAGGATTCCTCTCCACCGCTAATGAAGAGCGGCGGAGGGGGGCGGAAGGCTGGAAAATGCGTGTGCACCTGGAGCACGAAAACTCCTGCAGTAAGTTATGTACCTGTAGGGCGATGCTGGGGCTGGGGCTTGGCACCGCAGTGCACCGAGAGCGGAGCAAAGCTCTTAAATCTGGACAACACCTGCACCTCATTTGCTTTAGAGAAGCGCCATGACCTGACTGCTGATGGCGAGCCCTCCCTTTCATCCTCGGGATTATGACAAGTTATTAATTGCCACCATTAGCTGCAGCAGCCTGCCTGAGATCTCTGCTGCTCTCTGGAGGTGAGAAACTCTGCGTGTGAACACCGAGAGAGACGCCAGGAAGCGCTGGGGCAAACAGAGCAACAATCTGCCCAAAAGGGATTGTGAGGCTGTGAATAATTTATTAGAAAACATTTTTCTTTGTCCTTCCCGCAGACCCACAAATCCTCCCTAAGCGCTCTTTAGCAGCCTTGCAGATAATGCACTTACACATCTCAGAGCTTGCTAAATAGAGTGAGCAGGCCAGAGTTCACTCCCAGCACCGCTCCTGCCCAGCGCAGATCGAACACCTCATCCTCTCCTGGAAGTCTTTCCCGTGCAAGCCTTTTGTTGCTAGAAATTAGCTAGAAAAGTGATTTTAAAAAATGACAAATCCGTGCTTGGAAAACAATTTTTTCCCCCTTTTTGTTCGTAATTGGGTAGCGAATGTGTCAGTTCCTCCAGCAGCCCGAATTTCAGCCTGGATTCACACCTCATTTCCTCTTCCTTCATGCGCTGGTTTGAAGGTGCTCAGCCTGTCTCATTAACGTTTTCAGACACCAAAACATCATCTCTCAGCACCTAATGGGAAGGTTGTGACTGAATCAGGGAAAAGCAAGTTCATACCAGGATGGGGAGAGGAGTGTCAGCGTCGGTAATTTAATGTACAGTCACCGCTGGGAAATTTGGGTGTAAGTGAAAGATCACATCGCTCAGAGGGGACGGGGGGGAGGATGATCAGAGTGAAATATGAACTGATTGGCAACCAGAGCTCTCAGGTTTGTGCTGGCTTGGAGCACCCCAAGGCTGTCTCAAACACACTCAGGCTTGAGCATGAGCAGGGTGTTGGTCTGTGGGTCAGCCAGGTGAGGAATCCTCTGCAGAGTGGCACCCACACGTTCATGTCTCCTTTGATAAATATGAGAAACTCTTCAGCTGGAGATCCAGACTGGAAAACTGCTGTCCAGAGGTTCAAGACAGAATCCAAGAGTTTGGAGAGGGATTGAGTCCTTTACTCCTTGAGTAAAGAGCTCTGATCAAGCTGTTGTTGCATAATGTTCAACTTTTAAGGGGTGAAATTCCTCTTCTTTCAAAGAGGCCTCATAGGCTTCTGCCACTGGGGGATGAGCTGGAGCTCTGAAGCTCAGGTGGAAAGAAGCCTTTGAGGTTTCTTCCTTCCTTTAAGCCTGGACTCTGGCAGATCCTGTGCCTCAGTTCCCCCAAGTTCCTCGCCTGTGACCAGCCCTTCACACTAAAACACTGCACACACACCTCAGATTTTCAGCCCTGCTCTGGCCCTGCCTCTTTGCTCAGGCACATGAAACACGAGTGATTCTGTGCCTCACTCAGTCTCCAGCCCTTTGGTCCACCTTCCTCCCCATCTCCTCTTCCTCCTAATCCTCAGAGTGGGAATCATGCCCTGAGCTTGTCTTTTGCAACATGCAGGAAGGGTGATGCAACAATATTTTCATCATTTTTACATTAAAAATTTCCACAAACTGTGTCAGTCATAATTCAAATATAACTTACAAGATTATAAAGAAGTTGTTTTCCCAATGTACAGCAAATCTACTTTTAATTAGCATTTGGTTATAGAGCAGGTTTGAAGTTCACGCGTAACGTAAAATACTGCTCATGATCTAAATCCTGTTAGACTAAGTGGAAAAACTCCCAGGGAATTCCTGCTACTAGTTATTCTTCAGGTGTTTGATTTTGCAGCTCAAACAATGCTGAGTTCACACTGTTTCCTTATGGAGGACATAAAAATGCACTTTTCCTTACATTCATCATCCTTTGCTAGAATCGTTAAAATAGTTAAACAGAAAAATAAATTATGTCACTTTTAACAAGGAAGAATGTTATGGTGTCCAATACGGACAATTAACATTTTACCTGCTTCACTTTCCTAAAATAATACTTTGTTCTCATCTGCTCCCCCAAACTCCTCAGTAATACAGATATTAATTGCAGCTCTTAATTGCATCTGATAATCGTCATGGAAAAAGAGTTGATATAATGAGGTAACATAGTGTCAACCCAGTGCTCCCAACTGGGAGATCACTGGGAATAGGAACCAGTGTGCAAGAGAGTCTGTCCAGCAGGGATGCTGGTGAGCAGGAGTGTTCTATGTAGAATTTATGGATAAATCCATAGAATGTAGGAACACAAATACAGATGGGTTTATGTGGGTACTACAGGATCTGTGCACACAGCAGTGAGCACCTTTACTGCATCCTGCCCTGTGTCATGTTGCAGAGATCAGAACAGGTTCAGCAAATCCTCAATCTCAGTTTGCCTCATGGTTCTGGAAGAGTTCTGGAGGAGCAGGGGGACAAAAGGAAAAGCCAGTCAGAGATCCAGCACAGAGAGATGAATTTAGGAACCATAAAATCTCCTTTTCGGCACGGTGAGGAATCCAAATCTCCCATCTAACCACAAAGGTGCTTTTGGATGCCATTTTGAGACCCAAAGCTGGCTCTGGTGGAGGCAGCAGATGCAGCTGGCACAGGAAGAGCAAAGGGTTAAGCTGTGGCCGCACTCCAGGTATGTTTGTTTCTGCAGGAATGAATGGAGTCACTGTGAGCAGCTGAGTGTTATTTTAACACCTATTCTCGGCTCTGTGGCCAGTTCACATGGAACTGAGTGTTTCCATGGAGGAGCGAATCCATCTGTGTTTTCTCACCTGCAGGTGTTGGGGGTTTAATTAAAACCTCCAACTAATATGTTGCTATTTTGTGAAGGGATGTGAATTATAGCAAAGGCAAATTATGAATGATAATGAAGACAAAATAACACACTTGGAAGAATTTTTTTGGTGTGTTTTTTCCCCCTTGTAACATAGGAGAATGTGCTTTAATGAAATAATCAAGGATGAGCACTAATTTCCTCTCATGGCCTCTTTGTCTGTGCAGATGAGGCAGGTACAGTTTCATTTGCATGGGGACTGCACCAATTTAATAAGCGCAACCACTTAGAGCTTGACTATGAGTAAAAACCTTAAGATGCATTAAGGAAAGTGGAGTTCTTCCACAGAGATTGAACAATCCTTGAACATGCAGACACGTGGAGTAAATTCGTTTGCCATTTGCAATAATTGGTCATTCAAGCTGCTGCACTGGGCGGATAGAGACACAGAGCTGAGTTGCACAACCACATGAACCTCCGGGCAGTTTGGATCCTTTCTCTTAATTAGCTTTAGAAAGCAGGAGTGAACATAATGATCTCACTTTGATGCAAACATTAGGACTGGAAGCATTTCTACATGCCTCACGTAGTGAAACGCGCTTTATATCTCAGACTCTCACTTTCAGAACAGAATACAAATAATTCCATTATGACTTTCCAGAATGGTCGTGCCTTTTTCTCCATGTATCTGACATGATGGATATGGAAGGATCCTTTTAGAAAACTTTTGGCAAGGCAGCCATCCAAAATCTCCCAAAATTACCATTAGGACATATCTTTATTTTATTACTCTGCCCCAGATTCTGGCTCCTCCAGACCTCACCACCTCACAGGGGCCAGGAGATCTGAGCAGAGGGTTCCAGGCTGCCCTCAGTGCTGATTTTAAAAGCCAGTGGAAGGAAAGGTAAATAAAATTGGCCCAAGAGGCTGACAGAGCCTGGGGCAGTATCAGAGGGCTCTGAGGCATTAAAGAGCCATAATACAAAGCACAAGTTACAATACAATTCCAGCAAGACACAAGTCTCTTACTCCCTATCAAAATCCACAATATAGATCTGTCTCATGCCTATAAAAATTACAGAGAAATATACTTGTCATTCTAGGTGAAATAATAAAGGAAAAGAGGAAGGTGATGAAATGGTGGAAAAACGAGAAGAGAGAGGAAGTTATTGAGTGGGAAAAAAGACACCGAAAAAAAAAACCCAAACAAAACAGGGGTGGCAGGGTTTGTAAGTGTGAAATACTTGGTCATTAGGTGCTGGCACTTGGGTAACAAAGAGAGAATGGGAAGAAAAAGAATAAGAGAAAGGCATAAACAACAGGGAAGAATGACAGAGGAAAGAGAGATGGAAGCAGCCGATGCCAGGAGGAGCAGTTGTTAATTACACTTAGGTGGATTTGCTGTGGACAGGAACGTAACCTATTCTGTTCTATTAATCATTAGGATCCGGGGGCCTCCAATGGCACATGAAGTATGTGTTATCTGTCCCCCGGTCATTTCTCCGAGGAAAGATGTGTGTTCAGGGGGTAGGCAGAGATTCCTTTTCTTCTTTCTTAATATACATGTGGTTTGTTTTCTGTTTCGAGATGGCAAGGTCAAAGAAATACTCCTTCCCTTGCACAAATGTGTCTTTGAGGCATCAGGGAATTCAGGAGAAAGAGAACCAAAAAGAGTTTGCAAAAAGAAAGGGATCATAAAATGTGGGGGTTTCCTTCACCAATTCATTGTGTATTTTTTTGTCCAGGCTTTTGAGACCATGTCACTGCAGAAAAATAAGACCAAACCTCTGCCCGTGGCCCTTTTTTCCATCCCCTCTTCTTTCATTTTATCTGGAATTTTCTCAGCTTCTTCCTCTCTGCTCCCACCTGAGCAGGTTCCTGCAAACCTGAAGCTGCAGCACGTTGGGAACGTGGCATAACCCCGAGTCCTACTGCCCAGAGCCCCAGCTGGGTGCAACCCCACACCAGAAAGGAAGACTGGAGTTTTTTCTCATGGACGAATTTAACCTAATTAACCTCCTGCCTCTGTAACCACATCCTGCAGTCGGGCTCAGAGAAGAGCCCTCGGAATGTCCTGGAGGACTGGTTGTGTGCAGCACAACCCCCTCTGCATCCACCATCACATCCTTGGCACTGCTCAGGCTCCTCATCCTCCTGTCCATCCGCACACAACCGATCTGACACTGTCACCTGAATGGCTCAGGGCTGTGACACAGCAGGAGTGCCAGGAATTACTCGGGATACCTGGAGCACTCTGACATGGCACCGTGGCAGGGCTGGGGACACCGTGAGCACGAGGTGTTGGGACCAGGGACAAGCACCACCAGCGGTGTTTTTCCTGCTCTTAAGGAAGGTATATCACTGATCATTATAAATGGATAGTGATTGTAAGGCTAAATTCCCATCAAGGGGTTGATGAGTCATTAAAACCCCTCAAGCTTTGTTCTCACAGTTTATTGCCTCATCACCATCACCACCCCTTCATGAAATTATTGTCTTTTAATTAGCTCTAGCCCTTTCATTACTGTCTGTATCATTGCAGAGAAAGAAATAGGGAAACAGTTCCAACCAAGTATCTGATTGCCCCTTCTGCAGCCAGTAATAAGGGATTAGAACAGGGTCATATAAAATTATGGCCTCTGTGATAGAACAAACTCATTTTTTTCCTTAACAAAGGAGAACCTGGATTTGTGTCCTGGTTTCTCTCCCAGGGGTATAAGGATCACGTTGAAGAGAAGTTGTGACTGCCCCTGGATCTCTGGCAGCATTCAAGGCCAGGCTGGACATGGTTTGGAGCACCCTGGGATAATGGGCAGTGTCCCTGCCCATGGCAGGGGGTGGAATGAGATGATCTTAAAGGATTCTTCTGACTCAAACCATTCTGGGATTCTGAAGCATCATTCCACTGCCACCAGGAAAGCCTCCAGTGGTTCTTCTCATGTCTCAGCCTCTCGGAAGTTGCTGTGCTGCTTGGCTGAGGGGCTGGTGGGAGACAGCCAGCAGAACACCCAGCCTGGGACCATCTCACCTGCTGTGCACCCACAGATTCCCAGTCTCCAGTGGGAGATGTTGATTGGAATATGCTAAATAACAGCAACCATTCCAACTGCAGCCATCTCCTGTATTTAAAACACGGGTTTATATGCCCCATAAATTTCAGTATTTGTAATTATACGATATATATGAAGAGAGTGAGTGGAAGAGAGCAAATATATTATGTGAGGAAACAGCATTATCGATCCTGTATTATACAGTGCACAGGAAAATTAGTTAACCATACAGCTCATTGGTTTAAAGATGGCAGTAAAGTTTAAAGGCATTCTGTTGTGAAGTTAAATATAACAGCCATGACACAAATAGAACAATCGCTTTCCCTGGATTTCCCTGGCAGCCAAGGAATTCAGGGGCTGGATCCTGCCCCAGCAGTGCTGCTGCAGCCTCAAAATAACCCCACAGGAACACACAGAGTTACTCCAGATTTACACCGTGGTAGCTGGAGCAGGAATTTGGATCCAGAGGTTTAAATAAGGCTTATGTAATAAAATGGGAATTTCTAATGGTTCCCTGTAGGGGAGGAAGGCAAGGTGAAAGCTGCATCTGCTTAGAAAAGGAGTTAATGGAAATGGACTTCAACTCCTCACAAGTTATTTGATCTGAAAGAGTTTTGTTTGTTTAAATGAAAACAGATCAGAGCAAGCAAAACTATTTAGTAAAGGAGGCACCCCTGGGAGTACAAGCCAACCCTACCATGGGCTTCTCCATCTCCAGTCAGTTCCCGTTGCATTCCAGCTTTTAGACCACTGCTGCTGGGGGCTGGTTCTTCAGGAGGAGGGTTGCAGCACCAGCTCCAGGTGTGGTGGGATGTGGATGCATGGCAAGGACGGGAATGGCACAGGAAGAGATGCTGTTTGGTGGGTTTTTTTGTTGTTGTTGTTGTTTGTTTTGGTGTTTTGTTTTGTTTTGTTTTGTTGTTTTTTTCTTTTATATGTTCTCTGTATTTTTGGCATGTGTATTTGGAGCTCTGTAGCCTATTGTATTGGTGGCTAATTTCCCCAGTAATTTTCCATGGTCTTTCCCTGACCAAAAAGACAAAACAAATTCCAGGGCTCTAAGAGGTGTAGAACCCACGCGCTGTCTTGGTTCTTCCTGGCTACCGAGGTTGAGATACATTGGAGATACATTTCATGGACTAAGCACACCTGGTGCCCAGGGGGGGCTCCAGACAAGGGGCATCACCATTTGTCCTCCTAATTGGTGCTTTTTATCAATTATGTTAATTTCCTAAAACCGATGAAAATGTTCTCACCCTTGTGGGAGTGGACTTTTGTGGGCATCTTTCCATAACTGCCCCTGAAAGCTTTCAAATAAAGATCCACTCTTGTATTAGCTCCTTACTAAAATGACATCAAGTTGAATTTCCAGGTTGATAAAAGGCAACAAGAGCCCCGAGGATTCCAAGGCAGAAACCACCAGGGCTCATTCCTGCCTCTGCCAGGCCTTTTCTCTGGGACTTCCAAAGTGTCACTTGCCATTCCCTCTTTCCAAGAGGTGCCAGGAGGATGAGAACACAGAGGGGATACAAGGTTATGCCATGCTGGGCAAGGTTTTCTGTTTCTCCAAGAGAAAATTCCACGAAACACAAAACAAGACCAGGGCACTCCACTCTGGAGCCATCAATAGCTCCACAGCAGGCTGCAGGCTACACACAGCTGGGGAGTGGAGCGGTGGAAGTCAACAGAAAATACAAGGAATTGCAGAAATACCTAGGTAGGAAGATGGAAAAAATAATAAATTCTGCATTTAATTTCTCGCCCCCCATTTCATACAAATGTGATCTAATTTAATTTCAACGAAATCTCTCTCCCGGATGCTGGGAAAAGGTTAAAACGCAATTTTCTGAAACTAAGTTATTAGATAGAGGAATATTAACCTTTGAGCCCCATAGACTTTTACTCTTTTTTATCTCCTTTTCATTTTTGTTTGTGGGTCTATTCATTTTTTGGCGATGTCGGCCGTGTTGCTAGGGAACAGGCAGCCGGGCTGTGCCTGTGCTCCGTGCGCTGGACCCGCTCCCTCCTTCCCAGCGCTCGCTGCCGGCCCCTCCAAAAAGCATTTATCACATCCTCGCTCGGTAATGGCCACTCAGTGGAGGGGAAATTGAGCTGACCCGAAGGCCAAAGCTGTTAGGGAGACTGGTGGGAAGGGTAAAAGGGTCACGGTACCCTTTTCCCACCCACTTAGTGGGCAGTAAGCAATAGAACAGCAGTGCCACTGTTTCCACTAACATATCCCGGGGCTTTGCACCTGAAATAAATGTTTGTTTGACATTAACGATAAAAAAAAAAAATAAAAAAAAAAAAAAATGTGGGTTTCTCACAGAAGCTGGTTATGCTGTTTAAACTTCTCCAAGGTAGGGGTAGAGTGGGGAGAATGGTTTAAGGTCTGATTTGTTGGGTGCTGGGGATGTTATAATTATTTCCTTTTGATAGCAATAACTCTTGTGTGTCCCCATCTCCTTTGATTCAGAGAAGGCAGGAATCACAGAAGCAAAACAAAAAGTCTTTTGTTTCCTTTGGGTCAAAAGCGTTGCCTACCATGAAGAAAAAAAAAAAAACCTGAGCTCTGTTGACAAATCAAACACATAAATAAGCAAAATCACCTCAAAAATTACCTATGTGCACAGCCTGGCTTATATTTCTGAATATGGAAGCATGTACAAACCAAGAAAAAAAACTATTCTCTAATAGAAAATGGAAAAATGGGAATAAACCTTATCTCTGTTTTCCCACAATAACCTAAAATTCCAATTTCTTCCAGAGATCTCGTGCACTCATAAGAACTGCAGGACTGAAATCCTGATGGAAACGGAGAGCCTGGTTTTTAGAAAGCCATAAGAATTTATCTTGCTCCATTTCTTACATCCAGGGACCTCTCACAGGTAAAGGTGTTCCCAGGCAAGTAACACTTTTCACCATTAGACCTTTACTGGGCACCCTTCACTGGTGTTGGCAAAGAGCAGGATTTGATGGCTATTAATTAGCAAAACTCATTGCTTATCTGGGTTTCCCCTCCCACAGAACTGGTAAATCATAATGAGATTTCTGCTGCTGTATCCAGCGCTCTCAAACAACAATATTTAACCAACAAAAAGAGGCCGAGTCAATCTCGGTTGTAGTGATTCCCAGGAAAGTCATCAAATAAAAATGTGAACTTTAAAATTGATCAGGATTAATTTCACTGACACTGTATCATAACATATATCTCTTTGGAGACTCATTTGTTGGGCTGCGGATGCAAAGAAAGTAAGGAAAGAAATAAATCAGAATACAATAAGGCAATTAGACTTTTGCCATTGATGGAATACTAAAAATGTCTGATTTATCAAAGCATTAACAAACAGAAGTAAACACAAGACGTGTATTTCCCTGCAAAATATCTGTTTAGGAAAAATAAAATAATAAACAAGGCTATGTTTATCAATAAATTTAATTTCCCAGTATTGTGCCTCTCAGGGTGGAATGCCATTTCATCTGCTAATTTCAGGAGTGCAGCAATAGAAGGAGATTTATCACGTGAGTACAATACAGTAAAAATCCTCTTCCTGTCTCTGAAATGAGAAAATTCCCCATTCCCCACCGTTATCTGCATACTAAGGATAAAATATCAGAGGTGCACACGCACACACAGAGATGCTCCTACACCAGTGTGATTTCCCAAACCTTTTATTGGATGTTGGGGCAATTACGGGAGATTCCTTTCAAACACAACGATTTGGAGCTCTGCAGGATTTGCTGGAGATCCAGAGAGCACCAGTACTCCTCATGCATTACTGAAGGCATGAAACACTTCCATATTCCAAATTGTTCTGTTGCAATAATCCAATGGAAAGAGTCAGGTTGGGAGTTTTAGTTCCCATTCCTGGCTGCAGGGAGATGCAATTTCAAGGATGGGAGGCTGTGCTGGCTCTTGCATCATATTTAGGCTGCGTGTTGTACTCGAACGCTCAAAAAGGTGGCAAGGAATTGTGTCACCTTAAACATCTGAGCAGAGTTAGGGCTTAATCTGGAGAGAAGACGGGATGCTGGGGCACCTAATGAACTTCAGAAATGTCTGACATCACAGGGAAGAATCCCACCTGGGAAGCGAGGCAAGGAATAATCCTCACACGAGGTCCCTGCAAGGGAATTCTCCTGTTATTTTCTCAGTCGCTGTGGTATCCAAACGCCACCATCAGTACAGGATTTCTAAGACTCCCCCAAACTGTTTGTCCTTCAGAACAAATGCAAAGGTTTTCAGGAGAAGGAGGAAAACTGAAGGAAATTATGTATTTTAGAGAGAAAAGTGAAGGCAGAATTTAAACAAGGTAATATTCTTATAAATATCTGGGCAATATCTGGCCTATCTAAATGGGTCAAAATTCTGACTTTTAATTTAAGATTTTTATTTAAAAAAAAAAAGAAAAAGTAAGAAATCAGATGACAGGAAATAGAGCCTCGTGAGAAATTTAACAGGTGAATGGTGGTGCAATACAAATGGGGTAAAACTCCTCATCAGCTCCCCAAGATGAGTTTCCCAAGCGATGCTCAGAATTAGATATACATTGTCTCTCACCACTTGCTGAAAACCAATTGCACACTTCAACCCTGAGCTAACACGTGCATAACTCAGAATTTCCCTAAACCAATGCAAGAACCAATTTCAAAAGGCAATCTGGAAATTATTAATTTAAGAAGGCTGAATGAAGTGTATCGTGCTCTGTTATTGATCTGAATACAACTGATTGTAACAGATAGATCCATTTTTCACAAGCAGCAGTGGGAAACTCGTCACTGCAGTTCCAGAGGGTCCATAAGCACCGGAGGATTTGGCATAATGGATCTTAAATATGAGATTATAAGGAAGGCAGAGCACAAGTGTTTAACTGCTTTTGTATGCCAGCATTTATTAATCATAATCCTCCAGGAAACCAGACCAGATGTCTGGAAACACCCTGGACCAGTCACTTAAATGATAGCAAACCTGGAAAAATCATATAATTTATTGAGCTCAGTACCAAGCTGAGTCCAAAAAGCTATTTGGAAAGCGAAGCAGGATTGTACAGACTTTTAAATAAAGCTATTGTACTTTCCCCTCTTTCCCCTGTTATCCATTCCTGGAACTATAACATATTGTCTCTTGTCAGGGACCAACATGAAAAGGAAATTACATGGCTGTCTAAAGTTATGTCTTCACTGCAGACCAGTCTTTCAGTGCAGCTTTGCATTGATGGCTCTCCTGATGCCACAATATAAGCAAAGAGAAGCCCAAGGAGTTTTCTCTTGGTGTCACTTATAACAGGTCAGACTCAAATTGTGGGAGAGAATTAAGCACAGCTAAATACTCTGGGGTGGTAACAACGCCTCAGAGCCTCCTGGGATTATCTGCTTTTCTGTTTTGCCGAACGAAAATGTGTTTAAAATCTACATTTTCCCTGGAAAAAATAAAAGAGTGATGAAGATGTGGGAAGGCTAAAGGGTCCATTAACAGCACCAATCACTTTGTCAGAGCAACACAGCCCCAGCCCAAGCTGCACCACAAGCTGGAGGGAGTTCATGCTTCTCCCCCGAGGGCAGAGTCCCTGCTCCCACATCAGCTCCTGCCAGGAAAACACAGCTGCCAGTTCTCAGGGAACAGCTGAGATTTGGGGGTTCCTGCTGAAATCCAAGCTGTGTTAACAAGGGCATGGACGAGCTGTGGTTCGAGTGTGCGTTACTAAAACAGTCAGAGCAAGCTCCGCGTGCTCAATGGGCTGTTTACAGACTTACATACCACCAGCCCCAGTTAATGGGAATAAAAACTGAAACTGAACTATGAGTGATATCCTTTTGATGTGGCTTATGTGTGCTCTTTCCTTTTATAGCAGATGGATATTTTTCTTGCAGGAGATTAAGCTGTAAATTGGAGAACGTTTTCCTTGATGTTTGCCACTATGAATATGAATATGAAAAATGAGTGAATGGGTTTCTTTTAAATTAAATTATTTGTCCTTATGCTCCTTGAAGCTTGGGGATGCTGAGTAATGCTGTGCTGTGCTCTGCTTTCTCTTCAGAGGTTCTGCGCTGGCTAAATTAATTACAAGACAAGCCTTTGGAATTAAGTGTATTTTAAGTTCAGAGGCATCTGTTTAGAGTCTCCTAATACCTCCAGCCCCTTTGGAAATGTACTTGTTAGTATGAGCGGTATAATTTTCATTTCCGCTGGCATGGTCATAGCAGGACTTCTTCAGTTTCACACACACTTCATTTGACCTACCAAGGACATAAACTCGAGATATTCTCTCACTCTTTTTGTTTTTCTAGCAAATAGAAGTGAAAACATTCATTTAAATACACCCTGAGCATTAAGAGAATGTTGTTCCTGCTGCTTTTCTCTTTAAATACCAAGATGATTGTTATTTTTAAGGAAATAAAAAAAATGCAGGAGGAAAAAATGCCTTGAAGATTGCAGAAATCTGTAAGAACAATGTATCTGTCTTCCCTGTAATTGGTGCAAAAATAAAATGTGTGAATAAAGTATTAAATATCAAATTCATTAAGCGGAATGGTAGCAATAATAAGTGGGAATAAATTGGAAATAAAACTGGGACTTCAGGAGGCCTGGATTCAAAGCAGGAGTAGATTTTGCTCTCTGAAATAATAGAACTTTGGTTTTGTTCTATAATTACATATTGAAGGTGCTGAATATCACATAAATACTCAAGTGAATGAAGAAATTCCTCAAATATCTGCTTTTATGGAAAGAACTAAACCTGGCAGATCTATGACATGATCTTAGATCCCTAACGTTCTCAAGGATGTAGCTGCACCAGGGATTGCCCACAAGGGGAACCGAAATTTCGACAAGTCCACCACATGTACAGCAGAATTCCTGCAGCACAGCCCCACGTGGGTATCAACACAGACCCAAGCCAGGCTGTTCCTTCACCAGCAGAAACCAGAGCTAGACAGCTTCTCCTGAAACTTTTCTGTGCACAGAACAGGCGCAGCTCCTTCACACCGAGCTCCAGGCGCTTGTTCTGCAGTGCCAAAACTGCGGCAAAGCAGAGTTAGAGAAGAAAAGGAAGATGTTATCAAGCTGGCATTATGGTTGCTGCTATTATTGTTGATGCTTCCAGGCCATGTTGGTGGTGGCCACAACAAATACTTGGCAGATTCGGGGAGCTTGGAAGGAAAAGCTCAACGAGGAAATGGCTCATTGCAGAGGGAAAGGACTGAGGTGAGGGAGGAAAGCGTGTTTGAGGGGAAGAAATATTCCCAGAGGGATCTACCCTGTAGGACAGCTTGAGCCATCAGCTGGTGGAGGTCAGCCATGGCTTGGGAAGGAAGGAAGGAAGCGAGCAAGCAAGCAACCATGGATGTTGAGCACCTGATATCAAGACTCTCAGATATCAGGCCAAACCTGATCCCACTTCCTCTGGTGACGTCCCTTGTGTTCATGGTACCTGCTGTGACTGGTGTGCTCAGTTCTCTGGCTCCTGCATTTGACACCAGCAGGGAAATGGGAATCCACTGCAGATGGATGAAGGCCTAGAGTCAGGGATGAGTCTCCTGACAGAACTGCTGGGCACAAGCAGGGGGGAGTCACCAGTGAGACCTTGTCCAAGAAGCCCCCACACATTAGGAAGAAGTTTGTTATCCTTCCCCGGCTCTTGAGCGCACTGGGAAGGACACAGCAGATATTCCCTAACCCAGGATCTGTCTTTAATCCTTCATGGTCAGCAAGAGGATTGTATTAGAAAACCTAAAGAAGGTGGAATCAGCTTCTGGAAAACCTGCTGTTTACTTGCTTCTGCAGACATTTGAAGCCCCTCATTATAATACTGCTACTCTGCTGTGTAAACTGGACACTTTAAATGTCAGCAGCCCAGAGTGAAATGAGGAACTAAAAGGTCCTCAGCCATCGAGGGCTGTGGCCAAATCAGACATATCTGAGATTAAACATGTCAGCAAGGAGGACACTTGTCACTGGGACCCCGGGGTGCTGAGAGTGACAGGAGCGCTGTCCCTCATCCCCACGCTTCCCATTGTTTGCTCGATGTAAGTGTAACGCTAACTCAGAATTAATTTCCCGATGTTCACTTAAACCACGCTCTTCTGTTACCTTCCTTTCCCCATCTAAATTCCTGATACGGATTTACAACCTCCCCTTCCCCTTAATTAGGTTATTTTGCCTGGGACTTGTGCTGTGATGAGAGGCAGAGCACACGAGGTGGTTCTGTACGGAGAGTACATTGCACAGCCATTTGTGCTGTAAATCTCCTTCTGTGGGCTGCATTAATATTCTGCATATACCCCACCAACCCATAATCTCCTGGCATCACTCATCTCCAAAGCACTGCTCAGCCAGGTTCTGCGCTGACTTTTTCCTCAAAAACTTAACAGATAGCGAGTAAATTAAACTGATGTGAGAAAGCTCCGTTCATTGGAATCCAGGGAAAAAATAAATTGTGTTGGCACATTTTATTGTGTTTCTGAACAGAGCAATAAGGCTCCAGCCTTCGATGAGAATAGCTGGGATTTTGGAACTCGCTGAAAAAGTTTTCTCTTGGAAGATGGATTAAATTGATCATTTTTTCCTAGACGGAGTGCACTTCAGGCTCATTTTGCTTTGTAATTAAGAAGAAAGCCAGAAACATCATTTACACATTAAGAATTTAATAGATATATTTTTCTAGCTTTATGCATTAGCACAGGACAGCCCATTAATGAAATAAGTCTTCCTTCAGGGTCAATTTAGATGGGCTGTAATCTTCTGCAAATATATTGCAAATGAGGATCATTTAATGATCTTAAAACTAACTGCCAGAAAAGGATTGTTATAACTCTCCAGACAACAAAAAGAGGTTTTGGCATGACTTGCAGTACCTTTGTAATTAGCAAATGTTTAATTTCAACCCACCAGAACATAAAATTTAAAATATTATCTTCTGTGGAGGTCAGCTTCAGACTCTGTGACCTGGGGTGTTAATTCTGAGAAAGGAGAAGCCTGAGGTTGTGTTTGTCACTCAATATAACAACAGCTCCAGCTCCTTAAATCTGGACATTCCAGGTGACACCTGAATCCCCCCTTTGTACAACCAGATCCTGCCAGGCAAGGAAAAGCTACAGGGAAGGATTTAGTGACAGCAAGAGCACATGGGTGAGAATGAATATTTTACTCGGGGTAGAATTTGTCAGTGTAACTCTGGTAGTTGGATTCTTGTATTTTTTTGTAGGTGGTCGGTCACACCAAAGCTCTCCTCCATCTCCCACTCTGTGTTCTGCCTGTATCAGTGTCTCCTTTCTCCCCACATCCTCCTGCCCTGCTTTATCTTCATTCAAACACATTTTGTGCACCAAAGCTATGGTAAAGAGATTCCCAGGAATTCGGGAAGGAGCTCTGCACGTTTTGCAACTCACGTGGCAGCCCCTGAATTTTAGCCTTTTCTGACACTCTAGGATGAGTCTCCTTCCTGCCTCCCCTTTCTCCCAAACACAGAACTTTCCCCTCTAGTGGAGTATTTCAGTAGCCCAAGCAGGGAAAATCCCTGTGCCTTTCCCCGCTTGACTTACAGGCTTTCTGATAGTTTTTCTAGGGTGTCTTACCCAAATAAATGGGCAATTTGCTCGCTCCACTTTGACAAGTTGCTCTCTGTAGGGCATTTCTGATTTCTTGTACCAGGAAAAACCTTGGAACAAATTTTGTGTTAGTACAAGAAACACATTCTCAGTTCTTTAAAAGGGTTCCAGTCTTTCTTCTGTCTGATGAGTAAAAATAAGTAATTTTCATCTTGTCTTCACCTTCTTTCTTTCCTTTCTTTCAAAATCACTTTTAAAAACCACTTTTACTTGTTCCACATTTAATTGCTTTGTGGTTTGTAAACTTAGAGTCGTAATTCTTGCAAATGACAGTGGAGCAATGGGAGTTTTGTGCTTGGTTGGGAATTTTAATTATTTCAACAGAGGCCCATTTGGGTCAACACCAGATATTAATGGAGATTTTACCCTAAGCTTGTTTCAATCTGCCTAAGTGCTTTTAATGGAAATATCCAGAGTTCAGGGACCTCCATATCCAACAGTGACTCTGACTGAAGTTAAGGATTTTGTGCTGCCAGCAAGAGGCTCATGGTCTTTGTTCTGCCTTAAGAGTGACTTTTGACTGACTTAAACTTCCGTTTTACAGAGAAAAGTGCTGTAACCTGTGTTTCCCACATTCTGACAGGATTTTTGTCTCCCTTTGCTGTCAGAGAAGATGCTGCGTGAGCCTGCAGCAGAGCGTTACTGAGGTCAGCATTTCTGCAAGGTCTGGCCACGATAAAACAGATTTGGCCACCAGATTCTGAGCAGGACTGATACAGACAAACTCAAGGAGCCAGGAGTTTGTGGGAATGCCCCATAGGCAGTTACTTCTCCAAGATACTCGAACCTTTGTGACATGTGTGCTGTTAAAGCAGAGGGCTGTGGAATGGCAATCAGCCTGGGGAGCAGCCCCTGCCAGCGGGGCAGCGTTAATTCACCCGCTCAAGCTCTAAGAAATCAGCAGCCTTTAAAAAGGGGCTCATACACAGCCTGTATTGTTGGGATCCCTTGAACTCCGTGAGGAAGAAAACCTCTGGGGCTGGCTGGAGGCACTCTGTGCTTCCCTCTGTTTTATTGCACACCCTCAGACACAATGTGTAAAAAAGGTCAAGACATCATGTAGGCTTTTGCATTAAGCAGCAGAACACTAATTAGTTTTACTGACAATGAGGTTTTGTGCCTGTGTTCTAATATTTTGATGTTTAGTTTTGCTTGAAAACAAAGTCGAACACGATACAAAGCCTCTTCTATTCTCTGTTGTCTTTCCCTCAACATTATTTTTAAGCTCATCATGTGTTCTCCAGCTTGAGTGCTAAGTGTTCTGTTGCCTCAGTTTTAATTTAATGCTCCTACTTCAAAGAGAACAAAAAAGCACAGTCTCGTAGGCCATTGGATTCATCTCTGAAGTGGCATTTGTAGAAAACATCAGGTAGTAATTGTTTCCCCCAGCTCTGTCTCTGAAATTTGTCCTACTGAGAGCTGCTGCAGCACAGCCTCTGTGTGTCTAACTCACTGCACTCGAGACACATTTTTGTTGCTTTTTCCCAAGGATATCTGCTCGAGTTATACTGATGAGAGGCCCTACCTAAACAATAAAAAATTTTGTTAATAGGCTTTTGCAACCAAATGATCTCTTATGAGTGTTTTTTTGGCTGTAGACAATGCTGCTCTTGCATTAATTCAGGCTCTACTTACTGCCTTTATAAATGTGTGTGCTGGAAACAAAGCCCAGCCTCAGTGAGCTCTGAATGTCCCCATCTACAAACCTGTCACACACCTACATAAGAGACACATTTGGTCAATTGTTTTTTGCAAAAAGTTAAAAAAATGTGTGGAAACCTCTGCAGGATTAAGGTGTGTTAGCATTTGGGTCCCCAATCGATGGGAATGCACAGCAAAATGCTTGTTCCACCAGAATTGTTAATGGCATAAAGGCATTTCATGGTGGTGGTGGTGATGATGATGATACTAATAATGATGATTATGACAAAATAATAATAATAATAATAATAATAATAATAATAATAATAATAATAATAATAATAATAATAATAATATACTCCACTGGTTAAAATATACCCATCCTGCACATTCCCAGAAGAGACCAGCTGCTTCTGACTGTGCCATGAATCAGCCAAGTGCTTCAAGACAACTTTTGCCCAAACACAAGTCCAGTTTATTTAGTTGGGCTCAATACTGTGTTCATGTGGTTGCAGAGCTCTCAGCTGGCTTGGAGAGCAGGCAGACTGAATGCCTGCCTGCCCAGAATATGCTGTGGAGAAATAACCTCTGTTTTTTGGCACAGAAGTGCTATTTCATTCAAAACAATGATACTGTTCGAAGTACACCAGGCAGGAATGAGAGCAGTGCAGAGGCACACTCAAAAGCTCAATTCAACAGCCACATGACAGGCTCGGAGGCAGCTGTAATGGCAGCAGTTCAAAGGTCTAAAGAGCTCCAAGAAGAAGGAAGCCAAAAGCTACTGTGGAGAAGAATTTGTCATAACTTAGTATCCTGAAGCATTCAAGTAAATAAAGCCAGTAAAAAAAAAAAAAAAAAAAATTATGTGCACTTTCCTCACCTTCCAGGAGCAATGGGGAAGGGGGGAGAACATGGACTACGTCATATGTAATAAAACAAAAGGGTGAATCTAAATATTTTGTCTTCCTTTAATTACAGCCCACTGCAGTGCAATCCTTACTCTGATGCTCCCCACTCCTGCTTCCCCACCCCTGCACCACTGCCAACAGGAATGAACTGGGTGCCAAAAACTGTCAGTCGGGGACTCCATATGAAAGAGCATTTTCTGCTCCACAGTGAGTGAGAATGGTACAAACAAGGCTAGCATTTTTTGGGACTTTGGAAGAAAACGGCCTGAGCAGTGAAGCTCTAATCAAATCTGGCTTTCCCTTAGTTTGGTAGCTTTTAGTTTCTGGTTCTGCTTTTCAGGGAGTTCCAACCTGCGGTTTTCAACCCACATCCAGGATGGGATTCCTGCCTCAGAGGGGAGTTTGCACCCTCCGGTGGGATTGGGCTGTTGGCAATGCCCAGGCAGTGGCCACCAGACCCTCGGGGTGTGTCCCCTGGATGAACTGGGTGGCTGAGACCTCCCAGCCTCTTCCCAGGCCAAGCTGGGGACCCTGTGGTGGCAAGAGCCCTCTGTGAGAGCGTGAGGAGGGGCACCGGGATGGAATGGCACAAATCCCAGGCGTTTGGGATTTCTGCCATTTCACCTTTGCAGAAGGACTCTGGGAATGTTAGCACACTGCCCCACAAGACATTAGCTGATGGAACAGGGGAGGGATTTGGGACTCCTGGGAAGCCCAAACTCATCAATCTTCCTGGGAAAATCCAGGCTTGGGCTTGGGTGGAACACTGAACATATGACCCAATCTGCCAGGGCAGTGTAATGTGCTATAAAGTGAAAGGTTCAAGCTGAAAATTCTCTGCTGAGCAGAGGAGAAGGTTTTTCCCAGTTTTACAAGTGTCCTTAGGAAACAAGGGTTCTATAAAGGTCTTTCAGCTCCTGATACAGAGGTCTGGGACATTACAGACATGAGAACAAAAGGACAGGCTCAGTGCTGGAGGGCTCAAAACACAAGAGTAGTTTCTGCGCTAACTCTGTCTTGTTTACAGCACAGTCCTAACCAAACCCATAATATTTAGGGGCCACGTGCTCTGATCCCTTTATTTCTGCTGAGGAGCCTCCTCCTATGCGAGCAGTTTTGAGGTTTCCAAAGGGAATGATCAGGGAGCAGCCCACTACAGGGCACGAGTATATGAGTAAGAATTTAGCTGGAAAGCCGTGTTGGAAATGTCATCTGATCTGTCCATTCCTGGAAGGAGAAAATATGTTTAACCCTTTGTTCGTTTTGCCTATTTGCATATTCAGCTTGGTTGATCACATGGAAATCAGAAATGGGCTGTAGTTTGATGGGTTATTCGGAAGTTTCTGACTTGTTTTTATCCACTGTGTACACTGGAGCCAATACAGCAGATCATTGTGGAAGGAGTTGGTTATTAGCACATCACAGCACACAGTGTGTCCTCTTACACAACTCAATATTTTTAATTACTTGCCTTTACCAGTGAGACAAAATTTAGAGTCAAGTTTCAAGTAATGCCTTTTATTGGACTAATGCAGCAGTATTGACAGTCTGGCTTTAGGGATACACAAAACTCCCTTGCAGGTCAGCAAGGGGTTGACTCCAAGAATGGATTCCTATAGCCAGGAAGGTGCTTTGTCAATAGCGTGCAGTCAGTCCAATAAAAGGGATTACTCAAACATTGGCTCTACACTTAGTCTATAAAGAAAATACCTGAGCTTTTTAGTCAACACGTTTGTGGCTTTAAGTGTGTCTGGTTTGTGACGAACCACTCCAAGCTGTGAGTTGTCTTAAATAAGCTGCAGATACATCTTTACTAAAAAAACCTCTCTTTCACCCCATAGTTTTATTTCCACAGTGGCAGTACCCAGAGGAACTGATTTTGGTCAGCCCCTGAGCCTGCTTAGGAGGCACAGGTTTTAAATACAAGAGCAGGGATTTCCCAGATTCACAAAGTGTACCCACATTGTTTTCTGTTAGTTTGGAAATTTAAAGAAGCAAGAATCTGTCAATGAACGCCAGATGAAAGCAAAACCATCCAGAACATGCAGTGACTCCCAGTCACACAAGCAGGGACCAAAGTGGAAGACAAGAGGCCATCACTGAAACCACAAATGTTTCTTTTCTTCCACTCCCCAGCAGAAAGCTTCACATCCAAAATGGATTTTGTTATGGAGTTGGAAGTTCCTGAAAATAGAGTTTTTATAAGGTAATATAAACCCTAACACAACCTTAATTATAGTGACACCATCTCCGCACTATAAATAATGACATCTTTGACCAATGTGATGCATAGTAACATGAGAAGTGATGTAACGTAAGCAATGTCACTGCTTAAAGTTAAAGGGGAACACATTTTTCTCAGGCAGAATATCCACTATCCATTCAGACAGCACGTATCTGATCTAGATTTATGGCAGTGAATAATAGTGCCATGAATGCTAAAGTGTCTGCAGCTTTCAAATAGTTTGGCAAATCTGTACATCAAGATCAGTTTGAGAAGGAAGCACAACTCAGATAATTACAACTAGAATAACACCACATATAATTTTAAAATTTTATCATTTTTAAGTAAACACCTTCAGCTTTTGTGCTTTTAATAAGCACGCTGAAGAAGGACATTATATATAGACTGAAATACCTGAAAGAGGCAAGATTTGTATCTGTGAAAGTAGGAAAATCTTTAATAATTTTGAGATTATTCAATACTTGGAGAAAGTATGAGGAGTTTTCTTTCAAAGATTAGCAAATATTTTGGCAGCTTCTTAAAAATGCAACTTTCCTTCAAAAGCTCAGGTTTAAGTGTTATATCAATCTGATGAGCTTGAGAAGCGTCCAAATAACAACAGGTTGTGGCATTCAGGGATGTATTTTATGTTAAACATATATTTGAGTTAATGTAAGAGAGCTCCATTATTCCCATGAGGTGTGCTTAAGCACCTATTTCAGTTATGGCCTGAATCATGAGTTCTGAACAAAATGTTGACAGTCCTGATGAAATAAACTCCTGTTCCTGTTAACAGGAGCTTTACTGACAGAAAATAGAGTAAGATCTTCGGGATTTGATCATCACCCAAATACACAGGCAATTTCCTCGCTGCTTTTCACTCCTGAGGAAACTACTTCTGGGACATCTTTATTCCTCAAAGACACTTCAGAGACTGGGAAATAACCATTGGATCCCAGTGGAACACAGCCCTCCTTGGGACAGGAAAAACCACCATCCAGTTCCCAGCGCAGCAGGCAGCTGCTGAAAGGGGAAAATTTTGCAATAGCAATGATAGTTCAGCTGGTAGAATGGGCTGTGAAATAGTGAATGACTGGAGGGAGAAGAGAAGGGACTGACCTCTCACCTGACCCAGCCTCTGCCAGCCCAGCCAGCCCTGGATGCTCCTGTTGCGAGCAGAGACCTCCCGAAGGAGGTGGAGGCTGTAGTGGGCTTGAAAGACCTTTTCCAGCCTCCCACCTCTTTGTGTTCCTTGATATTTTATGGCTGAGTGATGAAAATAACCATATTCATCTCTTTTTTAGCTTTAAAACATGTCCACGGTCCTGGCTGTAGATTCTTTAGGTTGTGGTGGAGCGAGCAGACCTGGATCAATCCATGGGGGTCCATAAACCCCCTGGAGCCGGATTCCTGCAGTTCTGCTGTGCTGTCTCTGCTTTTAAGTACCTCAGTGCCTTCCTAGCCAGGATTTGGGGGAAGTGCTGAGGCACGCAAAGGCTGAGAGAGTACTGTAAAAGCTGATTTTGTTTCAGGGGGATATATCCAGATGATGGAAGAATATGCCTAGATGTGTTTGCTTTTTAGTGCCTGTGGGCCTGACTCTTCACCAGTACAACCCAAGAACAACAGCACTGAAGGAAAGAGAATTATACCAGCATAAAAACCATGCTGCTCTGCAGCGTGAGCACTCCCAGATTGCTGCAAACATCGTGATTCAAACAGTACATGATTTTCTGTTTTGTAGAACATTTTTAACATGATTAAACAAAGCCCAAAGGGCACAATGGCCCTGGTAAGAAAACTGATTCCTTGCACATACACTTTAAATGAAATGCAATGAGACTTTGTGATTCAGACCTTAGTAGGCACAAAATTTAGAATAACTCTGTTTATCTGCGCAAACTTTCCTTAGCCTGTTGCAACTCCAAATGTTTTAACTGTTACACATGGGTGTTTGGTAGAATATACTAAATAAAAAGTTTACAAAGGCTTTCTTTTTCTCCAGCCTACAAAGGACTCCAAATCTTTACTGTTCAGCACAGCTGCCTAGAATAGGCACACTGGAGCTTTTGTCCAGTGAGTCAAACCGAGTGGGAGTGAATACCATTAACCCTTAAAACAGAATTATCTTATTCTTTTGATTTTACTGGACACTGGAATATGTTTGTGGCCATATTTGGAACACATCCGGCTCCATCTAGAAGGACACAGGAATAATAGATATCATTCAGACCATAATTAGCCATGTACTTGCAATAGCGGGATGGAAAGCAAAAGGAAAAACACTGAAAATGTTGGTTTTTTGGACTGTGACAAAGAGCTTTTTAAATGAGTTTGGGCATTTTTAGTGTCTGACTCATGTCTGGAGATTTCTGCTATATTCCAGAATCCTTTAACTTTTGTGGTTTTTATTTCTGCCTTTGACAATGACACGCTAATAGCTCCAGGCTTCCTACTGCCTTCTCGTGCATATTGCTCTCCTTTGTTTGCTGTCGGAGAGAAAATGTCAGAATTTTAGAGAGGGGATTTTGTGATCGTGGCAAGAGTTAAGGAAATTTTAGTGTATCCTGTGATGACAGATTGGACCTTCTTCAGACAGAGTTTTCACATTTTATATTCTGTTTCTTTTTTTTTCATGTGACTACATCATAAACTCGTAGCAGGCACAAGGAAATACCGCTTTAAGAGCTGCTGATTTATCAAGCATTTATCTAAGTGGAACATTTTTATTATTTTATCAAATTTTACACAAGGCCAATACATGCTAGAGCAGGAATGACTGAAAGGACTGAGGGCTGACCCTGCCCCACCGAATTCCGTGGAATACCATTTTCCTGAGCATCTGAGGGCCAGGTTGGGATCAAGCAGCACTTTCTCTCAGACATGCCCCTCCTCAGATCATCCTCTCCATCCTGTACTGCCCTGGCCCTCGGGAAAAGAATGCCCAGACAGAGAGTGATAAGGCCATTAATGACTTCACAGTGGCATTTGATGGCAAAGAATTTTGATGACCAGTGCACATCCACACTTGAGAGGAGGTCCAGTTGCACATGACAAGAAAAGAAAGGTGGGTGTGAGAGAAAAAACAAAGGCCCGAAGTCTTTACTCACTGACATAACTCAGAAGTAATTCCTTTGATGGCACTGAATTTACAGTGGTGTCAACCTGATAGTGGAAGATGTCTAAAGATGGCAGAGACAGATGAGCAGGAGGATGGCAACAGGATGTAGAATAAAGTGAGAACAGATGCATATAGGATGAGCACAAAAATAGAACAAAGCCCAGAGACACAATTTTGCTGGAAGTGCAGCAAACTATTAATCGCAGTACGGGGTGATGGAGCCTGCAGCACCTGGGCAGCCACAGCTCTGCCCCTCTGTGAATTACACATTTCATGGCACAAAAACCACACAAGCTCCTCCACAGTTTGCTAAAGGAAGGCTCTAACTGGCTGTGCGATAGTGAGGAGAACTCCCAGCATCACCACACAAAGCAAGGAGTCTTCCAGAGATGTTTAATTGGATCTGGCCATCATCTTCTAGGCTCCAAATGCAGCTGGTGGCAGTGATTAAGCAAAAGCAATGTGAAGAAAGCCTAAAACATTCAAAGATATTTAAAAGTAGCTCAAAGTAATTATTTGCCTATTGCTTTGGGGTTTTTTCCCTTACTTCTCAAATACTGGCTAGTAAAAAGGTAATAAAATTGCATGGAAAGCATGCAGCCAGGTTCTCTAGGAACTCAGGATTCTGAAGGCTGGGTTAGGGCTGAGGGACTGAGTGTGTTCAAATTAGAGCCTCCAAGAACATGAAAAGGAAAAGAAGATGTACTGTGCAGCAGTAATGCCACATATATTGCCATCCTAACACCGAGGATTGTTAGTAGGTCTCAAGCTGTGTGCAGATCAGGGAAACCTGGATATTCTGGGCTCCTCACAGCATTTGAGATTCCTTTACTGCCTGAAAGGGGTGTAAGAAAAGCTAGAGCCTTGTTTTCACTGCACTGTTCCATCAGGGTGTGATATGGGGGCTGATCTGGTCCTGGTGTTTCCCAGCACAAAAACCCCAAGGCAGGATTTGTGCTCCTGGATGAGTCAGGGAGATTCGGTGGCAGGTGGAAGATGAAAGATCACATCCCAAGAATGCTGTGATCTTCCGTGCTTCCCCAAGCTCCCCTCCGATGGCATTTTTTGGGCCCCTGTCTCTTTGGCAGCCAATCAGGGATAATCTGAAGGCACAGTTTCCACACTCTCACGTGGGAGCTTTGCCTCAGTACCCAGTGCCTGCACCTGTGTTTTCTATGGCTCCACTGTAGCTGGGTAAGCAAATCACAGGGAGGGGTGAGACCTTTCCTGTAGCCCCTGGCGATGTGACCTGCCCACATGACCTGGGTCGTGTCCTCCAGCTCCTCACTCTCGGCTCTGCTGTGACACCCATGAGATTTATGCTCTGGGGGTCAACCCTTAAAGTCAGCACGTTCTCATGATGTCACATCAGGCTGGCTGATGAAAGGCTGGTCACCATCCACAGCTGGGGAGGATGGACTGGAGACATTTATAAAACTGAGTCTCTCACTGTGTTCTGAGCAGTTTAAGAAGTTGATTTCCATTACTACAAAATCCTGAATCCATCTGTATCAAGGACCTGGGGGAAAGTTTGTGAGGCTAAGGAAGGCCTGGAGTTGAGAGAAGCTTGCACTGGTGGCCGTGGCCATTCCTGCCATCCCTAAAATTCCAGAGATGTAAAACGAGATCCAGGAGAAGCATGGTAATAAACTAGCAGTAAGAGAGCCTGGTTGCCTAAGGAGAGGGAAAACAATCCCTGATGATTAAAGATGTATCATAGCAGAGACCTGTCATTTCTGGCATAGGATCACTCTGCAGGGTAGGACCCAGGATTTGAGAAATGCTGGAGGAAAAATTCATTGGGTTCACAAGGAGCTGGGTTTATGTGATGATGTTCTCACATTCCCTTTTAGCCATAACAAGCCCTATTCTTCCACTTCCACACCCAGTCCCCTTTCCCTCACCTTCTGCTTTTACTTTCCCTCCCCATGATTTTGTCAACATGAAATTACAAAGATGATCTTGGCACACTTAGGAAACAATGTGTCAGGAATTTTGTCACTAGATCACAATTTATCTTCACTGGAGTTTTGCTGCATCGCCTATCATCCCACACTGGTAGTGAGTCAGGTGCATACCACTTCAAAAATTAAATACGACAAAATACATATGGACATAGTTGTGTATATTGATGTCATTTGGGAAGTTCTTATTGGAGACAAATAGGTTTCCCAGGACAAAATGTTGTGATATTCACTCTGTGATCTGTTTAAAATAGTCAGTAGAAAATTGGATTTCATATAACTGGTGAAATTAGGAGAAAGAAATGAAGCAGAAGAGGTAAGAGAATGAAAAAGATAATGCAAACTCTCCTATTGACGTTATTAAAGGATAAATAGTAAAGGAGGAGCTAAGTCCTTTGCAGGGTACAGGAGAAATAAACAGAAGTAGAACTTGATTAAAACCAGACAGAATCAGGTGGGAAATGGAGTCCAGCTGCTGCAGCCACCAGCACAGAGAGACACCTACATGCACAAGTTTGGATCCTCAGCCCAGAGCTCAGGCTGGAGGTGGATCAGTGGCAAACACCTTCCCAGGGCAACCAGAAGGAGGTTCAGCCGTGGGAAGAGACCGTAATTGATTTGTCAGTGCACCCAGCTTAAGACAGGGAAGAAGCCAATGAAAATTAATGAATTAACTCAAATGACATTGCAGACTTTGATGGGAAGTATCCCTAGGAGAAAATGATGGAAGAAGGAGAGGAGTTTCAATACTAAATCAGACCAATGGTCCATCTAGTGCTAGATATAAAACCCCTATAACGGACAGTTATGCAATAAGACACCCATTGGGGATGTTCCTGAGACCAGCTGATTTTATTCTGAACTAAGAGGGTTTATATATTTGTTCCTGACACCAGCTGATTTTATTCTGAACTAAGAGGGTTTATATATTTCTTCCTTACCTCGTGTATCCACACATGTTCTTTGCTTCACACTATGGCCTAAACTTTTATTTCTGTCCTTTTCTGCCTCGCTGCCTAGTGACATGGAACTCCATAACCTAAATTATTGAAATTATTATTTTTCAAGGTGTTACACACTTGCAGTGGTTCTCTGGTTTGGGTAACAGGACAAAAGTTAACCCAGCCACATCTCCTACTGTGCTGCACTTCACACAACAAATAACATCAACTGTCTTGGCAAAATGAGCACAGAAAGCACAGTTTGGCTGCTACAATATATGAGCTTTTCAGGCTTCCACCTGTATTTATTGCTCTTTTGGAGCTCTTTGATATTTCTGCTATATCTTTTGCAAAATGCAGCAACTAGGACTGACGAGTAGGTCAAAGACATGAAGAGCTCCCAGCACTGACAGAATGTTAAGGATGATTCTCCATTCCCTTCTAGATATTTTTGACCGATCTTAGGCAGTGAGCAAATATTTTTACTACATCATGTCCACGTTATTAATTAGGTCTTCTTTGTGAGCACTTTTTTCCATGATATAAGAGAAGGCCATCAAGTGATAAAAAAAGTCTTTATAAAAAGACTTTATAAAAAAGTTTCTGACCCTAAAAGTTTAAAGGATGGAAGGTACAGATTTCTTCATGGATTATCACCTTAAAGAACGGGGAGATTCCTTTGCAGTTATTGCAGCAATAAGGAAATGGGGCGTCTGCTTTACTAAATTATTTATAATGCCGTTTATCTCCTAGTTATAGACAATAAGATACTCAAATGTTGGTCATCGATAAGGGAGCAGAAGTTTAAATTGTTAATTTGTTTAGGTGAGCGTCATACAAATATCATCCACAGCAAACAGAAAGGAGCACTAGGGAGCTGATTGCCACATAAGGTCTCCAAAATTAATTAATGGTGCAAAGATTCTGTAAGACACAGTAAGGGTCCTCTCATCTCTACACACACACATATTTTAGGGTCAAAGGGGACCATCCCCTTGCATGACAATGGCCACAGGACCTCCCCACTGATTTCTCTAACAAGCATACCTTAGTGTGAGCTGTAATCCATCTTTGAGGGGAATATTCCACCCCAAATCACGGATCATTTTTACAGTTTAATGAACTCAGACTTACCAGCAATGATAACAAACTCTAGCAGAAAAACAGGATCCCCACTACCCTGTGTGACTAAGATGCCACACAAAGCACGTTGGAAGAAAAGGTGATGTCAGAAAATTAAATCCTATTTTTTAATCTTACAATTTTATTTTTGCTTCTTCAAACCCTGATTTTAGCAAACTGAGTACTGTGGCCATGTATTTCTTACTAAGTCACACTAAGAAAACATGAAGATGCTCTGAAATAATACTCAGTCTGTAAATAACAGAAAAGTCAGTATTAGGATTTGCATTTTTCTTAAAGACTGTGTCCTAGGGGCAGTAGAGGAGCCCAGATACTTCACTCCAGTAAAGCTGAGTGTGTGGCAATAACTCCAAATCCTCACAGACAGTCTGTTACAGGGCTGGCTCTTAATACTCCATACCTGCAAGATACACATACACTGACAGCATGTGACAAGAGAAAACAAGAAATTAATGCAGATAAGAATTTACAGGTATCATTCCAGCTAAAGGTCATCACTAAAATCAATCTTGTATGGGAAGCAGATTTCCCATTACTGAAATATCCCTGGTATCTCATGACTGCGAGATTGCTCAGTACATCTCTAGTAATAAGGTTAACTCTGGCCAGTATGACTTATCATATCAAGAGTTAGATAAGAATTATGTTCAGAGAGCAAAAGGTGCTGGAATATGCCGAAGATGCTTCCTGCAGCAAGGAATATTAATTGGAGCTGGTGGAAAGGAGAGCAGATGAAAGGAACTTGGAATGGCAGAGTCTCATCCGATAAAGTCAGAGTGTGTGGGCAGTGAAAAACAGGGTGGTTCCAAGATAGCGTCCAGGTGTACATGGCAGGGCAGATCCTGTGGGGACGGTGGAGAACAGAGTATGTCAATAACTACATTATTTTTCAGTGAAAATAATTTATTTAGAGCTAAGACAGCAAGAAATAAGGGAAAGGAGGCATGGAATAGAACCGAATTTCATGAGCATCAGATTATTTTCCAGAGGAGAAAAACCTTCTTAACATAAAGAAGAATGGACACAAACCCATTGTTTGTCTGCATTGCTGTGCTCTGCCTGTAATTAAGAAAAAACAATCTTGCAAAGACACAAAAAGACGAATCCTGAATTATATGGCAGTAAACAAGGAATGTGTGGGGGGAAAGAGATCTAAAAGTAGATCCTGTGTGCAACCACCAGGTGGTTGAGAAGTGTATGACATATGAGGAGCTCAGGAGATCCGCTGGCACAGGGGATGATTGAGTGGATGCCAGCAGGGAAGAGGCCACATGAAAGACCAAATCCAAGAAATTGGGTCCGTGTATCCAAAGCTCTGGGTGACAGCTCTAAAGCAATGAGATAAATGAATCAGCTCTCAAGGCAGCAATGATGATGGATAAGGTGGGATAGGATCAGCTGCCAAAGGAGTGTGAAAAGGTTCTAGAAATATTCAGAAATGCATCATGGAGGGGGGAGGGGGGGGGAAGGGTACAGGAAGGAGTTGTTGGTTTCCTTGGGAGGTATTATGGAACACAAGAGAATGGATTTGATTTGCTGTCTCACCACTCATTTTGCTTTGTGGAGTTTGCTGATAATTTTCAGAGTTTGGGAATGCTGGGAGAATATTGAGGGCCCCATCCCAGATGAGGTGCACTGTCTCTGGATACATGCAGGTCTTGCAGGGCGCTGAGCTCCAAAACCGGCCAAACTTGGAAGCCTGAGTTGCTTCAGGGGCTCCAAGTGGGGCTGGGCACTACTGAAATCCAAAGGAACTGAGCTGTGGAGGAGATGGCACGGAGCCCACTGTCTCAGCACTTCACTGAGCAGCTCTGTGGACAGCAAGGAAGCTCAGTGTCTCTCAGGATGATGTTTCAAATGAGAACAGAAGAAATTTGCTGGTTACAGCTCCACAGGATCTGCTGATTTACCCCAGAAGCACCTTCACCTTTGTGTGTGAGCTCAGAACAACACAGTGAGGTGTGAAGAGGAGGTCCCAAATCATTCTGCAGAGCAGTTCTGTGAAAGGTGTGGTAATTTTAAAAGAGATTCCTTCCCACCAGCTTCTCAGGCACAGACTGAAAGTAAACATGCAAATCCATCTCAGATCTGCAATGTCCAGCTCACTTGTGCTCTGAGCTTTCTTTCTAAATCAAAGAGCAATTGTTCAGGCTCTCTACTGAGGGAGGACAAAATCCCCGATTCTTTTTTTTTTTTCATAACAATGTCAGCCTTCCCTTCTGACTGAGGACTGCAGTTGTTTCAAAACTAAAATCAAATATTGTAGTCCCATTTGAAAACAATTATTCTGGGCCAAATCCCAGAAGGTGCTGAGTGCCTTCAACTCCCACTGCATTCATGAGGAACTAAATGTGCTCAGTGCTGCGCGTGGTCTTAGAGATTTCCCCAAAGTGTAGGAGCCAGATCCCCCATATCTTTTAACCTGAGGCACTGCTTACTCCTGCAAATAGAGCACAGCTTGACCCTGCAAGCCCTTAGCATGAAAGGTTGCACTTACTGCTGTGCCCAGTATCACTGCCAATAATCTCTACCATCCATAATAAAGTTTTGCAGGATGAAGCCTTAAATAAAATTTATGTCACTGACCTACAACCAACAGCTGCAAGAAAAAAGTAAAACTGTGATGAAAATTCCCAGCCCATTAACGTGGATATTGCACTGCTTCAGCCCCAGACAAAAGCTGCATTAACTCTATCCTTCAGAATAATGCAGTCCAAACATCTCATCCAGAGTCATTAAACATTGTAGTGGGATCTTAGTACAACCTAAAGCCCCAAATTTTAAGCATTCTTCAGATATGATTCATTAAAATTGTATTTGAGAGACCATCAGCTGGGTGAATTAATCCCCCTCAGCAGCCATGCAGTGGAATGGACAGATGTCTGCCAAACGCCAGTGTCTGGATTTCTGTCCTGCAAATGCCCGCAGATTTATAAACAAATGACCCAAAGGGTGAGTTAAGGCAGTCAACAGCAGCTCACTACAACTTAAAAATGAGACAGAGGCTTGGTCCGACCACAGTGCCCCTGTTTGTGCAAGTGTCTGAGAGCAGCTCTGAAGAGTACTCAGGATTTACTCCCTGCATGTGGCACAGTGTAGAGCGTGCCTGTGTTTGTGTGTGCGAACCTGCCGTCTGTGAAATGGTTAAAACTTAAGGTTACCCATCCAAGGAGTAGAAAATGAAGGTTCTCAGTTTGATGGACAACAGCTCAGAGATCCCTGATGTCCCAAAATATTAGGTTTCTCTTCTAATAATGTTGGAAATATTGCCTACTGTCATGATTAATCTCAGCAGCATCTCCGGCTGATTGCAGGTGACGCAGTCACAGCGCAGTGCCTGTGTTGGTTTCCACACACCGTCAAATCTGCTACAAATGCAGGGGTGAAGGGGAAAGAACTGTGATACCAGGTATCCCAGTGGCTAATAGATTGTGACATGAAAGAAGGAAACCTTTATTTTAATTCAAAAAACAAAAGCCAGATAGCAAAACTTATGTACGTGCCTAACTTTTTTTTTTTTCCTTCCTCAAGTGGAAAACATTCGCCTGCTAACAACTCTTGGCTGGCATCAAGGGAAAGTGGAGGTATTTGCAGATGTGGAGGAAGACATACAAAACATTTTTCAAATCAAAGGCTTGAATTATTGCACTGGGTTCATGAAGTTTCACAGGCATGTAGACACACCATTGTCTGCACCCTGGAACAAGCTGCCCTTTCTTCAGAAAGGAAAAACAACCCAATGTTTCTTACAATCCGATCTGTATGTATCAGGGAGCTATCTATATTTTGAAATTCTTTGCATTGTCTGTGGTAAGGGTGTGCTGTTTTGGCCCAACAATGGCAACATTGATTTTAGAATTTCAGAATTTTGGTGCATAGAACAAACTGTGAAACAAAACCGGCCTGCTCTCAATAGTACAACAACAGTGCTCTTATATAAACTTGCCTTTCCTCGCCATTTTACATAGTCAAAGATCAATACCGTCCATTCAGCCAACATTATTAAAGCCATTTATCAGGGACTTTTTTCTCTTGTTGCTAATAAAAAGGATTTTGCCGACAAAGTTATGTCATCTTCCGCTGCCTCGGCAGCAGCGCAGATAATTGGCTTTGTTGTGTCCCCAACAATCGGGCCTTGTTTATGAACTTACATTTATTAAGTGAAAGTATTTGGAAACTGATGGTACATTGAAGTTTGGTTGCCATGGGCAATAATCATCCCAAAAAAGTCGTGACCTCCCTGTTATGCAGCTAGTAACTAATTGAAATGATACAAATTACTCTGATTCTCTGTCTGCCAATTTCGAGGCCGCTCGTGGTCAAGGGTCAAACGAGCCCCTATTCATGAGGCCATGTTTGAAGTGGCTGCTGCCATCGCACGGGGTCGGCGCGGCCGCCGCGGCTCCGCCGGACACCGCCCCACACCGGGAGGGGAGCGGCGCTCAGGGAGCCCCACCTTGGGCTGGCACATCAAAAGCTTCTCCCCGTCAGTCAGCGAGAGGTTGTTGCCAAGCAGGACATGGTTTGCTGGCTGGGGATAAGTGCTGTATTCATCCCCAAGGGCTACCTCGCACATTTAACTGACGCTGCGACGCCTCCTGAGGTACGGCCACTAAATCAAAGAATCCTCCTGCCTGCACTCAGCTCACCAGAAAAAAAACAAAGGCCTGTTTTTCTGTGAGACATCACAAGAGAAATTAAAATCCAATGAATTATCTGGGGTGTCATCCTTTAAAAACATTTATGGCAATTCAACTGTGTGTTAAAAGAATGCAATATGTTTATCCCAGTGAATATGAGGACCTCAGCACTAGAAACTTGATACAATAATGGGATTTTTGTCCTTTAGGAAATTCTTAGTGGTTCCAGGGCATGTTGATCAAAAGCTTATTAAATACGTGCCAGAAGTACTGGTTTAGTGGATGAGTATTTGCAATGCCACCAAAGAGATTTCTTTCTTTGTGCAAGCTCCTGCAGCTTTAGCATGTACAAATGTATTTAAATTGTGAGACAAGAAACCATGTTACAGGGCCAGGCCAGGCTCCTTGGATAATGAAGATTAACATTTTCTCTGTTTCAACATTATTTGAAAGCTTTAGCACATAGTTTGAGTGCCATATGTCTCAACAAATCTTTTCATAAATATCAAATCTGTGCATCACCTATTAGGGACAGATATTCTAATGGCTCCATTTTTTTTTGCCTTTCTAACAAACTTTATCTCTTTAGAAGATACCAAAAACACTTAATACAGACATTCAGTCCTGTTTATTATCTTTATCAACAAGGGGATTGAGTTGGGCCCCAACTCTTAGAAGATACTAAGTTGGCCTGAGTGTTGATCTGCTGGAGGGTAGCACTACCTGTGCTTAATAATATTCATTTTTACACACAGTCTCCCTAAAAATGGCATCATTTTAAAATTGTTATCACTGATGCCCAGGATCTAAGTGTGTCCCTGCAGGTGTGGGTATAAGGCAGAGTGAAACAGAAAGCAGTAATTTGTTTCCTTAGAAAATTATAGTGGGGGTTTTTTTGGTTTTTTTTTTTTTTTCCTATCTACATCAGTGTCTTCTCCTGGCAAAATTCCTTCTTCTTGTGAGGTAACAAAAAATGAAAAACATTCCTTTTCAAATTAAACACATCACTTTGGAAGTGTTGTGTTTTAACAAGACACTGTCACGCTCAGAGGAAACTGGGCACCTGTCATGAAAAATATTCGTAGCAGAAAACCTCATTTTCCTTTAAACACAGGGAAAAAAAAAAAAATTGACCAGCCCTATTACCGAAGTCTTTCAGTGCCACTCCATGTCAGCACTGTCATTAAACCTCCTGTTGTGAGGACAGCCAAGAGCACGTCTTTGGAAATGTATTCTGGGGCTGCCCTTGTGGCCTATTGATTGTGCTCCCTTCATGTGAGAGCCCTGTGTGGAAGAGGGGCTGGAGGGGACAGAGCGCTCCCCATGTGCTGCCACACAAACCAGCCTGGCCACTTGAAGGTTTCCAAGAGTATTTTGACCTCATCTTCTGCAAAATTTCCTGGGATGACGAGGGTGAAAGGTTTAAAGAGAGAAAAAAAATCTTTTTCGGCTTTCAGAAAGGTACTGGGCATGATCCTCGGAAAGAGGATTTTCCAGGAAGCAGTGTTGACAGAAACTGTGGAATGATGTGAAAATGGCACAGCACTTCTGATTCCCCCAAACTGGAGGGTTTAAGAGGAATATTTGGACCTGATTCTTCAGCCTACAGACCGCTGAAATCATCTTCATTATTTAGTAAACTAAGCTGCAAAGAATGAATTATCTATTTCTTATTAAAAACCTTTTAAAACTCCTTATAGCTAATTTCTGTCCTTCAGGACAATAATTGTCTTGAGAAGCTGTGGCTTCCCCATCCCTGAAAGAGTTTCAGGCCAGTTTGGACAGGGCTTAGAGAAACCCGGGATGGTGGAAGGTGTCCTTGCCTTCGGAACTTCATGGTCCCTTCCAGCACAAAACATTCTGTGATTCTGCCGTTTGGGAAATGGCATTACTGTTTTTTTCCCCGACTGGTAGAGGTGTGAAGTGTCTCTCCATCCAATCCCTGGAGTGGAGTCATTTCTCATTTGCACCACCCTGAGAAGTGATTGGAGCCAACTTGTCCATGCTCTAAGGTAATCACAGGGGTAATGAAGAAACAGAGGCAGTTTTTCTTCACTGAACTTGCCATGAGTCAGCAGCAAAAGCCAGAGCAGATAGATTGCAGCTCTGGAAGCAGAACAGGATGTGTAAAAGACTCTCTCAAGCAAAACCCTATTCTGTTGAAACTACTTGGCCCCACTAAAGTCAGTGGACTTGCACAGACGAAATCCAACCCACAGTTTGGAAGGCGGCACTTGCTATTAAGCAGTAGATTGGTTTCAAAGGCTGGGAACCAATTCATTCTCACCCGGAAACCAGTGCACAACAACAGGGGCGATCTTTGGGTCTGTATCCTCAGGACACTGCCCAGGCTGTCCCGCGTCTCCTCTGATACTCCAGCTCTGCCAGCAGCATCGCTGCCTGCTGGGTTATGCAATACTCACATTAAACACTGACCAAACACCTTTTGGCACAAGGGAACTCATCAGCTCAAAAGAAGGGGCAGTGGTTTGCAGAGTCAATGAGGTGTTTTCTTCCCCAAGTTTAATGCAGCCAGTGCTAGGTATTTAATCTGCATCTTAAAAAAGCTGATAAACATGCATTTACACAATAGAACATGACCATCCAAAAGATCCATCATAGCCAATTGTCCTTTGTGTCAACTAATTCCTTCCATTCCCACCCAAAAGGGCTCAGTTGAGTCTCCCTTGGAGACCCCACTTCCAATGACAACAATTCCCTTCCTCCCCAAACCATCGCGCCCACAACATACGGGCAGCATTCCTGGCCAGCTCACGCCCATCCCGATCAAACCTTCAGCCTTCCTTCTCTAAGGCACACAGGGGATATCCCAAAGGTGAAAAGCTCCTAAATCTGAGTGTGCTGAGAGCTTTTACCATCACTGTTCTGCTCTGAACCCACTGTGGTTGGAGGGCTGTAAGATGACTTTTTAGCTCCTGTTTTGGTTGAGAAATGTGAACTTCCTGAAGTGTCAGGAGTCTCAAATCAACTGGCCAGATCTTCTCCCATGTCTTCTACAGACAATATAAATCACTTAAAACACAAAACCAGGGGCTGTGCCTGCTGGCTCCTTGGTTTCTTGGACTCTTAGCATAGGAGGGTGTTACAATTCAAAGCATTATGGACCAGATTTTTGTGGACCGACATTAAACACTGTCTTACTTCCCCAAAAAGCCTTTTACAATCAATGGGTTATTTATAATATAAGGAAAATCTCATAATGGATGAAGGCAATATGATTCAATGTGGTTGTTTTTTTCCATATATGGAAGTTTTCCACATATGATTTGAAATTTTAATGAATAAAAACAATCAAAGCAGGTAAAACAAAACAAAAACAAACAAACAAACAAAAATGGTCATGAGGAAAATGTACACATAGCTCTCCTCTGGAATATACCCTTTAATTTTAGGGCTATATTGCTGCTTTTCTTCCTCAAATCACTGCCCTTTTAATAAGCAGCATTAGCTGTGAAACAACCAAAATTATAACAGCTAAACAACCTCTAGGATTGTTCAAAGGGTAACAAACATGGTTTTCAGTGAACACTAAAATACATATATGTATTTTATCGGTAGATATGTACATAGATATATACACTTATAGACATAACATATAGATATAGATATAGATTATATAGATATAGATATAGATATAGGTAGACATTTCCACAACAATCTGCTCTTCTCCAGCGGTGGATTTTGGCACAACACAATCACGGCGATTCTCAAGGGAGCTCCTTCTACCAGTGCTTGCTCATATTTGAAAGATTTTGGATTAGAACTGGGAAGTGCCCCCAGGATTCCTGCCCTGGTGTGCCAACCACCAGGCAAAGAGTCTGGGCAAGGCACGGATCCTTTCTGTCCCTTCCCGAGCCCAGTGCACCAGCTGGGAATGATGGACTTCAGGTTCACCTTCAGATTGCTCCAGTCGCCCACAAAGCCAATTCCTGATCATTTACCCCCAGGAGAGGGAGGTGACAGATGGCTGATTAATGTTTATATTCCTCAGCTTTTTGCTTTTCAATAATTTTGCCTTTTAAAAATCCACATATAGAAAGGTTTAGACTGAGCACTAGATCGCAAAAGGTTACTTAAATTACCAGATACTGGGGTGAAATTAATTAATATACTTGTCTAAAATTCAATGAGAACTGAAAACATATACAAAATCAGAAAAATGGTATGAATTGATACCTAATCCCACATCTCAACAAATAACAATGGACTGTTTATGCTGCATTACTCTTTTCTAATCTCCACATATTACTATAATTATTAACTGCTAGTCCTAAAATCTATAGAGTTATCATTATTGTTATTATTATGAAACTCTATCTCATTTTCATGTCATAAAGATAAACCAAATCTCATTTCAATTAGTTGCAGCAGGAGGGAATGAACTTTAAACAGACATTTAATTTCTGAAAAAAAAAATTAGGAAGTTCTTCATGGAAATGTTATGGCATTTTGAAACAGATTAATAGTTCAGTATGAACACATCCACCCTGCAGCTAAATGATGGCTGTACTGCGATCAGGAGACAGGTTAAATGAGCAAAATCAGTTGATACCACTGGTTTGGATCTAATCAAATAGGCTCCATTTTTATGACTTTTTAGCTACATTATTTTTTTCATCCCATGTGTTCTCTGAATTGTTGCTGGGGGTGAGCTGCTTTGGAATTGGGTTGTTTTGGAATTTGGCTTTAATGGATCTGGTTGGTGAAGAAGCCCAAGGACCAGGGGGTCCATGGCATTCTGGTAGCTGTCGAAATGGTTCCAATCACTCTGTCTCTGTGGAGCACATCCCTGGATACAGCAGCCACCTCCTGCATATTTTCTCACTGCTCCAGGGCAGGATGTAACCCCCAGCAGGGCAGGCTGCCTCCCCAGCTCACGCACCCACGGCCCCTGCAGAGCTGGTCGGTTTGGCAGGGCTTGGCTGGTTAAGGGTTGGCCCGTGAGGGTGTTCAGTGATGGTTTGGTGCACAAATCCAAGGAATCATAGAACGCTGAGGCGTTGGGATGGATATATCATCTAGCCCCAACCCCAAGTGGGGACACCTCCCAGCTTGCTCAAGGTTTTATCCAGCCTGGCTTTGAACACTGCCAGAGATGAGGCTTCCACTGGGCAACATGTTCTACTCTCACAATAAAAATGTTCCTTCTAATACCTAACCTAAATTTCCTCTTTTTCATTTTGTACCCATTACTCCTTCGGTTATTACAGATCCAGGTGAAAATCCCTCCTGGCCTCCTGGTAGGAACCCTTCAAGGCTGAAAGAGGGCACACTATGCAGGTGCACTTCTGGATCCTTGCAGCTGGAAAAAGGGAATCCAATGCCCTGGTTGAACCCACAGCTTTGGATGTGGCTCTCCAGAAAGGCTCAACACCATTGCAGACATTGTAGTGGTGACAGAAGCCCTCAAGCTTTGAGAAATCCTGGTCCTGGTGGCACTGCCAACTCCTATAGACCTCAGCGTCCTTTTTTACAGACACTTTTGCAAAGCTACAAAATTACTTAATTATCCATTGCCCGGCAATCCAAAGTTTCAAACCAGAAACTGGGAGGAGGAAAAGAAAAAAAAAAAAGGAGAGAGAGAGAGATGTGACCAGCCTGGGGATTTTCTCTCCTTGCTGCCCCTCTGTTTCCCCCTCCCTGTTCCCCGATGAAGCCGCGCAGCAGCAGCAGCTCTGAGCAGGATCCCTGCGCGGATTCCCTGCTCCATCCTCCCATGGAATATCCCCACCTCCTGGTTAGCGCCCACATCACAGCTCCGGGCCGGGGGAGGCATCTCCTCATCTCCTCCAAGCCTTCCCCCACTGACACTTGACACGGTCGCGTTTTCCCCCTCTCCTGAACTATGTTTAGAAACATTAAATGTTTGATGCAAGGCCAACACTAAAACGTAGAAATAAAAAGACACCCTGAAGAGCTGAAATCCTGTTTCATGGAGTCAGCTCCAAGAAGTTTCGCTCTCTCCTTCCACCACCATCAGTCTTTTGGTTCACAGCAAAAGCAGGGATACACCCAGGGGACAAAAGCCGCGGCTGGCAGAGAGAGGCACCACCGAGCAGTACAGACCAAGACAAGAGAGCTGGTGAAAGTCTTGGAGGGGCTGGCAGAAAGGAGTGGCCCAGGGAATGCAGGACTGGAAGAAACAGGTGGGAAATTAGGGCGCGATGGATAGATGATGAGGAACTTCATTAGCTGAGATGATGAGGTTTAGAGAGAAACTGAGATTGAATTAGAGGAAATTTCCATGCAAGGACAAAGACCTGGGAAAAGGCAGAGCAGGGAAGGAGGGAGTAGTGGATTAGAAGCATGACATATTTAGGAGAGACTGATCCAAGAAGAAAACCTGAAGTAGAGAAGTGGTCAGGACTGGAATGAGAAAACTGGGAAAAAGTCTGACGACAGTTTGAAACATAAGGGAATCCAGGCTTCTTGAATGTCTCAAATCCTCTGCTTGCAGAAAGAATCTGTGAAATCCAGTGAACTCAAATTCTGAGTCACTGTGGTGAACCCAAAGGTACCAGCTCTTTGGACAAATAAGATGTAGTTATACAGCGTTTCATACAAGATTTTTCCAACCAGACCCAGTTTGTCTATTTAACAGCCAGGAAATCACACAGATAATAAAATCAGCTTTAAAATCATTGACTCCAACACTCCCATTCAGGAATACCAGAATTAAGTTTGCTTCAAACCACTCTAATTTAACTCCATTTTATATTACAACACGGCACTTAGAGATAACATAATTAAAATCATTATCCCCTTTTTTTTTTTTCCTGCATGACTCTTTCACCACAATATCCTTTGAATGTAGGGTTGGGGGTTATTTTCCTGTAATATAAAATCAAGTGGCTTGTTTCTTTAAAGTAGATTAAAGTTGAATTATGGCTGTGTAACATCATTTTAGGTGTCTGGTTTCTCAAGCAATGCTCACAGAGTTGGCAGCAGAATTCTGTTGGCCAGACAACAGAATTTTCATTTCTCCTTCCTTTGTCTTGTATACATATTAATACAACATATATTTAACAAAAATTGAACTACAATAAAAATTAACCACATAAATCCGTCATCTTATCTCTTATAACACTGCAGGTGTGATCTAATAACAAAACATACAAAGGGTGATTTCTGTGATCACAAAGCAAAAATGACTCCAAATTTCTTTCTGCTTTGTGCACTGATCACATCTCATGCAGCAGTAACCATAAAGAGCTCAGAAAACTTATTTTAGAGAAGAATAAGAAGTAGTAGCCAGTTTGGCTAACAGCCAAATCACAGTATCACCCTGCACCACTAAAATTTACTTTTCAGAGAATGAGCTTGGCACTTTGTGGCAAAATTCAGGGTCTTCTTTGGTCTTCTGCATCTGGGCATCCAAATTCTCTGTTGATTTTCACGACCCTGACCCACATCTCCTAACAGTCCTACTGTAGTTATGAGCATCTATTGTAACACTTCAAATGAATAAAGAGAATGAATTCTGCAAGCCTTTGCTCCAACTCTGAGATAATAACAAGTCTGTAACCAAGGGAAATGTTTTGTTAGCAGATGAATCAGGTGGATCACCCAAGTAACTCAAATCACCAAAGCTTATTTGTTTGGTGTAATTCCTAATTGTTTCTGGAATCAGTTGAGTGCCTTCCCTCAACAACAAGTTTGCCTTATTAAGTTTATCCATGCATGAGAGAGAGGGATGCTTGACATGCTCTGGATTGCTTCTGCTTCCATCTGTGCTAACCAGCAGCGAAGGAAGTTTTACTGTGCTTACAAACCCCACAGCTCTAACACTCCCAGTCACAACAGACCATGATTTACTGGAGCTGGTAAAATAATGTGGGAGAAGAAAATGTTATAGGTCTTGGAAACTACAGAAAGCTGCCGTTTAGACCACACTCAAATCTCAGAGGAAATAGGATCCGCTTGAGAACAACAAAACACTGTGGGATATGGCTCTCTGTCCACAGCCAGTTCATGTGCCAGAGAGTGATTTCCCTTTGTGAAAGGATTTGTTTTATACTTTAAAGGATCTGGGGCATACTATTGACATTTTATGGTATTGTTACTGGGCTCTCCAGTTCTGTATTCCTAATGATAATTTGACATTAGGCAGCATTCTCTACTTGAAGATTTATTTGGGATTCCTGAGAAATACCGCCCCACACAGAGAGCGGGAATCAGCTATTTAGCAGCATACTGTGATACCACAATAGTGTCAGCTATTCCGAAGGGAAAGTGAAAAATGTATTTCACTGAGACCTCCACAAGAATGCAGCAAGAGTGAAAGTAATAATCCAGTCACAGCCAAGATGCCAGGGCTGTCTAAAACAGGAGCAAAAGGTAGTTCCCCAGGTTTTCAAAACCTTGTTTTCACACTTCAAGCTCTCACATGCCACATGTGTGGTGTTTATTTGCATTTCTACAGGACATCAGGGCACGAGAGCTACAGAAAGGGAGTTATTGACTACCCTGACTCAGAAGTGCCGCTTCTCCAATCACAATTAGGTTGCCAGCATTTCTATCTGAAATGCTTTTGTTTAAGTATAAAGAACTAAATAACTATTAACAATGTCTAGATTTCAATGAAATTTCAGCAATTCCCTCCTGAAAAGTGACGCTGTGAAAACTGAATGTTCCCTGGATGTTGGAGGTTCTCAGACCAAAGGCTTAGATATAAAAGCACCAAGCCTAACCGGCCAAATTCTGTTTCTGGAGTGTCAGCTTCTTGTGCATCCCTCAGTTCTCTTGTTGAGCCTGTCCTGGTTTTCCATACAAAGCTGAGTCATCTTTGGTGAGTCAGAGAAACCCCTCTGAAGGCAGAACTTCACTTTGAGATGTGAGGTTTTGCTCTAGACACCTTTGCCGTTTTTGCTGTGTGACAACAGTTTTGTGAAGCAGCAGAATTGAATGAAACATTCAGAGAAGGGTCAGAGCAAAAAACAATCCACCAATGGGAGCGCTCTTGGCTGTCTTGTATTACCTCTCTGCATTTCAGGGAGGGGTTTGTTATTTGTATCTTCCTTCCTGATCTCTTTCTTCATATATTTGTCCTCTTTTCTCTTTATTTTAGGGCCCTTTCCAACAGCTTATAAATGTCACCATTTGTCACATATAAATTAATTTTCAAAATGGGCTAAAACCTTCCAAATTTCCCTTGCTGCAGTTCAGCAACCCTCCCAGCTTTAGAACAACAAATACTTTGTTGTCTCTAATATTCCCTCTTCATGACATCTGACAATGCAGCACGGGACCTGAGCTATCCCTTCACCTCAAGAACAGCTTGGAACAGGGAATCCCGCTTTGGGTTGGGACAAATGGAGCCTTCAGGCAGCAGTATATGAGCAGGATAAACCCCAAGCAGCAGGTGTGACACCCTGAGATCAGGAGATTTGCTCTGTGCTGTGCAGAAAAAGGAGTAAGGATGCTGTTGGAAGGTTGATTTGGCACAGGACCCTCACTGGAGACTCGGCCCCCTTGCAGCAGGTAGCCCAGGTAGCCCAGGTAGCCCAGGTAGCCATGGCTAGTGCAGACGTGGCCGATGATTTGATCAGCCCAACGAGTTTTGGTAGCAGGTTCTTTGGAGCAGGCTCTTCTGACTGAGCTGGTTCATGGCTCTCGGAGCTGAAGGCTGACAGATGAACCTGCCAAGGAAGCAGCGACTACAACCCAGACCTGCTCCCTGCTCTGTTTGGAGCCGCCCCTGTGATCCTGAGATGACTTAAATCCACAGAAGTTCAGATCCAAGGATTCTTAAAAACATCCCAATGCCTTGACCCTATGCCAAGTGATTCTAACACAAACACTCACTGGCTGCAAGGTTAAGCTATATGAGAGGGACAAGCAAACACAATTAGACATTTACTCCAGTTCTGCCTTGGGGAGGTTTACGCTGCATAAAAACCTCACAGAAAAATACTGCACCTGTCCCAAGGTAACAACAGGGGTTTGGTGCAAGGGACCTGTGCACGGATTTACAAAGATGTATAATATTAAAGGGAATATTTAAGCATGCAGGATGAGAGAACAGAAGGTTTTTCCTCAGTCCATAATAACATTCTCAGTTTTCAGATCTCCTTGGTTGTCTTTTGCGACCTTTTGGCTGGCTGAGAAATTCTGCTCTGTACCTTTGAGCTGCCCCTCACAAATACATCAACAGCTCCCTAAAAACTGGGCCTGTGCTTCAAGTTCTTAACTGAAGTTGGGATTTGTTCATGGACATTAGTTTTGGAGCTACAGACAGTTTACAAGCTGCTATTTGGTATCCAAACCCTTCATGGAAAAATATAACATCATTACTGTAATTTATTTGCCTTATAAAGTCCCTTAAAGGACATGGTGAGTAGAAAATTAAACATGTGAAGCGCTGATTGGAGATGTAGCAAAGCCTCTCTGTTCCCCAGAATGTATTGGCAAGATAAATTGCTGTTCTACAGTAATAGATATCTGAGTATCTCTTTGATTCAGTTTAAATTATATCTGAATCATACTTAATGAAAGTTTCACAAAAATGCTGTGTGATTAAAGATCAATTGATTATTAAGAGTGTGTTTATCAGTGTGTAGTACCACTGTTAAATTTAAAAAACGTTCTTAATAGTCCTTTGGTGTCTAATGATTCTATAATAACTCTTATTAAATTTAAATTAAATCAGCAGTTGAGATGAACAATTTAAACCAACTTCAATTAAAAAAACAGCCAAATTACCCCCCCCAAAAAATAAATAACATCAAGTAAAATCTAAGCCCAAATAATTTTGAATTAACAGCTGTTCACTAAGATTTTAACTGAAATAAAATGGTCTCAGTTGCTCAGTTTTTGCAGTTACACCTGCATGTTGCAGATGCCTGATTCAGATATCCTTTGGTGGGTAAATCACTGTGTTTTGATTGTCTTCAAAAATCACCTCTGATGCATTATTTGTTGGCAATAAAAATATTAACTTGTTTCTTCAGTTTCATCTGGGGCTGGAAAACTCCACAGATGAAAAGGAAGGAACGTTTGGCAGCCTCAGGAGAAGAAGATTCACAGAATATTCTGGGCTGGAAGGAACCCCCAAGGATCTTGAGTCCAATTCTTTAGTGAATGGCTCGTGCAGTGATTAATCCCATAACCTTGGCATCATTAGTGCCATGCCCAAACCAATTGAGATTACGCCCCATTTTATACACTACAGTAAGCTCAGAAAGTCACTTTTCATCCCTTTTTCTTTTTTTTCTTCCACATATGTTCCCAACCTTTTCCTAGAATCCTGAAAAAACAGGCTGATCTGGCACCAGAAATAACCTCCATCAATTTATGTGTCTAGATTACGCATGGAATTCTCTCTAAAGGGAGAGAATCCTGGAAGGAAAAACGCACTCAGAGTACACTCGGGTGACAGGGAGTGCCACAACAGCACTCAACCCTTAGACCCACCAAGACCTTTAAACACGAGGCCACCCACAGCCGAATTCAGCACAGAACACACTCAGTGCACAAAGCCCAAGCAGGAGAGTGGCTGTGCAGCTCTCAGGTGAGAAATCGTTCCACCCAAATGGACCATGAACGTAAACACTGACTAACGAGAGCGGTACAGATTGGGCCATTAAAAGCAAGGCAGAGATGAATGGAAATGTCTGAGCAGGAACATAAAGCAGCCCAATTTCTGCCACTAAGTAGGAGTGGGAGTATAACAGTCCTTGTTATAGAGTTGCTGGCAGTGATGTTATTGTTAAGGCTGAAAAAGACCTGACATTCCAAATCTCTTTTCCCTTGTAAAACAGTAAGATTTGGAGCTCGAGCCTTCACTTCAAAAGTAGCTACTGCAACTGCCTGACAAAGGAGAAACACGGCACGGAGGAGAAGGGGAAAAACCTAATGGATTACAGAATTCTGTGCTGAATGAAACCCCAGATGAAGATGAGATTTCGGTCCCACCAAAGTTCAGAATTGTGGTCTTTTGCAGATTTACCCCACTACAGTAAACCAAGACAGAAATAACCTGACAATAACCCAATTACAGCAAAGATCAGAGCCAGGAAAATCCACATTTCATGAGAGAGGACAGGTGAGATGACAGCCAATTCCAGAAAAAAATGGAAAGGAGGTACAACTGTAGGAACTGATGTCTGTAATCTCAAGATGGAAATGGAAGCCTGGTAATTAGAGTAAAGCAGTTCCCCTTCAGAAAATAAACATACACAGATACATTTAGAAAGATCCTTGGCACTTTTTTTTTTTTTCCCCTGTTATAGGAAAAAAAATGAAGAAAAATGCGGACAGTTCTTTTTTACTGTCTGGCTCATTGAAGCTTAAGATTTATTTATTATTTTATCCATCAACAGAAAGCTCTAATTCATCAATTCTCTTTGTGAATTCCAAAAAAAAGCTAATTCATGGCTTGGTTTAAGAATATTTTTTCATTCCTAAAAATTCCTGGCTGATTCCACTGGGCTTCTCAGAACTCTGGCTGAGAACCATTCTGAGGAAAGGAGAGAGAAGAGCTGAGCAGAGGATTTTGAAGTTTGAACGTTTGTCTTTGTTACGATCAGAAATGAAACCTGAAATTTTCAATGAAGGAAAATTTGTACAACATGGGAAATAGTTTCAGTGCAAAATTGAAACAATAATTCTAACATGGCCTTTTAGAATTTGACCTTTTTATCTCTTAACAACATTCAAATATAATACAGAATTTGAATATTTGAAATGAAAAGTAATTTCAACATTTGAAATTTCCACTTTTTGCTCTGAAAATGTCAAACCAGGATATTTCAACTTTCTTGGAACTTTTTCCCCTCCCATTTTCGTTTGAAAATGAGAACTTTCAACTTGGGCTGCTCATTTACAGGAATCACCTGGACAAGTGGCTGTCAGCAGAAAGGGGAAAGCTGACGGACTGCACCATGATCAAGCTCAGACATTAATTTCTTATTCCACTACCCAGTACTGTTTACTTTTGATAGGTTATTGATACTTTAAAATATTTTTTGTAATTCACATGATTACTCAAATATTTTTGGCTGAAAGTGGTCAGTCACCTTTTTATGGGGGACAAACCATGGTGATAACTCGTTTGATCAAATCAGAATTGGACTGTGAAACAGAAGTTCTAACCCCTTGAGTTACTTTGAAGACATCAAAATCAACTTATCCCCCACTCACAGATATTTTGTCCGGTTCTGCACTGGAGCTCTGAGGTCCTACATTTGCACCCCAACCCAGCCATTCTTCATGGATAGCTGCTGGCCAGCCTATGAAGAGGAGCTAATAACTCTGCCTGCATTTACAGATAATTTTGAGATGTCTGAGTGGAGAGAATTACAGAACAACTAAAAGTTATTATGTATCATGCATGTGTTTGCCCATAAATAATAAATTCCTGAAGCAGACCTAAGAAGTTCCCACTCCTGTCTACCTTTATAACAAATTCATAAGCAATAGCGTTGTACATGATTACTCAGTCAGCTGTTCCCTTTCCAATGATAGGTTTCACTCTAGATCCAAATACACCTCTCTCCTTATTTAAGTTGCACGGATTTTGTTATTTTTAATATTTCAGAATAGAAACACCCATTTGTGAAGCGAAAGTGTAAAAAATAAAAAGCGTTGGCTTGTTTGTTTCTAATTCTTTATGCTATTTTTTTTTTCTTAATGCTCCTTATTTAGAGCTCTTCTCCTGTTTATAGCCCAGGAAATTGCCAAACCTGATCAATATTTTTCCCTGCTGGTCTGTCAGGATTGCCACAGTCAAACTGCCAGACTCTGGTGGTGGTGGGTCTGTGGTGCCCAGCCCTGGCCAGCTGAAATGGCTTCTCAGGCTAATTTCTCTGTCTCTCTGCATCCTACCAGGATTTTACACTGGAAATAAATTGTCACAGGGAGAATATTTAAATTCAGGAAACAAAATGTTCCCACTAATTCAATGTAGCCATCTCCTGCCTACTAAAAGTTATGAGTTATGTGTGAAGTAAAAAACCTCTCTGCTGCATGAGATAATGAGAAAACGGGGATTCTTTATTCATTGTACTTGTCCCTCTGCACATAACATTTGTATATCATGCCAGGACTAACCTGTGTCACTGCACTTATAGCCACAGACCAGACTAAACGCCTGCCCTTCACTGTTTTTACGTCATGATTCATATACTCTCCCTGCTCTTTCTGACTGCCTGCAATTACTTGTGACAAATGATTCTTCAGTGTACTGTCTGCTTTACCTTTTCAAAATGTTTCCATGGTTCACAGATAAGTCAGCTAGTGTACACTGCACTGTCTTGTGGGAAGTAAATCCCAGGACAAGCACAGGAACAGGTTCCACACCATTTTGCTGGCAGAAGTGCAGGCATCCACCTCACTCAGCTGCAGCACGAGGAGCCTGGACCAGCCATGCCAGCAGGGCTGGGGCTCCTCCAGCACGGCGCTGTGGAGATCCCACAGGAACAGGTTGTTCCCTACAGCTGACTCTCCTAGGAGAATGAATCCTTGCTCCTCAAGGAGCTTGATGTCATCTGTGGCAAAGCATCTGGTCAAAAAATATCATTATTTTGGTATCTGCTGTGAGAGAATATCTAGCTGAACGACCCCTTTATCCAGAGGTGAATTCTGCCTGGACTGAACCTCTGAAATTCGTGGAGGGCTGATTCTGCTCTCAGCTGCAGCAGTGAGGGGAGCTCCACGGACCTCAGGGGGTGTGAGAGCCCCAAGCCATGGCCTCCTCCTGGCAGCACAGGGAGAACCCCCCCTCAGCTGGATCTGCTGCTGTCCTGCTGCACTGGAGGCGTTCGGGGTGAAGGATGCTGTGCCTCTCCTGCCGCTCAGGCTGCTCCTCTCTAACACATTCCCTGCTCACACGAGGTCCTTGGCCTGCCCACACCCCCACACCTGAGTGTGCCTGTGGATCCCCACGTGCCAAGGAAGGGCAGCAAAGCAGGGCCAGGCAGGAGGTGGCTGTTCCCAGGCAGTTGTGGCAGCCCCTGGGAGAGGCAAGGGAGGCCTGTGAGATTCCATGCTGTCATCACAACACTTGGCACTGAAAAGGATTACCCTTCTCGTGCTCCATTTACAGAATTTTCAGGGCTTCCTCTTGTAAAACAGATGCGAAACGCTGCCATCTGTTCATTGTGCCCATGACTGTGCGAGATGAAGAAGTAAAAAAAAAGTGCCTGTATGAGAAAGCTGTCATCCAGCAACCCAAAAGCAGACACAAGGCTGTACTGCACAAGGGAAGGGCTGTTGTCACCGGGATCTGATTTGTAGCACAGTCATTTTCAGTTCTGAAATATTCACTCACTCCCCGGCACCTTAACCAAATAAATTCAGTGAACCCCAGTAAGCACAGGGTTTATGGATGTGGCGGGTCCTGGAAGAGTGCAAGGATCCAGTGCCTGGCCTCAGAATTACTTATACAGAGGGAAGAAGAGAGACAAAACATAAAACACTCAGCTGCCGCGCTGATACAGTGTCAGCCTTGTGCCTGGGCACCGGACCCAAGCACCAGGCAGCCAGCAGCTCTGTGCTGTGATTGCTGCATATGGTCAGACCTGGGTCATCTTCCCTTCACCGATTTTGTTGGCAAGGTAACGACCATCCTCCCAGGCTCCAGATGTACCCTGAGCTGTTCAGATGTACCCAGCAGGGCCACCGAGCTCCACAGCCATTGTGCCTCTGGCTGGAGAGAGGAAAAAAGGGCTTCTGTGGGAGAAGAGCCCCACAGAGAGAATCCACAGTGTAAAATGTGGGAAACCAAGGTTGTCCTAAATGTTTTCTGCTCAGGTCACTGGTGTCCCCGCTCCTCCTTGCTCGCAGTGAACATCAGCTCAGGCAATTGCTGTGGTCACAGCTGATTGTGCTGCCTCTGACACAAATCCCAGCCAGGGACAGAGGCAGTGGCATGGCAATTCCACACAGGACACAGCACCACTCAACTTATTTGTTTTTGTGGACAGGGACGCTGAACCCAGACACTGAATTGTCAAGTGCCTTTTAGAATGCAGAATGCCACGCTAAAAAAAGCCAAGGGAAAGCAATTCAGAGAGAAGAAAAGGATGGAAATATCTATCATTCAACAACACTGACAAAAAACAAACCCTGGCAGCAGGCTCCTATGCACTGCCTTGTTTATGCCAATGTTGGTTGCAGCTCCTGTTGGGATCAGAAGCACAACAAATTGTCTGTTTCCCTGAATCCAGAGGGCTCTGATAGCTACTGACCATGCTGACAGAGCCCATTGCCTGCATTTGAATGGGAACGATGGATAGGAGAAACAGCCACACTTGAGCACATACAAGATTGTTTTTATAAATCCAAGACTGTATTTACAAGTTCCAGCTTTTAAGGCCAGTGTATTTTATTTACTTTGCTGGTTTTTTAATAGTGAAAAAGCAGGAGAGCAATCCATCTGCCTGAACTGGAAGCTTCTTATAAATAAACAGCAATAAAAAGCAGCACTTGAAATTCATTTTGCCCACTTGTGTTCTGTCTGAGTCCCCCCCAGAATCTAAATCAAAGAGAGATCAGGCTGTAGTTTGCGAGCAAATTTCCTTCAACAGAAACAAACAAAAATATACAAAGATACCCATCCTCCTCATACTTTATGCACAGTAATGTAAGTTATTTTCCACTCCATTTAGACTTTTCACCTTCCTTTCATTTACCCTGTTTTTTACAGTTCAATAAATATTTTTCCAAGCTCCACTTGCCAAACAAAAGAGTTTAGCTTCAGTGTTACTCCTCTGACAAATATCCTTATGGTGTTGCACATGTGAGCCATTGATAAACAAATTAAAATTCTGTCCCAGCTCAGAGCTCAGCTGGCCCATTTCATCTTGCGGTATGGGTTTGTAAAGGTCTGGGTGTCTGTCATCCTCCCCTAACCTTGTCTTTGTCAAAGGGATACAAAAGCCTGCACGCTCGGGGCCTTACGATACTGATTAGTGTGAGTGACAAAGTGGAGTAGCAAGTCCACTCAGCCCTTCATAATAAATCTATCAAAGAGTAATAGAATTCCATCAATTCTGCATCATCCCCGAGGGTCGCTGTGCTGGGATGGAAAGTGTGTTCCGCTGGGATTGTACAACTGTTATTATTCAATTACACTCTTTTCTTCCTAGTTAAAGACCATGATATCATTATCACTTAATGAATACATATAATTGGATCTGGACTCTATGTTTGGCTGATGAATACCACTCACTATTCATTCAGTCTCAGCTCATCTTCTGACCATTTATTATAGACTTTTGGCTGAAAACCATGATGACAAAGGGAATTTGAAATTAGCTGCGAATTCATTCAATGCTCAGTTAGACACAAAGGCAAAATACAATTCTGACGCGTAAATGAGGCTGAGACCACACAGAGAAGTTTTGCCTAAAAGTTAATAGCTGTTGATTTCTGCACAAACACACCGAGGTAAAAGCAAAGACATTTTTAATGACCACCTCACAACTTTGCAAGCAAGCAGAGATTTCCTTTCTCTCTGCCCCAAACTGGGAAAAAAAAATTAATTGTCTCAAAGGTAAATACTAGATCTTTTGAGTTGGTACTTTATTTCCCAACTTAGGCAAAATATTAGCTTTAAAGATGTCATCCGAGGCCATTACGAGCTTTAACTCAGCCCCGCTAAGCCAAACACCATTTTATGATTAAATAACATTTAAATCTGACAAAGCAAAAGCGCTTTCTATACAGTATATTTATTACACCTAATATCGAGACCATCATTAAGTTTCATCAAACACTGTGCCCCCAAAGGAAACTGGCCCTCCTATTCATATTGTTGGGAGTAAATGTAGCATACCTCCTTTGGATCACTGGTGAACAGGCCACCTCATTAATCCTAGTTAGTAGATGCTGCTGGGCATGTGGAGCAGCCAAATCCAGATGCTACCCACAGAGCCTCTCCAGGCAGTTAGGGAATCACAGAGTACCACCTCAAGCCCTCCATACATCACTTCAAATTAAATTTACATTAAGTGCTACTCCATCAGAGCCGAGAGAAGCTGACATCTTTGGAAAATGCAGATGATAATCCATTAAATCCTATTATATACATGTCTTCTAATTTTACTTAAGCTCATGCATACCAAAGTGTGAGTTTGTGTTAAAAATTAAAGACCCTTTTACTAGAACAAAAGACTTTATGAACTGTTGACTTTGGGAGGGTTTATTACAGGATCAGGCTATTCTGTCAAGACAAGTAGACTTTTTTCCTCCCTGTAAAATTTCTGGTTAATCATTTGTTCCTGGGATCTTTTTTCAAATGCACAATGTGTCTTTGCTATTTCCATCACCAACTCTTTGTTCTCCCAGATAGAAGTGCAGCCTCTTTAACTTAATCAAATGTTATGAATGAAACAGTGGGACACATATTGTCTCCTTTTGCAATTAAGAAAATATTTGCTGGCAGCTTCCAAACTGGCAACAGCAAGAAGATGCTATAAAATCATCACAGTGAAAAAGCTAAGGATTTAATTGCCCTATTACCACATATGTCAATCCCTTTATATTTTCAGAGTCCTTAGTCACAGTTTTTACTTTTACTTTGATGAATCTCTTCTAATTTCAGAACAAGGATCTTACTATTTTTGATTCCAGGTACTTAATTTTTTACATTTAACCACAGTATTTTATGTTTATGTTTCTGTCTGATTTACCTTCCAGCAAAAATTGAAAATACACAGACTTCAGAGAAAGGCAACAATTATCTCAGATATTAAGCAAAGGTATTATAAGGAAGCACATCAAGAAATAAAAGACACAAATATGCATATAGACACAGAATTAATTTAGAAGTTATTTATCTGACCTTTTAACATTTAATCGATGTTTGGATTTCAGGCTTAAATTGGCTTTAACTTTCAAACCAGCTCTTTCCAAGTGTTTCACTCTATGTTTCCCCTACAGAACGTGTAGTACACACATTTATATATACATACATGTAATAAAAATGTGTCAGCTTCTAACTACTGTCAGTCTTTGGCAATGGCAGAAGTGATGGGGCAGGCTGTCATCTGGCAGAAATAAATGTAACACCATAAAATTCAAGTGAATTAATAAGCTGACTGAAGTTTTTCCATGGGATATTTCTGATTTATGTCAGCTGAGGATGCTTCCCTCCATTATTTTCTAGAAATACAGAACTAGCCCAGGTTTACAGGCTGGCTTGGTCCTTTTTTCTCAGTCCAGTGTGAACAAAACCTTTGTGAGCTGCTGGTGCCTCGTGGAGGACCTCAGGTGCTGTGGCAATTGAGGGGCCAGCACACCACAGCCACAGCCTCATTTTGCAATATTTTTTAATATTACAAATGCAGGCTCTGAGTAGGACTCGTGGAGGATGGATAACAAAACAAACACAGGTAATTTGGAGATGGTTTTCAAAAAAGGAGAGGCATTGGCTGCTCTCACCAAACCTTTGCTGACCAGTCTGCCTGAAGAGTTGTACTGAGGCTCCCTAACCAGGAAGGACACAAGACAAATAAAAAAGTGATGTCACTAATAATTAAAACTGGAGAGTTCAGTTTAATCTTCTTGCACAGGGATTTATGCTTGTTACTGCCATTAAAACTAGTAGGATCTGCTTCCATAAATTCCCATTTAGCAGGTTTATAACATTACCCAAATTATTGCTCTATAATATACTTACACCCTATGATTTCTGAAGATTCCTTTACCTCTGAACATCCCTAGCTCCAATTTTAATAAATCATCCCATCAGGAAAATATCAAACAACATCTATCATTTTGAGTTTCTTACTTCGTTTTTAACAAAGGGACATGACTTGTTATGTTTTTGTTCCTGATGGGTCAAATTTTGTTTTCAGAATTGCAAGTAAATGGTAACTGAATTGGATGATCCAAAAACCAAAATTGACCTTAACTATTAGGCTACAGTTAAGAATTAATAGTGGTCTCTGAAAGATGAGGCTGAATTATATAAACACAGCAACATGATGAAAAAATCATATTAAAAGCTTCATGTTGAAAGCTATGGAGAAAAATGCAGGGTCATCCCCTTCTCTTCATATTTTAGACTGCCTTTTTCAGGGACTAGACAGGCAAAGACAGTCCCAGGCTCTACTGTGGGATTCACAGCCCATCTCCATTGCTATCTCCACCAAAACAGAGCAGAGGAGATTTTCAGACATTTCCAGAATCTGGTGTTTGAAATAGCTCAGAAAAAGCATCAGGCCTATCAAAAATAAAGCCATGTATAAAAAATTTACCAAGTTTTCATCAGTATCCATGAGGAATAGTCCAGTGAGGGAATGCCAAAGCTTACCTTATGCTGGTGTCACTCCTGAACCTAGAAGAGAGGCTTCAAAACCAAAATGATGGTTAAAAGGACCCTTGGGGAAAGGCAGCAATGCTCTGGTGGAGCCCTGGGGACAGGTATGGAGCTTGCCGTTACACGGAGTTCCCAAAACCCAAAAGAGTTTTCAACCCAATCCTTCTGGGAATTAGAGCTATAAGCTCCTTCTTCACAGCAGATGCAATAAAACACCACATAATTTGGGGTAATTTTGGACCAAGTAAGCCACTTTCCATTTGGCACACAGCATGGATCTGTGTATGGCTCAGTCCCTGATGCTCAGGAAGTGTCCCTAAGTCATGGATCCCAGCTCTGAGCCCCCTGGGCAGCTCGTGATGGCCAAAGTGGCCTCACATCATGATCTGTGGGGCAGGGAACAACTTTCTGCTCTGTGCCTGTTTAGCACCAGCAAGGAAAGCTCATGGCAGGGGCTCTTTTTCCTCGTGTCCTTCTTGTTTGCCACCAGTTTGTGCAACTGCCAACTCCTTCTCCCTCTGTGACCTCCAGAGGAGGAGCTGAGTGTTGTTATTTACATGCAGCACCGCTTGGAGATGGAGCCTCAGAGAGGTCCCAGAGCACCAGACATGGTCGGTCCACACAAACAGCAAGGGGCAGCCCTTGCCCTCAATAACTTACAGTCCAAATAAACAAGACACACAGAAGGTCAGAGAGGAAACAGAGGCACAAAAGAAGTGACGTGATTCGCCTGCAGTCACCCAGTAGATGATTGGCAGAGTCAGGATTAGACTAATAGATCACTGAATCAATCCACTGGCTAAACATACTGCTTCCCATTATTTCTTGGGAGGCAAACCAGGAAGAATGATCTCACTCGGCTGAGAGCCATAATAAAAATAACAGCAGCACCGAGGGCAAGTTCAGAGCTCTCCCCGTGATGTGCTGCGGATCCGCTGGTGGAGAGGTTGCTCTCTCCACCACCATATTTTGAATTGTCTTCACGGCAGGAATGATGGAAGACAGAGGAATGGCTGACAGTACTGAATAAAACTCCATGTAAATTCCCCTTATGAACATCTGATAAGTATTTATATGGGCATAAAGGGTTATTTATTTCCCCGTCCCCATGAATGATTTACATGCTACTCTCCATTTTTATAACGCACTCACTCGGGCTTGAGCAGCAATGTACTCGGACTGGCTCTTTTTCCAGAGAAATGACTTGACACAGAACTGGAGCCAGAATGCTGGGTGGGGGTGGGAACATTTCCAGGGAGTTTTTCTGTCTTTCACAGTAGCCATTTTCCTCCTTCCTCTCCACTTTTGACCTTTTTTTTTTTTCCCTCCTGTCTATGAGTTTCATCTTTCCCCAGGTCTCTGCAGCCTCCAAACTCCTTTGTTTGTTCTATAGGTAGAATAACCTTTGTTATTTGACACCTTTTAAGGATTAGACTCAGGAAAGAGAGTGCAGGAGTTTAAACGACAATCACTCAGTGGATGTGACTGCAGTGCCTGGGAGGTTCCTCTGGCTCTTTAGCTCTCACTCTAACTCAAGCTGTGCCAAGATCGCCTCCAAGGGTTTTCCAACCTGAGAGGCTGGGTAGGATTTTTGAGAACTCTGCAATTTCACACCAAGCTGAGCTACAGCATTTGAAAATCTAGGTCCAGTTTTGTGGTTTAAAAAGGGCAAAATCAAAGTTTGGACCAATTCCTGATACAGAGTTTACAGTTCAGCCAAATCTTAATATTTTTTCCTGAGTTCATTTCCTTCTCCCTGCCAAATGTGCATCTTAATAGTATAAAAAGTATTTAAATGGGTGCAGTGAGAATTATTACAGACAGATTTTACATGGGACTTATAAGGCACTTGGCCTTCAAATTCCAGGCAGATGAGTGGGAGTTCAGCTTGAGGAAGCACATTTTTCTCCTGGATGCAGTCAAATGAAGCACCGAATACCTCACTTGCATTAACACCAAATATAATGGATGCATTCCCACTCAACTGTACTTGACAGCTGGAAGGACCACGGTAAATATGTTTACAATGTGTTGGACAAAGATTTCTCACTTAAATTTCAAAGCAAAGCTTTTTAAAGAGTTCAGATTTATAAACCTGTAGCTCTGCAACTTATTCTCTGACCTTTCATGTTCAACCCTCAACACCTTAACAAAATAGGACTACTTTGTCTTCATTAGAAATACTATTGGAATCATCCTGAATAAAGTTTGATAGTGTTTTCCATTTCTTTATCTGTGTAGCAGTGTTAAATTATTTTCACAAGCAAGAGGGTAACACTTGTAAAATGCTTTCAGCTATTAAAAAAATAAAGGGAATTAAAACATAGAGCTCCATATCAGATATGAATCTGATAGGAATTGTTTACACTACCTGTGTTCAGCTTTCCTTGGGCTGCCATTCAGAGAGGAAGACATTGGGGTGATCTCTGAAGCGAAAACAGCAGCACAGTTCTGAGGTTGTGCACAACCTGAAACAAAGAAAAGTGAATTAAGGTTTTGTACGTGGATCCCTCATTTTGCAACTTTAGTCCAACTTTCTGTGAAGTCAGAATAACCCCAAAGGCTGCTCCTGCTCATAGCAGCCTCTTCTGTGATTTTTTAAATCATTCCACGGCCCTGCCTCTCCACCAAACTGACTGCAATAGTTCAAACCCTGTGTGGGAGTTTGAAGCAGTGAACACCAGGTGTTAGCCTGTATTACTTCTGTTTGTAGCTTCGTGCCACGTCTGAGGAGGAGAATCCCCCCTCACACCCCTCACTCTGTGGGACCACACAGTCAGGCCCCCACGGAATATCAAAGCATTTCCCAGCTCAGGGCAGTCAGCTCCATGAGGGCACCTCTGCCAGTCTCTGCACCAACCTGCACATCCAGCCAGAAAGGCCTTAAATCATTCGGGAGAATCCAAAGGAGCGCAACAAAGATGGCGACGGGCCGTGAGGGGAAGAGAGGCTGAGGGCGCTTGGTCTGTTCAGCTGGAGAACGGGAGACTGAGGGGAGACTCATCGCAGTTGTAGCTTCTTGTGACGGGGAGAGGAGGGGAGGACGCTGATCTCTGTTGTGTGTGACCAGGGACAGGACACCAGGGAACGCCTGAAGTGGTGTCAGGGAGGTTTAGGCTGGCTATCAGGACAAAGGTTCTTCCCCCAGAGGGATTTGGGCCATGAGCAGCCTCCCCAGGGAATGGTCACAGCTCCAAGGCTGCCAGAGCTCCAGGAGCTTTTGGACAATGCTCTCAGGCACAGGGTGGGATTCCTGGGGTGTCTGTGCAGGGTCAGAAGTCAGACTAGATGATCCTTGAGGGTCCCTTCCCACCCATTTGTTTCTGTGATTCTTTGATTCGGCACTGCCTGACGCAGGGTGGGCAAACCTACCTGGAGCAGCCATGGCCGGTCGTCTCCTCACGAACCCTCAGGCACCCGACATGGCGCCTGCCTCTCCTCCGCTTCTCTCAGCCGTTCTCCTCCCCTCAGGACAGCCAGGCTGCGTGGGAGTCCCATTCTCTCACAGGATTGACATATCAGAGGTCATAACAGACTGATGGCAGCCTAGGATTGTGTGTGAAGGAAGTGTTTTTCCACCTCTCTCTTTTCCCGCCTGTTTTTCTGCCTCTTCGCTTTCCCGCCCCTCCGTTTTCCCGCCTCCCGCTGCCTCACAGCGCCTGAGGGACCTCGGGCCGCGGACGGTGAAGGGTTTATCCTACACCTACTCCTGCACTGGCTTCTTCACCAAAGGGTTTATCCCACACCTACTCCTGCACCGGCTCCTTCACCAAAGGGTTTATCCCACACCTACTCCTGCGCCGGCTCCTTCACCAAAGGGTTTATCCCACACCTACTCCTGCGCTGGCTCCTTCACCATCCCTGCTCTGGGACCAGTGTGGCCATGTGCTGAGGCAGAAATAACAGGATATACTCCTTGTGGCCCAGCTCATTCCTGCAGGCAGGCAGACATGGCGTCCCACCTCCTCCGTGCCCACACCGTCTCCTCAGGGTTTAACCCCATTAAATTCAGTGGATTCTCCCCAGAAAGCCCAGTTACAGCAGCAGCAGCAGAATGCTCCAGGCTGCCTGGGTCAGCTGCTCTGGTTCCAGGGTTGTTGGTGGCCACAAGAAAGGAGCCAAACCCACGAGCAGTCCCGTGCTCTACATTCCCCAACAGAGAGAGGCCATGCAGGTCCATGGATTAGAACCGTAGAATCACAGAATATCCTAAATTGGAAGGGATCCACAAGGATCATCAAGCCCAAATCCCATCCTTGCACAGACACCCCAACTATCCCACCCTCTGCATTCCTGAGGGCATTGTCCAAATGCTCCTTGAGCTCTGGAAGCCTTGGGGCTGTGCCCATTCTCTGGGGAGTTTGTTCCAGTATCTTGGGCAGAAACAGAACCGTTTGTGTCGCTGCAAAAAGCCATCAGCGATAATTTTGGTCACATTAGCACCGGAATTTTCAAATTAAAAAAATTAAGAGGCTGCAAGCGGAAGAAATTGCAAATAGTCCCCCCTGTTGGTACAAGGAGTCTGCTGTGCTGCTGCTGCTGCTATGAGATTTTATTGTGAGCTTAATGTCAACAGCTTCAATTACCATAACAAAAGTAAGGCCAAATTTCATGCTGGCAAAGTGAGTGACCTCTGAAATCTTTCTCATCGGTACAGCATCTCCACCTTCCTGCAGCTTCCCCAGTGTGTGTTTGGTCAGTCAGCTTCCCCCAGTGACCCGCTTTGGACTAACATTTCCTCACAAAACAAAGAAGAAATTATCATAAGCAAGGATTACATTTATTTTAACAGTCAGCTTTTCATCAACAGTTAACCTTTATGGGGAATCAAATTATTTTTCTCCATGACCAAGAAAAATCTAGTGATATGTAATTAAAACAACAAAGGCGAGTCCCGTTCTATGCAAGTGTAATTATGTTCATGTGGTACCACTGTAATTGAAACACAGAAGATGTTTCAGTCTGTATTAAAAGAGAATTTCTTTCAGTGGGTTTCCTGAAGCTCATTAGATATTCCCTGGCCTATTCTCCTAAGTAATTAGATTTTAACAGGATTTTCAACAGATCAGAGCAATCTCTGTGGGTGCCAATAGGAGACTCTCCCTCTGGCCTTACCAGCAGGGCAGCATGGATAACATCCAGGCTGGGAGTTAATAGGACAATTACTGGCCTCTTTTAAATGAGTTACATTAATGCACTTAAGCTAAATGGCTCTGCATATGATTAAATATTAACATCTGCAAAATATGAAATCATGATATGCAATCAAGTTTTGTTGTTTTAATTTCCCAAATGCCGGATTTCAGTGGTGTATGTAAATGTTCATTGGATAGTGTATGTTAAACTTTCAAAACACAGATCAACACTATTTGTGAATGGTTCTTCTGGAGCTACTAAGTTAAACATCTTAAAATAGCACAAGGCAAGAGGAAAATATCAAAAACTATATAGAAACAAGAAGAAGAAAAAAAAAAAAAAAAATACACCCACCAATCTTCATTTTGAATGCCTCAAAGTGAGCCAGGTCACAATTTCCAATGCAAACAATAAAATTCAAAATTTTATGTTAAGTACCTCAATACCTAATGGCTCCCCAGCAGGAATGGGAAAAAGACAGACTTGCAAAGGCTGAGGAAAATGCTGTGGTACTCAATGGCTTCTTTGCCTCAGCTGTTCATGGTCAGTTGTTCTGCAGACACCCAGCCCCATGCCTTGGGAGGCAGGAATGGGGAGCAGAATGAAGCCCCCATAAGCCAGGGCACAATTTCCACTGTCCCAGGTTGCTCCAAGCCTCCTCCAGCCCGGCCTTGGGCACTGCCAGAGAACCAGGGGCAGCCACAGCCTCTCTGGGCACCCTGTGCCAGGGCCTCACGACCCTCACAGCCCAGAATTTCTTCCAAATCTCCCATCCATCCCTGCCCTCTGGCAGTGGAAGCTGTTCCCTGTGCCCTGTCCCTCCCTCCCTTGTCCCCAGTCCCTCTCCAGCTCCCCTGGAGTCCCCGCCAGGGTCACTGAGCTCTCCCTGGAGCCTTCTCTTCTCCAGATGAGCATCCCCAGCTCTCCCAGCCTGGCTCCAGAGCAGAGGGGCTCCAGCCCTGGAGCATCTCCATGGCCTCCCCTGCACTCATTCCAAGAAGTTCCCATCCCTCCTATGCTGGGGACTTCAGAGCTGGGCTCAGTGTGCCAGGTGGGGTCCCACCAGAGCAGAGAGAGGGGAAGAATCCCCTCCCTTGAGCTGCTGATCACGCTTCCTTTGATGCAGCCCAGGACATGGCTGGATGTCTGTCCTACAGCACATTTATTTGTTGTCCTGCATCTCTCATCCACTCCCCAGACCCTGTGCCCTGTCCATGCTAACCCTGACCTCTACTCTGCTGCCTCAGTAAGTTCTTTCTGTGAGTTCACTCTGTCACACCAATGTGCTCCAGCCCTCTGCAACACTCCCGAAATCATCTGACAGGAGAAGTAAACAGAGCTTTGATGTGGGCTGGAAACTCACTCCCTTTGCAACAAAAGGTTGGACTGTGTACTGATGCTTCTCCATTATTTCCCCAAATCCTTGCTGTGTGAAAGGATTTCTTTTGGTTGCTGAGAGTTTCTCCTGTCAAAACTTCTAAATATTCCTTACATTTCAAGATTTTCAGGTCTGCACAGCACAGAGGCGCTTCGCTGTTCCATCTTGGGCTCCAGAAGTTAATAATATCAGCAATATGGAGCACATTCTTCCCAAAGTACTCTACAAATATGAAATAATTACTCACTGCGAGTCTGCTGTATGGCAGAGAAATATTACCACTGTCTTTCAGCCAGGAAACTAGAGCAGAGGTTAAGGCCCAAATCCTTCAGTATCTAAAACCCCAGGAAGTCAAATGTAAGGATCTGTGAAGTCCAAATGTAAGAATCTGAAGTCCAGTGCCCCCAAAATCAATAGAGAGCTGGGATAAACATTAATTCCCGGGCTTTAGCTATGATTTTGGTGCAGCAAAAACTGTCTTGTGCTTGACCAAGTCCATGAAGTCTAAAGCAGGACTAACAGTCCAGCAGCAAACTCTCTTGTTTCCTTCCATGACTTAAATATACCCTTTGTCATAACTACCAAGCACAATGTGATGGAACTTAATTTGGGGTGATGCAGTGATGCCTTTAGGTAACAGAAACAGCTTCTCCTGCTGGGTGGAGAGGGCTGACAGCAGCGTTTTGTCAGTTTCCTCTATTTGAAATAAATCACAACTACGTCTCTTTAGATAAAAACCACAATTTCCACATTCTGTGCCCAAATTCCCCAGACTTTCTGATCAGTTCCAGCCACGCCATGGTCACAGTCCATGCTTCCAAGAGAGGGAACTCACCCCAGCTGCCTCGGGTGACAGCGCTGAGCTGTCACCATCTGCTCTCAGGAAACACTGCCATGAGAGCTGCCCATGCCACAGCAGCCTCCTCACACAAATCTGATGGAGAGACACAAACGTCCACGTGGTGCAGCAGCTAATGGTGGCAGCCCTTGGAACCAAGATGGAAAATATTAGTGTAACAGCATGATGGGAATGGAAAACAAAAGAGAACAAGCAGGACAAAACAGAGGCACAAAATTGCAATATGGACCTCAGTAAATGTGGAGATATTTCAGCCAGTGATGTTATTATTAGCAACACACAGGCTTGTGATCGCCCAGGAGTTAACCCAGGCAGGATCCCATGAAAAGCGTTATTATGAATTCCATGAGAAGTGGGGCAGAGCAGTTCAGCTTCTCTGACACTACCCACTGTACAAATCTGCATTCAGTTGCCCAAATCTTAGCCAGCCTTCACTTCTTTTAGATTAAATGTCTCATGATGACTGTCTGCCTCAAGCTGGATTCTTTTTCTGCATTTCAGAAGAAAAAATGAAAGAAGGAAAAAAAAAAAAAAAAAAAAGAGGATTCACATCTTTCTCAAAACAAAGAAAAGGCAAAATATTTTCTTTTGCCCACATTAAAAAGAATCTCACAACAATCTCATTGAGATCTCACTTTAGTATGGTTTGTGCTTAAAATTTGGCTGGGAGGCTTTTGTTGCTTTTGGGAATGAACTCTTGACTCTATGAGGATTTGATGAAGTTTATAAAAAACTAGAGGTTTTGGAGATTGTCCACAACATCCTCTGAAAACTCTGTCTTCTGCACATGGCACATTGCTCCTCAGAGCTCCACCAAGTAGGCAGCCATGATCCCACTGGAGCAAACAAGAGAAGAGCACAGCTTTGGCACTGGAGCTGAGCTTCCCATGCTCCCAGCTCTTCCTCACAACATCCCAGAAGCTCAGACCGTGGAAACACAGCCAAGACAAGCCAGAGCTGGCAGTGAGGAGGCAGAGGCAGGAATTTGGATCAGGGAGGCAGATGTTGGGGAGCAGGGCTGGAAAAGAAGGGGATTTTCTAGTGGAAGGAAATGGAGAGAGGGGCTTGGACACTCACAAATTATCAGAATGTGCATGTATGTTCACATGGGCATCAGAGGCTGCCACACACTCTTTGCCTCAGTGGGCACTGCACGGAGGGCTTGTTTTCTTTGAGTTTGTACTTTTTTTGTGGCAGCAGCTGGAATCGTGCAGTTGGAGACTGACTCTCTATTCAGGCATATGACAGGGACAAATTAAAGTGACCAGAATAGCCCTAAATCAGGCTTTTTCTAACTTTGGCATACTTGGATTGGCACTTCCCTCAAGTAATTTTTGGGTGCATTCATCTACCCTGTAAAGTGAGCTCAGTGCACGTCCAGGCTCAGATCACCAAAGGGACCTGAGCCCACATCCAGCAGGGACGGTGGGAGGAATGGGGTTTAGGCAGGAGAAAACGCCAACAGCGTTTACAAAGACACTGAAGTGAAAAGATATTGCTAAAACAGAAAGAGCTTTGGGGTGAGGGGAGTCACACAACATCTCCCCATCTTGAGTTGGTGCATTGGACCCAGCCCACCTCACCTCTTCTGTTTGTCTCTAATTTCCAGCTAGGAACACGTGGCTCAGTGTTAGCCAGCTCGGAGCAAAACTTGCCATGGGATGCACTTCCTAAAGGGTCAAACCTGGGACCATTTGCTGGATCACACGTGCAGGTCCATTTGTGTCACCTATTGTAAGTGCTCAGAGCTGTGCCACATCTGGATGAAAGTCCTTGCACCCTGGGGGGACTTCTTTGCCCCCCAAAAATCCAGCTGTCAAGAGGGGAACACATCTGGGTGCACATCACAGCTTCCCAATAAATATTTCCGTGTTTCCTTTCGTGGTCTGGCCCAGCACGGCTTTTACAGTACTATCAGGGTGCTTTTATGAGATTCGCCCCTTGCAATGGGAAGGTTTTTATTAGAAACACGCCTTCCTCTCTGTCATTTATGATAAATAATGTTTATTGATGTTCACTTCCTTCAGTGAAATAAAGTGTCAAACAGCACGTTGGTATTTGCCAATTTTCTTTTCACATTTCATGTTATGTGCTTTTTATGTTACATGCCTGATTAAAAATTTAAACATTGTCACCGTCAGTGCTAAAATACGTTGCCAGAGCATCTCTAATTATGCTTCCTTGTCTGCTCTGAGCGGGGACTGACATTTCTGGGTCAAGATCTGGTTGTTGATATGCAGCACGGGAAGTATCCGATAGCCACTTGCTGAAAAATATCTCCTTCTCTCAATTATGGTGCACAATGCAGAGCAGGTACCCGAGGCAGGCTGCTCTGCCGTGCCAATTCCTGGCTCGAGAGGAGTTATCCACTCTCTGCACACCATTTGGGATCACAGTTGATTAACCCAAAACACAAAGCGCTGGAGGAGGAGCTCCTCTCGTGGAGCTCTGCCGGCTGGGGAGGTGGGCAGGGGTCTCATCCTGCTCCTGGACACGTTGGCTGTGTGCTCAAGCTCCCAGCAGCAGGAGATGCCAGCAGTACCTGCTTTAGTGAGCTCTTGGGAAGCATTGTCCCCGTGCTGTTTGTACAACTTTCTCCAGCAGGTCTTTATGTTTTCACTTTTTCTTGAAAAAATGAAGCTGCCTTCGAGTTTTTCTCCCTCTGTAGACACATCCAAACCAGCAGGCACACTTCTATTAGGTTAGGAAACACTTTGGAACACACTTTTCAGCAAGAAGTTTTTAACCATGTGTTAGTATTTTTTAGCAGTTTGTTTTATGTTTTCTGGCACAGGCAGGAACCAAGGCTGGTCTGCAAAAACCCACCCGAGTGTGGAGCAGAACATCTGACAGCACAACTGACCTCCAGGAGGAGCCTTTGCACATCTGAAAATGCCACCAGCGCTCTGCACTGCTGGAAATATGGCTGTTAAAAAACCCCTTACAATGTTTGCTGCCTTTGTTTGCAATGACAACACATTTCACATGGTTAAAACCAGCCAGGTTTTCTAGGAGATTCCATATTCAGAAAACTCAGCTGTTCTCCTTGGGAGCTGATGGTTGATGAACAGTTATGAAATGCTGCCATAATTTATTGTGGATGTTCAAATTAGTTAAAAGGTGGTGTTATATATGGCTCAATGTTTCATCAAGAGTGTCCTTATTTGACCCATTAAATGCACATTGAGTGAAGGCTGATATGTTCTGAGATGCTGTAAAAATCCTTCCCTGTTGTTGCCAGAATTTTCCCACATTTTTATTTGCTCTCAGAAATTTCTGACGTTTTCTCTTGGGAAAGAAGAAGAAAGCAAGAAAAATCTGACATCAGGCTCCAAATCTGAAAGTAGCTATTGAAATTCTAGAGGCTTTGCTCAACTTCCCATCACTTTCTGAAAACAGTAGAATTACTTTTATATATAATTTTACATATAAACGCCCTTAATTTGTAACCAGTATTTATGTGTGCCTGACTGGTACAGAGGCATTGAAGGAAAAAAGGTATCTGGCTAAAGGGAATTTGGAGAGTTTCAGGATTTAGCTCTGATGAACCTGGCTTTAAGTGGGAAAAAAAAAAAAAAATCAATCCCAATATCAGCAAAACAGAGTCAAATTTGTGGCCTTAAGGGCAGAGAAATCCAAACATAAAAAGGGTTTCAGCAACAGGAGTGTGACACAGGTTTCATGGCACGGCTGGAAATGGAGCTGGGCACTGGCTGCCTCTGCGGCATCAGGCTCAAGGCATTTCTGGGAATCACATCCAAGACCCTGGGATCCAGCTCTGAACTCAAACCTGTTATCACTAATGAGGGTGGGAGTCATTTTGCAAGAGCTGTAATAAACATTTGTTCAAACAAAAAGGAAAGTGAGATTAGAAAACACGCAGTCTGTCACGGCGTTAACAGAAAACCTATTTGTGCCATCTATTTGGGAAAAATTATTGGAGAACAGTTCATCCATGTGAAAATATTAGCACTGTAATTCTGTCAAGGTCAGTGAGACCTAGAGGTTTGCTGAGAAATCACCTTCATTTCACCAGGTAAATAAAGAACTCGTTTTTCAAAGGAGCCTATTGAAGAAGGCACTCCATAGCAACAGTTAAATTATGAATACAGCACATATGTTCCATATCATATCATTTACAGCACACTTTAGCATAGACATAATGCTTAGTAACAAACTACAATACCATTCACAAAATGCATTTAAATAGCATAATTTAGTTCATTAAATTCAGTCATTTACAGTAAATCAAAATTATCACAGGAATTGAAGAGAGTACACAGTTGTTTGTTTGAATAGTTAAGCTAGGGAAGTCAATTCCTTTTTGAAGGTCAAGGACACAGTTGTTTCCATTTTCTGTTGTAAAAAAGATACAGCCTGTGTCATAAGATAATTTAGTATCATCTGAATGTGATCAAGTCCTTTCCCCCTGCTTGCTCTGTATTATATAACTGGCATGCCTAAAATATATCTAAGTCAAGAAAATGCTTTATGCATAATGTTATCAAATTAGACTTCTTTTTCTTTTACGGACTGAATGGATGTGATTCCGGGCTTTTAAAAGGATTTAGTCTTGCAAATCTGCAGCCTATTACTTGGAAGCAAAGATGTGTGCTTTCCCCTAGTCCAGCCATCAATTGCTTGGCCTGTGGAAATATTATTATAAAAGAAAAGTGGATTTTTTGGAGCCTTTTTAAGCGATACATTCTGGCTTTTGCCATCAGAGGTGCAGCATGCTTCTGCGTGTGTGTGTGTGTGTGGTGCTGGCAAGGCAGTGGGTGAAGAAATGACTTTGCAGCAAGCACCAACTGCTCAGGGAGCTCAGGTGGAGTGACCAAATCCCCCTGGGAATTCCTGAGGTTTAAAACCCTCCTACAATTTCTTGGGCACCAAAGAGAGGAAGGTGAGTTGGATTACTCCCCACATTTAAAAGCGTGCTCCATTTTTCACTCTGAATTTGCCAAGCATCTTCTTGCACCTCCCTGTCATCTCGCCTGACTGATACAGGTTGAAAAGGCCATGACAGAAGTTCTCTTGTCCTAGCAGAAACTTTTGGATTGTCATCAAGCCTTTCTACCCTGCCCTGGTTTTTGCTCGATAGAGTCCTTTACCCAAGAGCATGCTTTTCTCTCCCTTGAAATAATTCCTGCCATCAGAATCACTTCCAGGAAGTGAGAGCCCTCTGCTAGGTCTTCTCTCCCTTGCAAAATTTTGTATGCAATGAAGATGGCCCTGTTGCATCCACGAGAATGAAATGCCGACTCTTTTCTGACCACCTGGAGGGGAAAATGAATAAGTTATGATTTCCCACCAATGGACTATCCAAGCACCTGAAAGTGCTGATTAATTAAGTCTCATGTCACCCTGTGAAAGAGGGGAGAGTTTGGGTTGGGTGTTTTATTAATGATTGCACAGTCTGTGTATATGAGTTTAGCCTTAACTGAGCTTTTTTGGGTGCCGATTGCTGCCCGACTGGAGCAGCACAGAGGATGCTCTTCGCTTCCAACCCCACGTCTTTTCAGAGGTGCCCTTTTCTCAGCCAGCTCCATGGGAGGGCTGGGAATTGGGGCAGTAGCAGCTGTCCTGGAGGGAGCAACACCTTAAAACTGTCCCGACGTGTTTGCTTGGAGCTGTCCCTATCCCCGCTCGCGTGGAACACCGCGGGATGCCCTCGGAGCAGCAGGCTCCACTTGGCAGCCGAGAGCTGACCCTGCCTCGGTGGAGCTCTGGGAAACACCCGGGGACAGCCTGGGAATAGCGAGGCAAGCAGCCAGCTCCGGAGGGGAGGGACAATTAGAGCCCAAACAAGAATGAATGATGGCGCAAATTGCTTGTTGACACTGGTGCGAAACAAAAGAGAGGGAAGGAGAAAATGTTCTTAAGACAAATAACCTCCTCCATCTTGCCGGGCACGGGGGGAAATGCGGAGAGCAGGCACAAAGGACACAGATGGCAGCGCAAATCCTTTGTATCCCACCCTGCCAGCACAGCTGTCCTGGGAGTACGAGGGAACCGACCTCTTGCTGATCACCCTGGGCACTGAGGAAGCACCGAGAGGGCTCCCCGGAGTAAAAGTGCCAAGGTTTTCAAAGGACAGAGCTGTGAGCCAAGGGCCAGGGCTGCAAAAGTGTGTCTGGGCACAGCTGGAACCTCCTCTCCTTGCCGGAGTCCCAACTTCCCAACCTTGCCTGGAGCCTCCAGGGAGGAGGATGGACTGCGGAGTCACTGAGGATCTCCCAATTTTTGGCTTTCCAGCCAATATCTGGAAGGCCAAGCTGTTATCAAGTTCTTACAGGCTGGAAAACGAAGCTTCAGACCTCTGCAAAGGAGGATGCCTCATCCCTGGAAGTGTTCAGGGCCAGGTTGGACAGGGATTGGAGCACCCTGAGACAGTGGAAGATGTCCCTGACTCCCTGACTACGGCACAGGGTGGAACAAGAGCAGATTTAAAGTCCTTTCCAACCCAAACCATCCTGGGATTCTGGAACTCTTTGTAACCAACTCAGTGGAGACAGGGAAGGAAATTAATCCAGTGCAGGGATTTGAGGAGTTCATGGGTTCACCGATGAAAGGTGCAAGACTATTTCACATGCACAAAATCCATGCACACAGCAGCAGGCTCTACCTAGGAACAAGCACATACAGAATGAGTTTTCAGTAGTTCCCACCTCCATCTGCACTGATATCAGACATTAACGTCCCTGGCCAAAAAAAAAGACACATTCCTGTCTTACCTGCTTCAGGAAAACATGGGATTTAACAGTTCAGGAAAAACAAAACTGTTAACCCAGGACTAATTTTAGCCCTGGTTTTACTGCAAGAAAAGTTGGGTTGATTATAACCCCTTCTTCCTCCTCTGGAATATTTCCTATACAGCATTTTTCTGAAAGAGATTTAAATCATTTCACAGAAAAGGCGGGATGTTCACTCATTTTATAGAAGTGGAAACTGAGGCACAAGGAGAAAGCAGTTACTTGTTCCTGGTGAGCTGCAGCCCAGGGAAACTCCAGCTTGCAGGCTTCGGCTAACTGGTCCGGAAATTGCACAAAATCATTAACTCATCCTTGAAAATTTTTCATGATAGATTGTAACTATTCAGTCTGTCATCTCCAGAGCCTGCCTCTCCCAGGAATTATAGCTATGTACCTGAGGGCTGCCACTGTGGAACAGCAGAGGGATACATCACATCTGCTGCCAGGCAATCCTTAACGTGGCAGTGTTTGAGTGCTGCCGGCTGCTGTTGGGACTGGTACTTCCACTGCTCTTACCCGAACACTACAGTGTTAGTTTGGCACCAAAACTGCATTTAAGGCTTCGCAGTGGGGCTGGAAAGCAGCGAGCTCAGGAGGAAAATTCCAGCCTCACTCTGAGGTATTTATAAATCTTTTCTCCCCCATTCACTGTATTAATGCTGCTGCATCGGACCAGAATTTTATCTTTCATTTCCACTTTGCCTCTTCGGATGGGCTTCAGCCAGGCTTTGAGGGGAGGGAGGTCAGAGCTGAGCACTGACAAAGAGCCTCATTCACAAACCACCAGCAGCCCCACTGGCGACTTCCCCCAGCACCCCGGAAGCAACGACGCCGTGACGGGAGAAACTCGGACATCAGACAAACTCCAGATCTCCCCTGCAGCGATTATTTCCTGATAACTCCACGTCTGCACTTGCACTGCCTCTGACACGGACTTGCAGACTCCTCTTGTCAAGCTTGGAGTCCTTAGGCAGAAGCCATCACGAGCCATCTGCCAGCACCACACGGGCTAAGGTGCTATTATTTATTAAAAAGACCTTGCTTCCTTCCAAAAAAATCTGTCTCTGATGAAGTTAAAGGATTCAGAGCCAACCTCACCGGTGTTTCTTGCTCTGTAGCAGCAGGGATGTTGAGCTCTGCTTGGGAGCTGAACATAAGAACTGCTTGCCTGTGCCTGGCACACTGGAATATTACATTCCAGAGGGTGGGGAGGGTTTGGGATCAAAGAACAGCTGGTGGGTGTCCTTGCCCCTATAACCATGTCCCTATAGAGTCCCTGGGGACAGCCCAACCCCACCCTTCTGCCAGCCCCTTGTGGGAAGCACCAGGAAGGACCATTGTGGCCACGGCGGTGATGTGTGTTTGCAAAGCTGACAATAATTTCTCACGTCTCATGGGGCAGAGGAGTTCCAGCCCAGCCAGCACAGGGGTGACGTTCAGCGGGCGGCAGAGAGAGTCCAGAGCCCTGAAGTGAGGTGGCACCAGTGATGGTGAAATATTTCCAACATGGAGATCGACAGCAGAATGAGGAAAAATCTCCTGGCCAAAGCAAGCCCCCCCAAATCCCAGTCTGCTGCAAACACCACCTTGGAAAAACAGAGATACCTACCCAAGGTGGGGTATGTACAAGTTCAGAGCTTTCAGCAACGGCTCAAGCTCCCCAAAGCCTTACAGTGAGAGGAAACCTCGCTCTCACGGTGATTCAAGACACCAAAGTCAGGCTCCCGCTCTTAATCTCTCTGTGGTGGTATTTGTCTTCCTCCCCATTGCTCAGATGGAAACCCTGGAGCAGCCGGAGAGGGGAGCCAGATGGGAAGTGAGGCGCCAAAGCCACGCAGGCACCCCCATGGTGCCACCAAAACGTGGGGACAAGGCGGCCGTGGGTGGCACGGGCAGCCCTGCTTGGGCGGGCACAGAGCTCTCTGCTCTCAGCCTGCCACAAATCAGCACCCAAACAAATGTTTCGTGCGGCAATAAACCTGTTGAAGGCATAAATTAACTGCACAGCAAGGTTACGCTTTGGGAATGTCTCCACGGCGGCAAAAGGATCCACGGTCGCCAGCGATTAGGTTTATATTACAATGTGGCTTTTAAGGCTCACTGTGCTGAATAAAAATTTAGGCAATTAGTGCCCTTATTTCTTAGGAAGAACTGCTTGCTATCGTATATTAATACGGCTTTTGCTCAATTAAAATTGTTCGCAGTCAGCAAAAACAATTTCTGCGCTGTAATGAAATAATGAAATAATTGTATGCAAGGGAGGACTTCTGATCTTTTTAATTATTCTATTCTTCATTTTTAAAAGGGCTATTTCAAAACGCACTCTTATAATTGATTGCTATAAATCAGTCAGGAGCATTCTAAGGATCATAAATATTCTAACTTTTAAAAGACAAAGAAATGCTAAATATTCAATGAAATCCTTCAATATTCAGAAAATTTAATCTAGGGTAAAAGGATAGACTGCTCTTTTGAAAATAAAAAGTAAATTTGTTGTCCTGTGAAAAATGAAATATCTTGAATGTCAGTAACAGAAATGGAATTAACAAGAGATCTTTTTATTGTTTTTTAAGGTCATTAGGCTGTGAATTCTATAATTATGGAAATTGTCAGTCCAGTTCTGTGGAGTGTTTGCTCCCATCCATAAGGTATTGGAATGTTCAATCAGTCTCTCTCGTGGGAAAGTTAGGTCATAACTGTAAGTGTACCAGCAAAATTGAATTAAGCAAAGAGATTTCATTAGTATTTATAGCCAGAAGGCATCTGTAAAAGTACAGGGCAAAGAAGTTATGTGGAAGTCAAAGGAGAAAAAAAAATGGGTTTCTGGTGACAAAGGCGAATCTGAAAGAGATATAAGTGTATAATGAATAAGAGCTATTGAGCGCTGCTCCAAGGAGGGAGTTGCAAAGATGTCAAATATTGATTTTCTTGTGTATGCCTTTGGACTACATATGTAATTGTTTGGATTTGCTGTCTTCATGATACAACAATATTTGCTGTTGAAGGTTAAAAAGCAGAGTGTGAAACAACCCAAAAAAAGTCTGAAACGTGCTGGAGAATTACAATAATTCCAGCAGCAGGGTTGCAGGAGCAGGATCTGTACTTTTGAGCAAATAAACCCTTTTATGACAGGCGGTTGTGTATTGGAAGTGTCGCTCCTGGAGCTGCAAAAACACACACCGGGTGCAGGGCCATGGAACCATACTGCATTTCTTGATTGAAAACATACAGTTTGCTTCTAATGAGTCTCTCCAAGTTTTTATACGGTGTGCTTTTCGTCCAGACAAAGATAATCCTCATTTGTGAGCTGTTCATTGAGAAATGTCGCTGCTTCTCTGGGTCTTACTGCAGAATTGGGAATGTGTTTCCTGATGCTGATTAACATCTCCATGCAACAAACCTCTTGAAATATTTTCGTCCTGAAGAAACAAGTGCACAAATCACCTTCAGAATTTCTCTCCTTTTTAATAGTGCTGACCTGGAAAAATCTCGATATTTCTGCACAAGAGGGATTTGTGACTGTTTGGAGCGACATTTTCCACAGGCCATCCTTGCCTTGGCATGCAAGCAATCAAATCTTTACTGGCAACTTTGTCCCTGATTCCAGAGGGATCTGGATTTCAACAGGAGAGAGATCCCAGAGAACTAAAAGCAAAGGGCGTCCCTGAAAGCTGCAGACCCAAATGTCAGAGCCCACCTAAATTATTCAGTCTCGTTTTAGGTGCTCAGGTTGGGAGGTGGGGGTCTTTATTTTCAGAATCTGAGAGAGTCTGACAATCAGCTTACAACAAAGAATTCCCAGTGAGGAGCAGTTTGGAAAAGGCCCAAAACCCAGCTGTAAACAAGAACAGGAATGGAATCAAACTGCCCGTGAACCGTGGCCGTGATGAATTTGGTGTCAGAGCTCCCTTTGCTCTCCGTGGGGCTGCAAGTTCATCCTCACGTGTGAAGAGAAAATCCTCAGGCACCCAGGGAAATTTGCAGTTCTCCTCAGCTTGTCTAAACATCTCTCTCAGGGATGAAAATCACATCTTTTCCTAGTCCAGGGGTGTGACTTGCTGGTTCCTTCCTCGTTCTGTCCTGCTCAGGGTTCCAAGGCACCTCATCCTTCACCCAAGTCCCAGCTGCAGAGCCCTCCTCAGCCACAGCAGCAGCCCTGCATGCTGGGGGGTATCAGGAATTCAACCTCCTCCTGTGCAGTAAGGGAAGAAATTGGGAATATTTTGGCCTGACTGTCTCTCATCTGGGGCAGTTTTACTCTGCCCCTCGTGTGGTGTAATTCTATTTATTCCGTTACCCACGACCATCAATGAGATGGGATTACAGCAGAGAGAAATGAAGTGATTTTCCCAGGGTTTTCCTAAGAAAACCAGGAATTGGAGTCAACAGCTCTGATATCCAAACCTATACAAACTTCTCCAGGCTATCCAAACCCGTACAAACTTCTCCAGGCTATGCTGTGGTGTATTTCCCTAAATTCACCAAATCACCCCTAAGAACTCACCCCGAGAACGTCCCTTTCCTCCCTAGGAAACACTAATCAAAATCAAACGTGGATTTGTTAACCTTAGGTGAAAACACTCTCTAATAAGGCACCTTTATTCCATGAAAACAACATTTCCAAGCCTGCTAAACTGGGAAACAGCTTGATTTTGCAAACCACCCCAAGAGCGGAGGGCAGGACAGCGCCATCCCTTCTCCAACCCCAAATCCTGCTGCCTGTCCTGCCGAGGAGAGAAGGGGCTGGAAGTTTTTGGAGCCCTGCTGTCAGAGCACAATGTTGCCTAAGCAAGCATTAAGAGATTATGGTAATAATAGGTGTGCTTACTGCAAATAAAAGGTTTCATTAATCAAGCCATACCGAGATAAACCTGTCAGTGGACAGAGGAAAACTAGAAATCAAACGCTGTGAAAGTTCTGACAGATTGTTAAATAGAAACCCTTTAAAACTGAATTTAATTTACTGTGATATTACAGATATTTATGCATCAATAGGCAAGTGCAGATTGAGTTCGGAGGTCAGCTCTGGTGCTTGAAAAATAAACGCGCAGAATGAAACAGAAGGTGACAGTTACCTTTGTCAGAAATTACAGTTTATTAAACTAAATCTGAAGCTCTCTCATCTGCTTCGTGCTAAGCACCAAGGCATGGGGCTGGGGGGTAATTTACTGCAGTAGATTGGTGAGGGGATAATTATGGGAACACTCCCCCCGCCCCGTTTTGGTTTTTATTTTAGAGTTGGCTTTATAAACTTTAGCAGAAGAAACCAGGAACAAACATTGCAGCACAGAAGCACGGTCAGGTACCAAAGGGCAGCGAGCACAAAGAGCTTTCAGCAGGATTATTCATGAGTTATGCCATTAAAATGCTGCTCTCCTGTCAGGCAGTGGGGATTTTTACTTCTATATTAGCATTTATTTAATTAATTACTCCTCTTGAATTTTTTTTTTATTTATTTTTATTTTTTTAAGTTCTCCATTTTCAGATTCGTACCTTCCTCAGAACGGGGACACTCCTCTTCCTCAGCTTCAGGAAATTAGATGAGCAATGTAGAAAAAACATGAATTTAAGGAGATTTCTGTGCGGGGAATGCTGGCAGCATGTTGCACAAAGTTGTTTTTGAGAGGATGTTCCGTTCACCTGGGCAGGAGCTGCAGCTCAGCCTGTTCCACATGGTTCTTTGAAGGAATAAAACCTCAGAGATCGGCCACTGAAGTGTCGTGGGCAGGCAGAAAATAAAACATCATTCCTGTTCCCAGCAATTATCAAATCCCATGCAGACAAGCATCAGTCCTTCCACTGCTGGAGCCACACCTAACATAAATATTAAACTTAAACACGATGGTTACGTCGCTTGCGTGGTTTTATTTCAGACAACTGAAATTTGAAGGGAAAATTTGGACCTAAAAATGATCCAGCTGAGCCAATAACAAGGCTGCTTGACCCTACCAAGCACGGAAAGAAGTCCTTGAATAAAAGCAGTCCTAAGTGAAAATAAGTATGTGCTATATGAGATGAACGTGTTTATCTGCCAGACTTACATGAGATCATATCTAAATACATGACTCCAAAACATATAAGTATATTACATTTCACACACATAAGAAACATGTAAATCATGCAGGACATGTTAGCCATAGCTATGCTGGACATATGTTCTTCCCAGAATGACAGCCTGGAAAATCCTTACCAGCTCAGGGGAAAAAAAAACCAAAAAAACCCTGCAAATAACTACTGCAATGGAAGCAACGCCTTGAGCAAAGTTGTTCAGGATGTAGCACAACTTTATGAAAAAAATGCCCTTTTTTTGTGTGCAAAAAGGAGTGCAGGACTGGGCTGTTAGTTATTAGAAGCCAAATTAATTAATTAATAGAAGCCAGAGCGGCAGGATAGTGTGACAAAGTCTCAGCCTCTGGTCATCCAAAGCAAACACCCACCAGCCCCGTTTCCAGCCTGAAGCCACTCAGGAGCTGCCTTTGCTGCAGCTTCAATCCAGGAATGACCATTGCTCCAGGTCGAGGTTCACTAAGAAATGAAAATAAAACGGTAAAACCTATCAGGAGAAAGGCAGGAAGGAAGATATTTCATATATATGAAGATGAGAATTTACCTTACAAATTTGAACAAGACCTATGTGGAAAATGAAGCTCTAGTTCCACACTGGAATATTGTTAACCTGAAGCACAGGTTTAAGTCTCATTAATTTACATGGTTTAAAGGCTATGCAGCTTTGGGCACTGGAAGGGGCTCGGAGCTCTCCCTGGAGCCTTCCCTTCTCCAGGTGAGCACCCCCAGCTCCCCCAGCCTGGCTCCAGCCCTGGAGAAACCCCACAGCCTCCTCTGGACTGTATCTGATGGGACCCAGAGCTGGGGCTGGGGTCTCACCACAGAGGAGTAGAGAGGGACAATCACCTTTGTCACAAGAACCATGAGAACGCGCCCTGAGCAAGGATTTCATCCGGGTTTTGAGGGGAAAAGCCACAACTTGGAAAGTTTTAGATAAAACTGAGGAGCCTCCTCACAGCCATGGCGTGCGAGCCCTCATAGTGGATGATCTGTGAGGATCACCGAGCCGTTTTCACCAGGAAAAATGCAAAAAAAAAAAAACCAAGTAAAGAGGAGCCACAATGGGCGTGAGCTTCCAGCAGAGCTAAAAGACACCCGAGTGTCCCCTGTCCGTGGCCAAGGGCTGGGGCAGGGATCTCTCCCCACCTCCAGGACCTGCTCCAAGCCCTGCCACCACCCTGACCCCTGCACCAGGAGCAGGCAGTCCCAAACTGGGAACAAGCCCAGCCCAGGGCAGGATTAAGATTTTCATCCCCAGGCAATGCTCGCTGCTCCTTAGCAGAGAGCAGAGACAGCGCTCCACGTTTTATTTATTTAGATGAGTTTACAGAGCAATTAAGACATTTTGGCAAATGCTGAGGTGCAGATTTCCTCCCTTATGATAGATCATTCCTGGCTTTTTTGTTTTGTTTTGTTTTTTGTTTTTTTCCCCTGTCTCCTTCTGGACAGATAAATGTTTCATGGTCCCACAGACATATTTTCTCTCTGCCCAGTTGCTCAGAATCCATTTAAAAATGCCTGTTGAACTCTTCTATCATGGAATATTTTTAACAGGAGTCCCTAAATAAGTTTTATTTACAGGCTGCAAATACTGCCTGACCAGCTCAACGTGTTTCATCACCTCCTTAGCTGGAATTCCTCTTGGGAATTTTTTTCTTACCTGGGCAAAAGCAGGAAATCCAACAAAAAAATAATAACAACGATGTGTTTTAGGGAATAAATACTTATTCTTCACATCCTCCACTCTCAATTGGAAACACCACCCTTTAATGATTTTGGTCAAAGTTAAAATCCTCCCTGGTTTTATCTGTCCTGTCCTAGACAGGAGCTAAGCTGCCAACGTGTGCTCTCAGCATGGAAGTGCTGGAAAAGCTCCTCCAGAAGCTTCTGAAATCAGCAGGCTTTTACAACATGCCCTGGAAGGCATTAAAAGACTTTAATAAAATGTTTAATAAAATACCTCTAATAAGGTGGAGGATCTAAATGGAATTCACAGAAATGCCCTGATGAATGAAGCTGATGAAGCTTTGCAGGGGAAGGAAGCTGCAGCTCTTCTGGAAGTGTGTTGCCCCCCCCAAAAATTAAAACCAGCTATTTTTTGGTCTTAAAAATAGATTTTGGAGGGGAAAAAATGAAGCAGAATTATTATTTTTTCTTTCTTTCTGCAGCTGGCACTTCTGTTTCCAAGAAGTTTATGGAGGTCACCAAGTTTTCATAGAGGAATTGTGATCGTTTAATTCTGTGTTTGAAGGTGGAGGAGGAAAATGTTGGACTGGCAGGTCAGGATGGTGACTTTGGTGACTTCCCACGCTCTGCCCCAAGCCAGGGCTTGCAGGGCCTTAGCAACTCACATTTCCTTTAGCAAAAACAAGCAAGGAGTCCCCCAGAATTCGCTACAGCGCTCCCCAGATCAGGAGCTACCTGGCTTAGCAGGTGAAGAGGTGCTCGGGGAGTTTTTGATGGAGAGATTATGGACCTGATTACATTAATACCTAACATGGGCTTTAACCTGCATTTTGGGTAAAATTCAGCGCTCTGCAGAAGGCCCATAAAAGGCCTGTGCACCACTTACGCTCCACCAAGGCCCCATTTTGGATGGTGCACGTGGAGCCGGGCTGATGCATGGGCCCCGTGCCTCGGGATGCGCCCCCATCCCTGCCCCATCAATAATATTCCACGTGTTGGGGAAGAAAATATTAGCAGAGTGATTTTCTTAACAACAGCCGTAAGTCAGCGCTTGCCTTGCCGCGCTTAATAAAGGGAATCGAGGGTGCTGTACACCAGCCAGAGGAGCGGCTCACGAAACCATCCTGCTGAAAACAAACAAATGGAGCCCTGGGAAGCAGCAGGGAGCTGTGGAGGGGGAGCTGGCTCCCATCGATGTCCTGGCTGCGCTGAGGAATAAAACGAGCTCGTGGATGGGCTCGTGGATGTCGCCGTGTGGGGAATCTCACGGGGGTGTCCGGGAGCTGAGAGCGCGTTTGCTTCACGCTGCGAGGAGGAGAGGGCCAGCTCATGGAGAGCTCCGGGTTTTCTGCCGAGGGATTTCCTCCCGGCCCTGGAAATCCTCTTAGCGCCTTCGTTTGCATCTCGTTGGCCAGGGGAATAACTGAGAAAAAGGCCCTGCTGTGTCCTCCTCGCACCTCCCGCCTACCTGCGAAGTCGGTGTAAAAACCACCCAGGGACAGCGGTGCGAAAGGCGCTGCCTCTCTGTGCATCCTCATTTTGGGTCTCGTCCCTCGTTTTTGTGTTGCATCCTCGCTTTTGAAGACGTGTCCCCATATCTGCTCGCACAGTCCCTTTGGGCCGCACAGGCATGAAGGAAAAAACCACTCTGCGTGTTGATTTATCCAGGCAAGCAGGGGCGTTTTCGCATGAAATTCCCCAATTTTCGCGTAAAACCTTCTCTCCTGAGCCCACCCAGAGTGCCCTCTCCATCCATGAACGGAGGAATCCCCAGGTTTTGAAGGAGCAAGGGTGGCCTGAGCACGTGTCCCGGTTTGAGCATTCCCTGGGGGATGAGCTGGGGGGTATCCACGCCTCACCCCGGTATTGCTGCCGAGCACGGGGCAGGGCTGGGAGCTGCCCTGTGCCTCCCCCCACAGCCCCCTGCCAGGGTCACCCCTTCCCAGCCCTGCCCTCCCTCCGCCAATTCAAATCAATCCCATCCGAAGGATTCTTCTTTCGCCTCTGATTTCTTTGCATTTGTTGCGCCTCACAGTACCGGAGCCTCCTCCAGGGGCAGGGATGTGACAGGGTGTTCAGGGGATGAGTTTCAGCCAGTTTTTGGAGGTGGCTGAGGACATGAGCAGGGTCCCTCCAGGAACCAGCACCGCTGGATGCCAGGGCTGCCTGGCACTGCAGAGTGGGCGCGGGTGCTTGCAGCCAAAACTGGGGATAAATATCCGTTTGTTTAGAGTGGGGATTTGCAAAAGGAGAATCTGAAGAGCAAACGAATTTTTGATCGAACGACTGCCAAATGTTTGGGTGCTTTTAGCTTTTTGTTTTTCGAACCAGGTCTCAGCTAACTTTGCAACCCTCTCGCCCAAAAGGCGGCAGAGCTCCTCTGCTCACACAGCCTCATTTGCCTGATAATAATTCTGTGTTTAAACTTATTTGATTAATTTCGCTCTCTCCTTGCTTTGTAAAGCACCCAAATCTCTAACCTGTACCGGGCTCCACTCTTCTGACCCTTCCGATTTTATTTTGTGGATCCCAAGAGGATACCTCGGGACGCCTGAGCGCTGCTGCCTGCTTTTGCCAGCTCCCCGGGATGTTTTCCAACGCGGGGACGTCTCCCTGCGAGCCGAGCTGAGCCAGCACCTCTGAGTGCCCCTGCACCCCTCCAGCTCCCAGGGGAGGGAAGGCGCAGAGGAGGCAACGACCAGCGCCAGGACGCGCCTTCGGCAAAACGAACCCCAAATTCAGGGCGACTCGCGGATCCGCACGAACACGGATCCGGAGCGGGGAGAAGCTCCGGGTGGAAGCGGAGGGGCGGTGGGAGGATGGACACGGCGCGGGGCTGCCCGGGGGGAGCGTGTGCGGCCACCCGCGTAGGGAGCGCACATCCACCCGCCGAGGTGCCCCTCCGAGGGGCAGCACGGGGGGGGTTCGTGCCCCGGCCCCTCGGCCCCGCGCGGAGGGGCGGGCAGGGGGGGGCGTGCGCGTATTTGGGGGTGTCTCCCGAAGGGGAAAAGGCCGCGGAAGGTGCGAAAGCTGCGCCTGGTGAAACCCAGGCTCAGTGGAAAAGGCAGCGCGCAGAGAGCGCGGGGACACGCGGAGCAGCCGGGGGAGGCGCAGGATCCGCGGGGCGCGGCCCCGTCCCTCGGGCAGCGCCGAGGGTGGCACGGGGGATCCCCAAAATCTCCTTTCCTGCGCGGCCGAGCACCTCGCACCGGGGGGAGAGTCCCGCGGCCGCGGAGCGCCGGCCGCCCCCAGCTTGGGTTTCCCTAAAGGCGAACTGGGGCTAAATAATGGATCGATCTAAAATTAACCGGAGGAATGGAAATGCTCTAAAAATAAGCCAGCAGCTGCCGTGGTCGCAGCCCCCCGCTCCCGTGGGGAAGGGGGAGCTGGGCCGGCCGGAGCAGGGGGCTCGGGCAGAGCCGTGCGGGCTGCGCGGAGCCTTGGCAACGGCTCTCCGCGGGCGCGGAGCGGCTCCGCACCTCGGCGCGGACGGAGCCCCCCAAAACTCCGCCGCCCGCCTGGCTGCCGGCTGCTGGCACGCGGGCGGGTTTTTAATTTTTCTTTGTTATTTCTCCACGTTTAATTCTTCCCATTTCGGCACGGAAGCTCCGACAGCCTTCGGGGAAGCCTGGGGTCGCCTCCCCCGGCAGCAGCGGCCCGGGGTGGGGGCGGCCCCGGGGGCTGCGGAGCGTGTGCGGAACCGCGGCCGCGGAGCTGCGGGGCAGAGCCGGGCACGGAGCCGGCCCCGGGCCGCTGCGAACCCCACCGCACACACACACACACACACGCACACGCACACGCACTCACACTCGCACACACCTCCTCCTCTTTCCTCCTTTTTGATCCACGCAGCGATCCCATATCCTCCCGGCTTGTCGCTTTTATTCTTTTGTACCGAGGCGCGTTGTCCTGGCCGGCAGCGCGAACGGGGGGCTTTTGTAAAACGGGACAGATAAAAATGAGCGACATCATATTGTTTGACAGAATGATCCAAAATGATGAAATGCCTCCTCCGGAGGGGGTGAAAATGGTGAATTCCTAAAAAACAAGAGCGTCGCTTCTCTCCTCAGCCTCCCTGCGCTGCTCGCTGTAGCCTAAAGGGATCTGCCGCCTGCACCAGCCCGGATCACGTCCAGCCACTCTTTTCATCGGGAAGTCTCTTTTTAAAAGCCTTCATTTATTTATTTTTAAATAAATAAAGAAGTGAGGGGGGGAAGCGGCTTCTGCTCGGGACCCCCCGTTCTCCTGGCGGCGCGTGAAAAGCGCGGTTTTCGAGAGAAAGGCTCGTTTTGATTAAATCTGACATGCTGCTGATAACTCCATGCTAATGTGAAATAATTAACATAATAGCCATAATTAAAAGCACGCTAACAATGCCATAAATTTATCACACAATTTTACTAGCTTTCTGCCCCTAACTGCTCTCTCATCGTTAATTAAACGTGTTGCCTTTTACAGAATGGATGTTTATACATTTCCAATACAAATAAATCCGAAACCGTTTTGGAAACACGACCAATTTCGTTTTACACTGAGGTCTGCCGGGCTTACGGGCGATTTATTACAATTAAAAAAAATAAATTTAAAAAAAAAGGAAAAAAAGGAACAAAACACTTGCAAATAGAGGCCTAAAAATAGAGGGGGAAATTATATATATTTAATAATCTACATCCTCAGCGAAAAGCCCGGCTGAAGGGGGGTCCAGGCCCTGCCGCTCGTCCCCTTTCGCCCCCGACCCCGGTCCTAGCGGTCGGGGGATGTCTGTGTGTCCCTGTCGCGTCCCCTCCCTGGGATGTGTTTATTTTACGGGGATTTCTCACCCGCAGCCCCTTTACCCCCGCACGTTCGGACCGAACGACAATGCTGGTTTAATCCAGGTCAGGTCAACGATTTATATAACTCATTAGCGAAAGTAATAGGCTTAAGGAGCTGAAAGGGGACACCTTTGGTTTCTCCTTCCTTTAAAAACGATTACAGAAGCAGAAATTGCCCCAGCCCTGTCTGTGCTGCACAATCCCCCCCCTCCCACCCCCGAGGCTCAGGCTCCGGATTTATTTTTAACTCGCTTCGCAGCCGGGATCTTGCTTTCCCATATTAGAATCAAATTGAGTTGTAATTAATTTCTCCCTCCCTATCATAACTTCGTGCATCCTCCCTTTTTTCCCGTCGCGCTGCCGCGTCTCTATTTGACTCCGTATCGATCCGGACGATACAGTTTGTTTTTCTCCCGTTGCTAAATCCATCTGTCCATATGGGCGCCCACTTTCTATTTCTGCCCGTGTCATTATCGTGGGTTTCCACCTCCACAGGAGCCGCTTTAATTGTTTTATCTTTGCAGGACGCAGCTCCTGCTCCCCGCTCACCTGCAGCCCTTGAACTTCCATGGGCTCCCGGCTTCTTTGGGGGGAAACTTTCCCGATTTTTTTTTTTTTTTTCTTTAGAAAAGCTTTTCTCCGCTCGGGCGGGCTCCTTCATACTCCCCAAGGGGATGGGCTTCGAAATGCCGCCCTAAACTTCTGCGGATGAAGGCCCGGGAGCGGCAGCAGCGCCCGCGGAGGGGCGCGGAGGGGCGCGGAGCGGAGCGGCCCCGCTCAGCCGGCAGCCGTGCTGGAACACGGGCTCAGCACAATGCAGCCCTAATAGAGGGGAAACGTTTCTTTTCACGCTAAGCACCGTAATTAATAGTACGAATCAATTAATTTGACTTTTATTGTGCCGAAGAAAAGCGCAACAAATGGAACAGGGGGATGCGGAGAGTTGGGGGGGGTTTTCTCCTTTTTTATTTTAATTTTTTTTTTCTTTTTTTTCCCTGGGAGAGCCTTTGCGGCGCTCCGGGTGACAGACAAGGCGGGTGCGCGTGTGTGACTCCGTGTGACAGCGGGCGGTGCGCGGGTGCGGAGGTCACGGTCCCTCATCCTGTGGGACACGCGGAAAAACGGAGCGAGGGGGGAAAGCGGCTCCGCGCCCGCGGGGAAGGTTCCCTCCGTGTTCCCCCCATGTTCCCCCCATCCTCCCCGCGGGGCCGGGCCTTGCCACCCTTCCGAGCCCCGATGGATTTTTGGGGAAAGGAGGGGAATCGCTTTCCCTAAACCAGCGCCGCTCGTAGGAAATCGTTGGCTCCTGGGGCGTTCTCCTAATTTTATTGTATTTACCCAAATCGGACGACACGTGCGGGAAGTGCAGGAGCAAAAGGGGCTCGGCGGGACGGATTAAAAAAGCCAAACCCCGGGAGCCACCCGCGGCCGAGGGCCCGGGCGGGGGGTTCCGCACCGGGGCTGGGGTTGGGGTGGGCGGCCGGGCCCCCTCCCGCCCCGCCGGGCGCCTTTCCCCGGGCCGGGGCTTACCTGGGGCCGCGGTAATACGGTCCTCACATTCACACACACTCCCTCATTTCCTACTTTTTCATATGCTAAGGCCCGCAATGATTAAGTCGTTAACACCTCTGGAAAGAAAAAAGAGGGGGGAAAAAAAAAAAAAGAAAAAAGAAAATTAAAAAAAAAAAAGGGGGGGGGGGAAACGGCTAAAAGGTTCTTTATTTATAGTTTCCCTATGTTATTTTACGTCTTTTTTTTTTTCTCCCTGCAACTAACCTAATAGATTAATCAATAGCTGTTCTCTGATCTTCCGTTCCCAGCTGGTGCTGCTGCCGCCAGAAAAAAAAAAAAAAAAAAAAAAAGAAATTTTAAAAAAAATATATAGAAACCCACGGAGAAGTGGTTTCAAACCCCAAACTTGGTGCTTTTGAGCGCTCTTGCGGCGGCGCATCCGCTGAGCCTGCGCCGCCGAGCGCGCCGAGAGCGGCAGCGGCCAGCACCGGAGCGGCGGAATCTCCGCGGGGCCCGGAGGGTGCCCGGGCCGTCGGGCCCCGTCGGGGCGGGCGGAGCGGAGCCGCCGCAGCTCTTTGTTGACAGTCCATGAAACAACTCGAGTTTTGCATGACTTCACAGCGGGGCGCCTGACGTCAGGCGATCACGTGGAGCCGCCTCCGAGTATATCTTTAACGGGAAAGTAATCTATCAGGCAGTCGGGACCGCCGCGCTGCCAAAGTGGCGAGCGAGGCCCCGCGACCCCCGGCCTCCTGCCCCCGCCCCGCCCGGCCGCCGGCAGCTCCGTCCCCTCCCTCCGCCGAGGGGGGGAAAAAAACAGCGGGCGGAAAAAAAAAAAAAAAAAAAAAAAAACAGCCGGACCAGAGGAGGAAAGAGAGAAGAAGGGGAAAAAAAAAAAAAACCACCGACACAAAAAAAAAAAAAAAAAGCCCCGACCGAAAAAAAAGCCCATCCCCGAGCCGGCGCGGAAGGCGGCGGAGCGGTGCGCGGCGCGGCCGCGGAGCGGAGCGGTGGAGCGGCGGCGGCCCGCGGAGCGGCCCCATGCGCGGCGCCCTCGGGCGCGCATCGCGGCGAGCGGGATCCGGCGGCGCCGCCTGAGCCCCGATGCCCGGCGGCGGGAGGTGACCGGGCGGCCGGGGCAGCCCCGCGGACGGGAGAGCAGCGGGCGCGGCCGCCCCATGCCCCGCGGGGACGGCGCCGCGGGGCGCAGCCGGGCCGCTCGGGTGTAGCCCCCGGGGCCGGTCGCAGGAGCGGCGGGAGCGGGGCGCGGGGGGAGCCCGGTGCGGACCCGAGGCCCCGCCGCCTCCGCCGCCGCCGCCGCCGCGCCCCGTCCGCCGAGCGGGGATGACCCTGTCGGGAGGCGGCAGCGCCAGCGACATGTCCGGCCCCGCCGTCCCGGCGGCCGAGGATGTGGATATCGACGTGGTGGGCGAGGGAGACGACGGGCCGGGCAAGGACGGCGAGGGCGAGGCCGGCAGCCCCGCCGCCCTGCCGCGCCTGCCGCTGGACGAGGCGGCGGAGCTGGCGCTGCCCGCGGAGGCGGGCGCGGAGAGCGGCAGCAGCGGCAGCGGGAGCCCGGCCGGGGCGGCCCCCGGAGGAGCGGCCGAGGGAGGCAAGGGAGGCGGCGAGGAGGGGGCGAGCGGCGGCGGCGGCGGCGGCGGCGCGGCGGGGCAGAGCAAGCCCAAGAGCAGCCTGGTGAAGCCGCCCTACTCGTACATCGCCCTCATCACCATGGCCATCCTGCAGAGCCCGCAGAAGAAGCTGACGCTCAGCGGCATCTGCGAGTTCATCAGCAACCGCTTCCCCTACTACCGGGAGAAGTTCCCCGCCTGGCAGAACAGCATCCGCCACAACCTCTCCCTCAACGACTGCTTCGTCAAGATCCCCCGGGAGCCCGGTAACCCGGGCAAGGGCAACTACTGGACGCTGGACCCGCAGTCCGAGGACATGTTCGACAACGGCAGCTTCCTCCGCCGCAGGAAGCGCTTCAAGCGGCACCAGCAGGAGCACCTGCGGGACCAGACGGCGCTGATGATGCAGGGCTTCGGCGCCTACGGCCTGGCCGGACCCTACGGCCGCCCCTACGGGCTGCACCCGGGCGCCTACACGCACCCCGCGGCGGCCGCGGCCGCGCTGCAGTACCCCTACATCCCCCCGGTGGGGCCCATGCTGCCGCCCGCCGTGCCGCTGCTGCCGTCCAGCGAGCTCAGCCGCAAAGCCTTCAACTCCCAGCTCAGCCCCAGCCTCCAGCTGCAGCTCAACAGCCTGGGCGCCGCCGGCTCCATCGTCAAGTCGGAGCCCAGCAGCCGCCCGTCCTTCAGCATCGAGAACATCATCGGCGTCCCCGCCGCCAGCTCGGCCGCCAGCGCTCAGACTTTCCTGCGGCCGCCGGTCACCGTGCAGTCGGCCCTCATGGCCCACCAGCCGCTGGCGCTGGCCAGGACCACCGCGGCCATCGCCCCCATCCTCAGCGTGCCTACCAACATCATCGCGGGGCAGTTCCTGCAGCCCGCCGCCCCCGCCGCGGCCGTGCAGGCCAAGTGGCCGGCGCAGTAGCCCCGCCGGTAGCCCCGGGCAGAGCCCCGGGGAGCTCCGGCCGCCCCCTCGGGGATCCGCGGCCGCCCGGGGCTCGGAGCAGCAAGAGGGCAGCGGCCGCGGCCGCTTGTACATATTTGTATCAAAAATCACTGACGTTGCTTTCGGGGTTTTTATTTTTCTAAAGAGGCGAAAATGACGGTCGCGATTAAAGGAGCCGCGAACTTTCGCTTTTTTTGAAGGTTCCGGCGCTCCGAGCGGTTTTATCCGAAATAAACGAACAAAAGAGGGAAAGAAAAAAAAAGAAAGAAAGAAAGAAAAAAAGGTATTAAAAAAAATAAATAAGCGGGGGAAATTTTAAATATTAAACGAACGAACGGGGGGAAAAAAAGAAAAAAGAGAGAGAATTTTGGAGAGGAAAAATAAAAAAAGGAGGAAAAACGCTGTCATTCTATTATAAGAAGTCTGTTTATATATGAATGAATATATGTATTCTAAATGTTATCCCTTCGTGTTGTACACAACTTTGTAAATAAATTTTTAAAATGCTCTGCCCGCCTCTGTGTGAGCGGTGTCTTTGTGACCCCCCCCCGCCCGCAGGACGGGCTGTGCGCGGCCGCGGAGGTGGGAGACGCGCTCGGGGCGCGGCGGCGGAGCTCCGGTTCGCCGGCACCGCGGAGCTTTGGCTGCCGCCGGCTTTCCCACGGTGCCTCGGCCCGGTTCGGGATGCGCGCAGCGACAGCGCCCGGCCCCGCTGGTTCGCGGAGCGGCCGCCGCCGCGGGGCCGGCATCGCCCTGATTGCTTCCGAATCCAACCTTCCCCGGCAGATCCGAGACTCCCGCCGGCGCGCCGTGATGATTCCCTAAATATATTCATTTTTCTCGGCCTGACTTCGACACTGCATCCCGGCGCTGCGGCATTCCCGGCCGGAATAGGTACGCTTTGGGTCTGCGGTCCGGGCTAATTATAAGGGAAATTATTTTAAATAAAACGCGTTGGGTCGATTTAATCAAGGTTTCCTATTTATTTTAGAGGGGGATTTTATTTTTTTTTTATTTTTTTATTTTTCAGGCCGTGACCGTGAGGTGTCCGAGCGCGGATCTTTCGTTTAGATCAATGAAATAATCAGGGTTAAAGCAGCGGTTCTTCCCGCAGGAAGGGATCGGCCCTTTCCCAGTTAATTCCCAATAACTCCGCTTTAATGACAGCCGCGAAAATTAAAAAATAATTTCTATATAGATATATACCTATATGTATTGTCGGGGCTAAAATAAAGAGACAGTCAAAATAATAGTAATAAAAAAAAAGAGGATTAATATATAGCGTTATAATATTTAAAGCGGCGCATCGAGGGGTCGAGCCTGGTGAGATGTCGGCGTCTCCTGTGCGCTGACAGCCTTCGGTGCTTTATCATCTCCCTCTTACAAAGTTGAATTTTTGTCACCTTGGAAAACCGCGGCGGATTTTGCTTTTCCGCTCACATAATTCGTTGTCTTTGTTAGGAAAATCGGCGGCGTAAAACGCAGGCGGGATGCGGGAGGCAGCAGGCTCGGCTGCGGGAGGACCTGAACCAGGCGTTTATTTCCCCCCTCCAAGAACCCTCTGGCAGCCGCGGATTTAAAATAAATATATAAATAAAAGTGCCCTTGCTTTCCTGGTAAGCAGTAAATATTATTTCTTCCTAAGTAAATATTTATACCTCCGCATACACAGACTAAAATAAACCCAGCAGCCCCGGTGATGAGATCGTTTGAACTTTTATAAATAAGGACTCGCTAATCATCTGCCGGGGACAGGGAGAACCTGGAGGGAGCGGGGACACGCGGGGCCCCGCACGGGCACCCACGGCCCCGCGGAACCCCGCGGAGCGGAACGCGGCCGTGTCAGAGGAACGACTCGCTTCACAGTTGTGTCTGGCTAATCGGTTTTACACAAACAGCAAATGGTGGGCGATTCGTGCCATCCGGGGGGGGGTTTCCTATATTTAGCCGATCCCCTGGGAAAAAAGAAAGGAGCCTCTGCCCTGAGTTGCTGCGAGGCTCAAGAAGCTGCTGATCCAGGGCTTCCAGAGGACACCGGATAACAGGGGCTCATTCCATTCCCCAGCCTTTGTTACTTATAAAATTACTCGCTCATATTTCCCCACATAGCAGCAATGCCTCGGCTCGGCATCTGCGCGCCGGCGGCGGCGGCACCGGCAACTTTCCTGCCCGCTGCCTCCCTCCGGGAACCCCTTCTCCCTCCGTAACCTCCGGCCTCTCTTTCTCTCCCCCGCTTTCCCCTCCGTCGCCGAGGACAGCGGCCCGCGGGAGAAGCCTTTTCCCGGGGAAGGGATGCGTCGGCGGCTCCCGGGGCCGGGCAGCACCGGGAAAGCGCCGGGGCTCGGGAGGAACCCCGGGATGAGCTCCCCGTCCGGCCGCCACCTCCCCGCGGGAGCCGCCGGCCTCTCGCAGCCGCGGGGCCGTGAGCGGCAGCGGGGCCGTGAGCGGCAGCGGGGCCGTGAGCGGCAGCGGGGCCGTGAGCGGCAGCGGGGCCGTGCGGGCGGCCGGAGGCTCCCGGTGGCGGCGGGGCTGCAGTGGCGCACCGGGGCCTGCGGGGGGCGCGGCAGCTCCCGTTGAGCCCCCGGGGAACGGGCGCGCCCCCCCGGGGCCGGGAGCACCCCCGGGACCAGGAGCATCCCCGCAGCTCCCGGATCCGGGAACGGCCCCCGGAGCATCCGCGGCGACCGGGATCGCCCTCAGGGCCCGCGGGGTCGGGAGCGTCGCCGGGGCCGGGAGCACCCTCGGAGCCGGGAACACCCCCGGGGACGGGAGTAACCCCGGAGCCGGGAGTTCCCCGGGAATCCGGGAGAAATTCGGGGCATCGGGAGCTCCCCCGGAGCCCGTAGCGACGACACCGACCCGGGAGCGCTCTTGCAGCGGGCGGCACGACGGGGCGTCCCGGCGGGACTCGCACAGCTACCGGCCGGGATCGAGGGTCCAGGGGGTGTCAAAAGTCGGTCCCGGAATAGGGGAGGCTTTGCAGCCGGGACGGGAGCGGCTTTCCCGGCTCCCAGCGCAGTGGGCGCTGCCCCCACAGCCGGACCGGGAGCGGCACATCCCGGCGAAGTTCCCTCAGCCACGGGCCACAGCCGGACAGCAGAAACTCTTTCCCTTGTTCTTTCCCTTGTTTTCCCTTCCACGAACTTGTCGGCCGCATATGGCAAAACTTGACACGGCCGGTGACAGATGCCCATTAGTACAAGTCGTGTCACGTCGGTCCCTGGGGTGTGTTGGAAGTAACTAGATCCGAAACACCGGGAAAATGACCCTCCCGCAGCCCCGAGAGTTTACCCAGAACCGCCACCCCCCGCACCCTCCCCGACCCCGCTCCTTATTTATTCCAATTACGGCCCCGCCGCTCCCTCCGCCGGGGGAAGGAATTTATAACAGGATCTGGCGATAGGATCTGGCCCTAATCCTCTAAACCATCGCGCTGGTTGAAAAAGGGGCGAGATGAGGCTCATCAGGGCCATTTCCTCGGCCCATGCGGGGCTCCCGGGGAACCCTCTCGTTTTTTGCTGCGCGGCCGCGGGAGTTGCGCCCCCCTTTCCTCCCGGTCCGCGCTGCCAACGCCGCCTATTTATAGCATCCCTGGTTTCTCTCGGGTGCAGAGCGGGGTTGAAAGTTTCGGGCTCATGGGTGTTGAAAGGCTGCGGCGAGCGTTGGAAAAGTCAGGAAAAGACCTGCAGCAGTGTCCCCGGAGGGGGTAACGATGGGGGACCCCGCTCCGGAGCTGCGGGAGGGCAGAACTGAGGCCCGGCTTTACCGGAGGGGACAGCGCCGGGAGCGCTCCGGGGGGGAGCGGGGAGCGATGCCCGTGGGAGACCTTTCCTTCTCGGTCTGTCCCACCGAGAGGCGGCCGGGGGAAATCATCCACCGGCGACATCAGCCCCCTTCGGGACACGGCAGCGACGGAGGACGGCTCCGGCTTCCTCGGGGGTTACGGGCTCGGGTCGGTACCGGGGGATTTAACCCGCACAGCCCGCACCTCCAGCACTGCCCTGGGCCGGACACGGAGGAAGGAGCGCAAACATTTCTCTTCGGGATCGGCCACCCGCTCCGGGAGAGAGACAGCGGGGATTGTTTTAGGAGAAGCGGGGATTTTCCCTCACCCATGCGGATGCTGGTCAGGGGGCAGTACCCGGAGGATGCGGGAATTCGATGAGATTTTGTCTCTCGGGGCACCTCGGGAAGTTTTGCGGTCTCTCCCTCGTGTCCCAAGTGCACTCGGGGCCTTTCCCCGCCCGCTCCGGGGAGGCGGAAAAAAAAAAAAAAACCAGCCTGGCCATTCCCGGGGACACTTTATTGTTGTTAAAAGGCAGCGAGTGAGGAATCCACAGCGAGCCCAGATTACGCTGCCCATCCCCGCGGCTGCGGACAGCCCGGGCTCGGGCTTCCCCCGGGGCGGCGACGGATGCGCTCCAACGTCGGCCCGCGGCCGGGAGCATCCGTGCCGTCCATCCCCGCATCCTCCCGTGCCACAGCCGCGCCTCCTCCCCGAGCCGGGCATCGACGCTACCGGGCAAACACAGCTTTCCTGAGAGGAAACACTTCCATTCCCGGGGCTTTGACGGAATTTGGTGTTACCAGTCCTAAAACATTAAGCGTTATGTACTTAGAAGATGCGGAGCATAGGTATTACATCCACAGGAAGTCTTTTAGTCAGTGAATGTTCAATGTAGCAGGTAGAGATGAACTTAGCACGTCTTCCAGACTGAACTGGGAACAGACTCTTCAGCCATAAAATGCACTTAACAGTCTATTTAATAGTGGCGAGGTCCTTGAAAACGCAATATCCATGCTAATCTTGCCTTTTTCTAAATCAGAAATGAAAAATAGGTCAGGAAGGTAGAACCTTCCCCTTCCATTTAAAACCTGACATTTAATCTATTTAAATAACTAAGTAAACTTTATTAATCCGGGATTTAGTAAGCAAGCTGAGGAAGCAGGAACCGCGCCACTTTATTAAGACGGCAAAAACGTAAGAGGGAGCGCACTTGAACTCCAGGTGCGGTAAAATCCCTGTTTTCTTGAGGTTAAGCGAAATGGGAGAAGCCGGGACACAGGAAAACCGCCCGACCTCTCCTCTCCAGGAAAGGACAGAATGTCCCGCTCTGCTCTACCGAGGACTCGGAGCATCCCCCGGGCTGGGATCCCCGGCTTCCAGGAGGGAAACTCCGCATCTCCCGGCGCCCAGAGAATCGCAGGGATTCAAGAGAAAACCCCAACCCCTCAACAATTCGTAATTACTTTATTAAGTGCCAATATTTCGTGGGAGGGAAATAAAAATAAAGCCATCTCCCCGCGGGCTCAGGGAGTGGTTTCTGACACGTTCACTCCTGGTTTTCCTCGCCAAAGGAGGATGCCAGAGCCGAGGCTCCTGAGGGCTCGGAGCAGGGCTGGCAGCGCCCGGCTTTGTGCCCGCTAAATCCCGGGCGATGCCCTGGGCTCGGGATAACCTGGGAATCTGCAGATTGGGAATCTGCAAATTGCAAACGCCTCCAGGAGTTTGTTCCCTCGCTCGCTCCGGCACCACGGCTCCGCTCAGAAACGAAATCCTGGAGGAGCTGGAACTTTTTATGGCCGCAGGCTCTTCCCCCTAGGAAAGACTTTCTCATTATTCTGGCCGCATTTCGCTCCAAAATTTATGGAATACCAGCGATATTTTTTTTTTTTTTTGCCTTGCCACCGCTCGGCTGCCGTCAAGCCATAGTGTGGGGTTGAGGCAGCGGAGCTCCGAAGCCTCCCGAGAACGCCAAGGGTTAAGAAAAGCCTTTTATCTGCTCATTATCGGCTTCTCTTTACTCGCGAGCACCAAACCCCGCTCGTCTCCTACCCCGCGGTATCAATGCGTCCTGAATGCCTTTTCCAGTCATTGATCTGGTCAAAGTCACCGCAGAAACACAAGTGACAGAGACTCAATTCCAGGCGACGCGCCCGATGCGGGTATTTAGAAAGCATTCAATAAAAAAGCTTTCCCGGGGAGTGAATGATTTCACCTTGCAACAAAGAGCGCCCGGCTAATTGAAATAATGCACTTGAATGTGCGGCCGTGGGCTCCTGCTCGCCCAGCCCGGCTCCCGGCACAGAAATAGCAATAATCTCCAAGGAAAAATCCAAAAATTTCTCCTTTTTTCCTATTTTTTTTCTTTTTTTTTGCGGTAGGAGCCCACAGGCAACGCGCGGGGACTTGGCGGTGGCTGAGTTATCAGCGCTCCCCGGCCTTGCTGTGTGGGGAATTCCGGGCATGGAAAATCCTGGAGGGGAGAGTAGAAGGAGAGGAGAGAGGTACCGAAATAAGGAATGTGCCCTGGTGATTGTCCCCCGGGCTCAGGCTGGGAATTCACTTTGCATGGCGTGTTTCAGTGCCATAAAGCAACTCCAGCCGCTTTTAGAGGTGTAACTCTAAGTTAGTTTGTAATCGATGAATTTGCACGGTTATCCTGATTCTACAGACTTCTCATTTCCTGGCAAAATCCTGAAATGGACGCATTTTACCTAGCAGGATTATAAATTATTGAGTGTATCAGATTAGGCAAACTCTGTAAAATGTGATGGTCGTAATTTGCCATTTTCCGCAGGATTATGGCTCCAAACACCTTGGCAAGCCAGCAGACAGGTGTGATTTTTACCTTTATCTGTGTAAGACAGCTTTCAGCCTCTTCACACCATCCCATGAGGCAACACCACAAGCAGCTGAAATTATGGCAGATGTAAGAGGGACCAGGATGCCCAAAGGGTTTGCACCCAAAAAATTGTTGGGATAGTGGAAAACGGCATCCGACACAGGAAGAACATCAAGGAGGAAAATGAATCTCTGGTGCTATGCAACATTGTATTTATAGTGCTTATATATTTTTAAAAGAATCTGCATATCTGAAAAAATAAATTATAAATCACTTTGTTTTCCAGTAATCTGCTTACTTTAACGTTTCTGTTGTAAGTGATCAGACATTTCTTGACCAATTTTGCTTTTTGTAGCGGCTGTGTTTAAATCCATCCCAGCTTTCAGCCCTGGGATTCCTGTCCAAGGAGAGTACTGCTGCCGGCTCACCTGGCAGGTGTGGCCATGAAACCCTCAGTGTGTGGCGTTAGTTTCAAGAATAATCAGTTTTCTCTTCAGTTTCATGTCCTGATCTCGGTCAGACACAACCAGAAGACAAGACCAGGTTGGATGGGGTTGGGATAGTGGAAGGTGTACCTGCTCATGGCAAGGAATTGGATGATCTTTGAGGTCTCCTTCAAACCAGACCATCCTGTGATGCTCTGATTTGTTATGCTCTGTACTTTGTCAAGATCTTCAAGAGAATGAAAAGGGGTGAGACTGAAAGGTTTAAAAGTGAGGCCTGTGGTGCATTACAGAGAGATTCCGGAGTCTCCCTTGCTGGAGAGATCAAGGCCATCTGGACACAACCCTGTGCCCAGGGATGGCTCTGCCTGAGCAGGGAGGTGGCACCAGGTGACCCCACCGTGGTCCCTTCCAGCCTGGGATTCTGTGCCATGAGCTTTACGTACCAATCGCTTCCCAGATATCGCCTCCAAGTTGTAAAGGCTGAGCAGCTGCTGACCAGCTAAGCCGGCACGGCAGGAAAACATGAATCCCAGACTGGTTTAGGTTGGAAGGGACCTTGAAGTCCATCCAGAGCCACCCCTGCCATAGGCAGGGACACCTTCCGCTATCCCAGGGTGCTCCAAGCCCCGTCCAACCAGATCTTGGACACTTTTAGGGATCCAGGGGCAGCCACAGCTTCCCCGGGCACCCTGTGCCAGGGCCTCACAGGGAACAATCTAACCCTGCCCTCTGGCAGTGGGAACCATTCCCCTGTCACTTGTCCAGAGTCCCTCTCCAGCTCTCCCGGAGCGTGGTTAGGCACGGGACGGGGCTCTGAGGTCGCCCTGGAGCGTTCCCTTCTCCCGGAGCTGAGGGCAGCGCTCCCACCGCGGCCGCGGCCATGGCGCAGCCTCCCTGAGGCGCTCCCGCCTCCCGCCCCGCGCATGCGCACAGCGCGCCCGGAAGGCGCCGCGCGGGCGGAAGCGCGGCGAGAGCGGCGGGCGGTGCGGGCTGAGGGAGCCGGGACGGGAGCGGCACCGAGACACCGAGCGGGGCTGGGAGAGACAGCGGCGGCCGAGCGGTGAGCAGGGTGACGTGACCGGGCTGGGCGGTGACCAGGGTGAGGGCGGTCGGGGGGCTGGGAGGGTCTGTGGGGTGAGCCGGCTCAGGGCGCTGAGGACTTCGGGGGCCGAAAGGCTGAAGGAGAGCGGGCTGAGGGGGCTGAAAGGCTGAGGGAGAACGCGCTGAAGGGGCTGACAGGCTGAGGGAGAGCGGGCTGAGAGGGCTGAGGGAGAGGGGGCTGAGGGAGAACGGGCTGAAGGGGCTGACAGGCTGAGGGAGAGCGGGCTGAGGGGGCTGAGAGGCTGAGGGGGAGGGGGCTGAAGAGGCTGAGAGGCTGAGGGAGAGCGGGCTGAAGGGGCTGAGAGGCTGAGGGAGAGCGGGCTGAGGGGGCTGAGAGGCTGAAGGAGAGCGGGCTGAAGGGGCTGACAGGCTGAGGGAGAGCGGGCTGAGGGGGCTGACAGGCTGAGGGAGAGCGGGCTGAAGGGGCTGAAAGGCTGAGGGAGAGCGGGCTGAAAGGCTGAGGGAGAAACGGGCTGAAGGGGCTGAGAGGCTGAGGGAGAGAGGGCTGAGGAGGCTGAGAGGGTTTGGAAGGTTGAGAGGTTGAGGGAGAGTGGGCTGAGGGGGCTGAGAGGCTGAGGGAGAACGGGCTGAAGGGGCTGACAGGCTGAGGGAGAGCGGGCTGAAGGGGCTGACAGGCTGAGGGAGAACGGGCTGAAGGGGCTGACAGGCTGAGGGAGAGCGGGCTGAGGAGGCTGAAAGGCTGAGGGAGAGCGGGCTGAAGGGGCTGACAGGCTGAGGGAGAGCGGGCTGACAGGCTGAGGGAGAGCGGGCTGAAGGGGCTGACAGGCTGAGGGAGAGGGGGCTGAAGGGGCTGACAGGCTGAGGGAGAGCGGGCTGAGAGGCTGAGGGAGAGCGGGCTGAGGGGGCTGAGAGGCTGAAGGAGAGCGGGCTGAAGGGGCTGACAGGCTGAGGGAGAGCGGGCTGAGGGGGCTGACAGGCTGAGGGAGAGCGGGCTGAAGGGGCTGAAAGGCTGAGGGAGAGCGGGCTGAAAGGCTGAGGGAGAACGGGCTGAAGGGGCTGAGAGGCTGAGGGAGAGAGGGCTGAGGAGGCTGAGAGGGTTTGGAAGGTTGAGAGGTTGAGGGAGAGTGGGCTGAGGGGGCTGAGAGGCTGAGGGAGAACGGGCTGAAGGGGCTGACAGGCTGAGGGAGAGCGGGCTGAAGGGGCTGACAGGCTGAGGGAGAACGGGCTGAAGGGGCTGACAGGCTGAGGGAGAGCGGGCTGAGGAGGCTGAAAGGCTGAGGGAGAGCGGGCTGAAGGGGCTGACAGGCTGAGGGAGAGCGGGCTGACAGGCTGAGGGAGAGCGGGCTGAAGGGGCTGACAGGCTGAGGGAGAGGGGGCTGAAGGGGCTGACAGGCTGAGGGAGAGCGGGCTGAGAGGCTGAGGGAGAGCGGGCTGAAGGGGCTGAGAGGCTGAGGGAGAGCGGGCTGAAGGGGCTGACAGGCTGAGGGAGAGCGGGCTGAAGGGGCTGACAGGCTGAGGGAGAGCGGGCTGAGAGGCTGAGGGAGAGCGGGCTGAAGGGGCTGAGAGGCTGAGGGAGAGCGGGCTGAAGGGGCTGACAGGCTGAGGGAGAGCGGGCTGAAGGGGCTGACAGGCTGAGGGAGAGCGGGCTGAAGGGGCTGACAGGCTGAGGGAGAGCGGGCTGAAGGGGCTGACAGGCTGAGGGAGAGCGGGCTGGGGGGCAGCAGTGTCCGCTGGTGGCCGGGGGCAGCTCGGGTGGGCTCGCAGCTCGGCCCCGGTGCGAGCCCCGGAGCTCAAGCCCGCCCTGGGGGCTCTGAGGAGGCCGGGGCAGAGCGAGGTGTGAGAGTAGGGGGGTGGCGTGAGGAATAAAGGTGTCTCCTGACAAGGGTTAGGGAAACAGCAGGGTTGTAGACAGGTATTGCTGCAGCAAATTAAATTTTTCGTTTGGTGTGTGCGTTTTTCAGCTCTTATAAAGCAAGTTCCATTCAGGGCCGCGCATCTATGGCTGAGTTCTGTCAGTTTCCTTGGGCCAGGAGTGGGTGGTTTGTATATCTGAGTCTTCATCGCAGGCAGTGTGGAAGGATGGCGGTTTTTAGGAGTTATTTTAGCTGCGATTTTCACCTCATGCTTACAGGTGGGATCTTGAGAGACCCTCAGGTGTTGCACATCCAGAAGAAGGTGAAAAGTCTGGGGTTGGCCAAACCGGCTTTATCATCCCCTCAAAATTATTCCTCGTCTAACATTGTTACCCACAGGATACCAAGAATTAACAGTTCTGTGCTTTAGAATCTAATAAAGGCATGGCTTTTTGTTATAGGTAGTATGGGATAATTATTAAAGGTGAAAAATAAGTATGAAAGAATATTTTAAGACCCACTTTTGAGAGGAGAGAAAGAACCTCTATCCCAGAAAACAGTCGTTATTCCAAATGCAGGGAATGGCAAAAGTAAATGAGTGGAACAGAGATGCGGGAGTCCATAAGTGGGGCTGGTGCTATGTAATAATTTAAAAGGTGTAATTAATTAATGTTGTGGCGAGATATAAAAGGACAGATGCGTCTTTTATTTAGATAAAAGCACCTCCATTGTGGCTTAGGCACAGGTGAAAACATGCAAATATCAGTGTTCACCTTTCTACCTATAGATGGAGATCTGCTGCCACAGATTTATATTATTAATGAACTTCTTTTTCCCCTTGGTGGTGGTGTTGGGTCACACCTTTCTGTGAGCAGTAAATAAATATGGGTGGAGCTGGAGAAGAATAACCTCACCATGCCTTAGGTGTTACTTGTCTGTTACTAAAACAGCAGCTCAGTGCTTCTGCTGTGTGGGAGTTTTGGTCAGTAACAAGTGTATTAAATTCACTTAGGTCAAATGAGGCCCTTTCTGCAAGGAAAGTCTGTGGCAGTCCTACCCTTCGAGACTGGAGTTTCTTCCTCACTGTTTCCTAGTTCAGACTAAAATGTTTTTGATTCTTTGGGTTGAAGTTTGCATAATTTATAGTGAGTGGTTTGATTTTTTTTAGACTTTTTTTTTTTTTGCTAAAGGCAACATAATAATTTTCCTGTTTCTTGATTTCTGAGTTTAATGCACAGACCTGGCAATATTTCTGGACCTGCTGGATCCTTAGTGTGGTGAAATAAGCTTGGTGGCACATCAGCCCTGTTGCATTTTGGGGGGTAGAAGGATGGAGAATAACATCTCCTGACACCGATTCACTTTGAAATAACTTTTATTTTGTTGAAACCATCAGTGTGCACCTTGCACAGTCTGCCCGTGGTGCTGTTAACTGAGGAAAGAAGTGGCATTAACTAAACTCTGGGGCCTCGACTGACTTTTCGAAGCCCTGTGCTTGTTGGTAGCACAGCGAGTTGTCACTGCAGGGATTGTTTAGCAGTCGTGGCTGAGGCCAGCAGCCTGGCTGGTGCTGTAGCAGTGCTCCTGCTGTGTTCCCAGGTCCCTGCAGCGTCCCCAAGGCCAGCCATGGAGAAGTGGAGCCTGATGACGATCGCGGTGCTGCTGGCGCTCACCGTGCGCTGGGCTGTGTCCCTGGGCTCCTACTCGGGTAAGGACAGGGTGGTGGGGCAGTGAGAAATGAAATGTCACTTGTTGCTTATTTGTTTTATTTCATTGTTGTTTATGTAAAGTCATAAATAGGAAGCAGTGTGTGATGTCGATGGTTTCCTCGAGAATTCCTTTTTCTTATTTTTTGAAGTGTGCCATGATTAACATCACAGTTTGGAGAAAAACACTAGGAAAAAACCACCATAACTGGTTTCTTTTGTTTTTTCTTTTTGGGTGGTGCTGATGATCATTAATATTTTAGGATCACTATCTGACTGTTTCCCCCCGTGCCTTTATTTGCAGAACACTGCAGTCCACTTGTACATTTGCCTCCTACAGTCTTTGAAATTCTGTAGCAGATATAACCTTATTATTTATATTTTTTATTTAGCTTATATTTAGCTAATGCTGGTGCTAATGAAGACAGTGCAGAGGTGACATGGAGTGAACAATGGCTCTGCCTGGTAGCTGTACCTCCTTAAGCTTGTTTACAGCAGGAGTCAGAGCTACATCCTGGTAATGGATGAGTTTTTCTCCTCCCTGTGTCAGAAGGCTTGCAAAGAATTAGCAAGTTCCTCTCCAAGCCTCCCAGTTCCATTCCCACACTTGGAATAAGCTTGCACGAGGCTTGCTCTCTGCAAATTTAAGAAAAAAAAAAAAGAGATTAAAAAATGAACCAATAATTATAATCCTCATCAGCCCAAAGAATCACAAGTTAAATTCTACTCTGGTTTTTGAGGCAATGGGGAGCCTCATCCCCTGGGTAGCTGGGGCTGCTCAGGAGTATTCTGGTGACTTTAAACTGCTAATTCTGGGTTTCATTTGCTTGAAGAATTTGCTTGAAGCTGAACCGCGTTTCCAGTTGTTTTGGTTTGAGTTTGCTTTCTCAAAATGCCATTTCTGAGGGATCTGTAGGTAACTGAGGTTTTTTACCCATCTCTAGGCATGAAACACTGTCTTTAGGCATACACTGAATTTCTCTTGCAGTGCAAGAGGATTTATTTAGAATTCTGTTGCTAACTAGATTTTTGTAAGTTGATTTAATTTCAAACCAATCAAGGTTGGGGAAGAGAGTCTAAAAAAACCACGAGCAAAAATAACAATTTTAAAATCTTATTTCCTCCACAGTGCTGATATAACTGCTTTTGGAACAGGAAAACCCGAATCTGATCCAATCCAGCAAATTATCAAAGCTTAACTTTGAGCATTGGCTTGCTGTAAAAAGATAAACCCCAGTGCTAGACCTGTCAAACACATAAATCCACTGGGATTATTATTTTTTTTTCTCTTTGACTTCCTGCAGATGTGATAAACTTTTAATTCCACCCTCATTTACTGTGCACCCTTGGATCTCTGTCTCGTTCCCACCCTGCTCCTTGCCTCCTTTTGGATCTGCCTCTGGAATTAAATGAAGCAGAAACTGATAACCTGGTTTTAAAAAGCTACCATTAATGGTGAGCTGGTCTTGGAGAATTATTGAGGACAAAATTTGGTTTCATGGGTTAATGCATCATTTTTTTAATGCATTGCCAAACTCCTGCAAATACAGGTGTGGAGAGGCAGCTTCAAACCCTTAAAAAGTCTGTTCCCTGGCCAACAATCAAAGTGAATAAGATCGCTACTTTTAAGGTATTTGCGAGCCTTTTAAAATAAAATATTCCAGTCTGACTAATTTTGAAATCAGTTTGTGTACTTGGTGCTTTCTGTAGATGGAGGCTAAGTGTGCCTGTCAAACTAACTGATCAGGAGTTGGCTTTTAATAATCAAACCTTTGGATTGAGATATTTCGATCATTCTGAAGCCAATTAATTTTTGTTCCCCTAGAGACTGAGAAATTGATGCACACACTCTAAAATTTGGGTAATTATCTATTTTGTATTTCAGTAATTCAGTGTCAGATTCTTTGTTCCTTTGGACTTACAGCTACAGAACTGACCCTGATGAAACTCCTGCGCTCCAGTGACCTCAGTTATCTGGGAAACTTTAAGCTGCACGTGTGAGAGTGGAGATAATCTGCTCTCTCTGCTCTCTCTCCTACCCAGGAAGAAGTTAGCAGAGATGAGAGGTCCTTTCCACTTTCTGGGACTAAATTGCACATTGCTGAGCTGGTGGGATTCCCACAAACATAGATCATGGGGAAAACCAGAGATGGCTTTCCTATATCTTAAAGATCCTCTTCAATCTCTGTCTGGCTCATGTCAATATTTCACTGGGAGCAGAATCAGTCCGGTTTCTGTTCTGATCAGGTTAATGGAAGTAAATAAACTCTGGGAAGATGCTTTGCATGCTGCCATTATCACAGTTAGGCTTCCATCGAGGGGAGTATTTGACATCTGAAGTATCTGCATTGATAAAGCTTTTTTCCCCCCATGAAAATGGTAAATAATAATATTGTAACGATATTAACAGTAAGGTACCACGGCGTGGCTGAAGCACAAGTGAGAATATTGACAATTATCACGTAGCAAGGGAGTGCAGCAACTCCCACAGAACCTCGGTAACGTGTCCATTATGTGCATTTTCCTAGTTCAGGGAAAGTACCACATTTTTCATCTGCACTTGGAAATGATTTCTTTTGTCAGATGAGGAAGCAGTTCTTCACAGCAGAGTATCTTGATAAATGCTCATTGCAGAAATCTCCAGAAAGCCAAAAGAACACATAACTTCTTTTTCCTCTCTCTCTTAGACTGCATGATGAGGTCTCCATTTGCTCTCGATATAGAGGAACGAAGAATAAAATGCAACGCATAACTGGGGGAAAGCAATCTGTAAACCAAATAATGTCCTAAATGCTGTGTCCTCTCTTTAGGGGCAGGGAAACCACCCATGTTTGGAGACTACGAGGCTCAGAGGCACTGGCAGGAAATCACCTACAACTTACCCATCAGGCAGTGGTAGGTGCTGCTTACAGAGGGAGACCGGGAGGAAATCCTGCTTTTATTGAGTATTTTACACCTCTGAGTTCATTGTTTGCTCCCATGATCCATGAGATTTTTAAATGTGGGGATTTTGAATTCTAGATTTGAGGGGAGCGACCGTCATTTGTACAGATCACGTAAAACAGGAGGAGAATTATTCTAAATACTTTATTTCTTTTTGCATTCTTCTTAATATTCTTTAGAGTAAAAATTTAGTCCATATATGTGCTACAACTCAAATTGGAATATATTGGAATTCCAGCTCATCTTCCAGCAAGGCCAGAGGTCCTGTGTGTGTGGTGTAATTTTCCCCTGACTGTCTGTTGGGGAGCAGACTAATCTGAAAAATAGAAAATGAATTCACCTGTGTTCTGTAAATACATGTGAACTCTGCAGATGGCTCTCTGTGGTGACCTCAGATCATCCAGTTGTTCCTATATTATCATTTTTGTCCTTTTTTTCCGGGATATCCAAACCCTGACTGTGGCAGAATTGGGAGAAGAGGTGTTTCACAATCACAGAGTTGGCAGCTCTGATCCACTCTGCTACACTGAGCTGTTTCTCCTTAAAATGAGGAGTTATAGCAGCCAATATTGCCAGGCATTCCCAGGGGCCAGATCAGACTGTGCTGCTGGCTGAGGGGCTGCCAGGTGGGCACCTTGGGCTTGCATTGGCTCTCTGCTTTTAGATTTGATGTAATTTTATATTTATAACTGAAAGGGGTTTTTTGGGTTGGGTCTGCTTTGGGAATTCAGTCCCTAATAGAGTAAAGTGAGTGTTTGGAAAAACACATCTTGGCTGATGTGCAAGGGATTGCACTGTGGAATTTAAATATTTCTGGTTGATATAATTCCTTAAAGTCTTGACATTAATTAGTAAAGGCTGCTTTAGGAGCATCCTTTCTTATTCTACTGCTAATTAAAACTCTGAAAGCTTCCTTACTAAATATTACTGGATTTATAAGGGTTGTTTTTCTTTTTTTTATTGAAAACTTTATGGAAAGTAAAATGAAAAAATAAACCCCCCAAACTGGCAAATTCCCTGCAAGTTGCAAACTGTGACATTCTGCATGAAGAATCTGCGCTGCCTCGGAAGGAGCAATCTTGAGTTGTAGGAAAAGAGGCAGAGATGCAACTCAAAGAAATATGATTTATCATCAGTTCAGAAGACACTTCAGGCAGCTCATAAAGAATTCAAGCAATATAATTTACTGTAATAAATGTCAAAAAATCGGCTGCCTTTGAAGAGAGGAAGTGGAAGAGCCAGGAGCCTGCCCCGTGGCAGTGGGAGCAGGCAGGCAGTGTTTCACTGGCAGCTGGGATCTGCTGCTCCTCCTTGCTGGGACTTTTCCTTGGACAAACCTCTCTGATCTCATTTTATCTGCTGCCATGGAAATCCTGACACAACATAATCCCAAAGGGCAAAATCCTTCTCCTTCCTTTCACGTGGTCCACCTGGGTTTGGAGGTAGAACCAGGAGTTTCTCTCTCCACTGAAGGGAGCTTTAGCAGCTTTTTTTTTTTTGCAGCCACAAATGTGAACTCTCGATCACTTTTACTGTTATCCTGTTGCTTGAGACTTATTGAATGTGAAGTAAAATTAAGCAGGTATAGGTGTTGCCACCTTCTGTTTTGGATTTGGAATACATTTAACGTTCAGCCTTTTCCTTGGGTCAAAACCAAGCTGGCAATGCAGTCTTTAAATTGAATTTGATCTTTTTCTAGGTACTTCAACACAAGTGACAACAACCTGCTCTACTGGGGCCTCGACTACCCACCTCTGACTGCCTATCACAGTTTTGTGTGCGCTCACATGTAAGTTGAGTGTTTAAAACCCCGTGTTGCATTTTTCTCTCTGGATATTCAGCTTTCCCTACGAGCCACTGCTGGGTCTGGGATGCTCAGGGAAAAGTGCTGGAGGAGCAGGGGGCATTGCCTGGGAAAGCTCTTGTGTGTGCAGAGCCCGAGTGACATTTGATGAGTGGATATCATGTAAATAGAATTCTGTTATTGGAATACTTTTTCCACAAGGGCTTTGCTGCTGTTGGAATGAGACTTATGGAATAAGAATGTAGGTTAAAGTGCACAGGCACAGCTATGTGGGGCATCTATGTGAACTGTAAATGGTTTATATTTAATACTTAAGCATGAAAGGTATTTACAATTGTTTTTTTTTAAAGTCCCTGGACCCAGACTGGAGGTGGTTATCTTGTCCTAATAAATATTGTATTCCATCTTTACTGTTTCCAAAGGTTATTTTTCTTTAATTGTGCACCAGTCTATAGTGTAGACTGATCTAGTGGTGAGGAAAAGCTTTCATTGATCACTATTGCTCTCTGAAATATTTCTTCTCATTCATCTTAATTCTTGGAATCTGCTGCTGTGTGTGTCATCTTTATTGCTGCAAGGAGTGTGAAGGGAAATGAGAACTGTCTGCATTTTGATGTGTCTGTACTTTGTTTTACAGTGCAAAGTTAATAAATCCTGATTGGGTTGCTCTGCACACATCTCGGGGCTATGAGAGCCAGCCCCATAAGTTATTTATGCGTACAACAGGTAGGAAGATTGTATTTCCTTGGGATCATCCTGCACATTTGTCTTGCTTACTAATTCAGCAGGTTTAATATGCAGCTTCTCTGTCTTTACTGGTTTATTCTCAGCTTTTTAATTGGGTGGCTTTGCTGGTCCATTTCTGAGCCAGATTCCTGCATTATTTCAACTTCTGCCATCATTTGTGTGAAGCTGATAAATATAAAATGTAGAAACAAGTTTTCAACCCAATTAATTCATTACAAACTCTAAACCACAAGTCTTTGTAGCATAGACCTACTTTTAAATTTTGAAGATGTTCTTGCTTTCCCTTCTGATAAACAGTTTTTATCTTTAGCTTAACTTGGTTTTTATTGTGAAATTATTTTACATGTAGCCCGTCATTTACTGACTCAACCTCTGGAGTTATCAGATATCTTCATTAGGAGCTGATCTCAAAAGCAAAGATATTTGATATTATTTCTGTGAGCACAAAAGTAAAAATTAATTTTGCTGCTTGTATTCTAAATTTGTCTTACACCATTTGATAATTTTGAACTGCAAACAAGCAGGAGAAGATTTGTACCATAATTCAGTAGCTGCAGCAGTAGGACAGCAAGCAGTGTGGCCAATGAACTCTTGTTTCTTGTTACTATTTTCTTTCATTTAAATGTCTTTTGCTAACACAAAATGCTTTCTGATTGCAACAGCAGAATTTGTTGCTCATCAATAGCTTTTCTGTACTTCACAAACCTCTCAGTGTGCTCTCTGGTAATTGATTGAATTGAAAAAAAATAAAAATCACTAGTATTTAATTACCCTTGAAACGGTCTGTATTAATTTTGAAATCAACTCACTTGACACAACACTGATGGATCTGGAGAGCTGCTAAACACTTTTTAACTGGGGCCATTAGAAGAGCGCATTGAAATAATTCAGGGTGGTCAATGGCAGCTTTATTTTAAACATCGCTGTATTTGTTTTGCTAACACCTTGGGTATATTTGTTTAGTTGTGGCTTAAGCTGGCAAAACAATTCATCCCTGCATGACTGACATACTTAAACATCTCCTCTCCCTCTTGGAGCCACTGCACGTTTGCTGACAGTGGTTTGGGGAAATAATCTGAGGTTTTCCTGGAGTTTTAAAGACAGCTCAAGAAGAATTCACCTGCTGGCTCTGTTTTCTTCCCCCCTCTCACAACTCCTTGCTGTAGGCAGGTGATCAAAGCCAAATCCCTGCTCTCTTTGTGCGAATCACCGTGATGGGGATAGAGATTGGGATAATCTGGAGTCTCTTCACTGTGCCCCCAGTCTGTCCTGCCCCACAACCTGGCTCCGGGCAGGGCTGCTTGCTTTGGGGCATTCCCGAATGCCTGCCCTGCTTGTGGCATGTCAGGAACTAGAGAGTGACTGAGGCTGTGCCAGGAGCCAGAACAGCTGAACACGTGGAGGCAGCAGCTTTGGGACATCAGAAATGAGCCTCAGAAACATTAACAAGATCAAATTCTGTAGATCTGGTTCTTTTTGTCCTTTGAAGTGGAACTGCCCAGTTTATTTCTGATATTTTGATGTTTATTTGCCTGTGGTTTTTTTTTTTTTTCCTTGCCTCCTCCTTGTGGGAGGATTCTGATGGAATGTTAATCTTTATTTTTCAGTGTTTGTTGCTGATTTGCTGGTTTATATCCCTGCAGTTATATTATATTGCTGTTCTTTGAAAGAGACATCTGCTAAAAAAAAGGCAAGTACCCGGTGTGTGTAAATTAAAGCAAGAAAACACTGGTAGAACAGAGTAGAAATTAACAGTGAGTTAATTAACACCTAGAACAACCTGATAGCTTCCATGTAAAACTGATGACAACCACTATACCTTACAGGCTTGTCACTGAAAAACATCTTAAAAGTGTTTATTTTATCTTACAGCAATTATTTTAATGCTTTTAATAACAAGATTTACCATTAATTTATTACTTGAGTAGTAAAAAAAAAAATTTGTGGTGTGGCAGGGGGGGATTTTGGAATAAAAATCCCCTGATTTTTGGAGTGGTTTAAGATAGGCGTAGGTGATCTTTGAGCTATTGTTAAGGGCAGGCAATATTCAATATTTTCTCATTTAGGGCAAATCTTTATCCCTTTTTATACCTCAAAATATTCCTGACAGATGATTACTTGTAGTGAATAAGGTTCCTACGCATGGGATGCACCATGGAAAGGGCTTATTTTTGTACTGGAAAAGGAGAAGCTCCTCTGTCTGATGTCACATTTTGGACTAATTATTCTCCCCCTCTCTTTTTTGTTTTTACTTGCCAGGTTTCCAGTGCTCTCTGCATCCTGCTTTACCCAGGCCTCATCCTTATCGACCATGGGCACTTCCAGTATCCTTGTTCTGCATGGGGAGGAATTCCTGTTCATGCCATAACTGCTCCTTGGTGCCCAAACTCACCTGGGGGGTTCTGCCCACCCCAAACAGAGATATCAAAGGAAACTGCAAGTCTGAAACACATTGGAGATAAAAATTATTGATATTGGCACAAATCAATCCCAACATGAATATCATTCTTCCCTGCAGCTCATCTCCCTGTCAGTCACTTCCCTGCAGGCAGCACCAGTGGGGCCGTGACAGGGAGGAGAGTGATGGGTCGTGCTCCTGTGATTTGTGTGTGCAGAGGGAATCCCCTCACATCCTCCTGGGATGGCAGAGCGGTGGCAGGTGGAGCAGCTCTGTAAAACCTCCCCTTGTGCCCCACTGCACAGCTCAGGGAGGTGACTTCAGGCCTGGCTGCTCCGCGGCGGTGCTGGGCACCTTCACAGGGGGGTTTGTTAAGAACAACCCTGGCTTTAGACCGGTTTTGTACAGGAGCAGGCGATGCTGGAGGTGCAGCAGCAGCAGGGATTTCCTGCAGATTGCTGTGCCAGCCCTGCCACCCTCCGAGCAGCTCCAGGCAGTCAGAGATTTGTTTCCCTGAGCTGCTGCACCTCTGCGGCATCGGGGCCTCTCCGTGTGAGTTTGCTGATGTGAAATCAATGAGGTGTCAAACACACCTGGTGATGTGGGGTGGGAGATGTGAGTGGGCTGAGGGCTCCGTGGGCAAGCTGGATGTGTTGTCACAGCTGCTTAGGCTGACAGAGGGAAAAGAAAATGTTGTGACATTTCTGACAATACGAGAAATATAAGGGACTGTTTACAAGGGATGGAGCGACTGGACAGGAGGGAATGGCTTCCCACTGCCAGAGGGTGGGGTTTGGATTGGATACTGGGGAGAAATTCCTCCTGGCAGGGCGGGCAGGCCCTGGCACAGGGTGTCCAGAGCAGCTGTGGCTGCCCCTGGATCCCTGGCAGTGCCCAAGGCCAGGCTGGAGCACCCTGGGGTGATGGAAGGTGTCCCTGCCATGACAGGGCTGGCACTGGATGTTCTGAGCTCTCTTCCAATTCAAACCATTCTGGGATTCTGTCTTTACTGCTTAATCTAAATATTTCTTCAAATAACAAGGAAAAACCAAAGCTAGTACTTTGTTGCAGTTCAATAGTAAGTGTAGCTTAGTCTCTCCAAAATCTCCTGAGCCTGGGAAGCTCTTTTCAAAGTCACAAGGCAGTAACATTGTTTTTAGCAACTCTTCTTCGTTGTTTGAGCAGGGCCAGCAGCTCAGGGATGAGGGTGCTTTTTGTGTGGAACAGAATCACAAACTTCTCAGAAGTCCTTGAACTAAATTATACATAATTTAAACACTGACATATTTGAGTATTCTGCACGTGTCTTGTGGGAGCTGGAAGGGGAAGCTTGTGAGAGTTTGATCATTACTCATGTAAATACCAAGAAGAAAATGTTTGTTGCAAAGAGCTGTCACTGCCACCAAAAGCTGGGTTGGCTGAGTACACATTACATGTGTAATTAACACACAGAATTTACCTGGCCAAGCTCCAAATCAAACTTTGGAAATACAAAAATGCCACTTTCAATGGAAGTAATTTTTTTGTTAATCTCTGGGGGCAACTTAATCACAGCTGGCACCGTGTTCTTAACAACTAACTTGGCAAAACTAGTTTTCCAAGTTATTTCTGCTTTCCCTCAGGGCATCAATTGCTGCCTTCCAGAAGTGAGATGTGTGTCTTGTCCTTGACATAAAAAACCATATACAACTCAGTGAGCCTTGGCTTGGCCTTGTGGGCTGTGCTCTGTTTGTGCCATGACTGCGACCTCCTGGGCTCCGTGGCGTTTTGCTTGGCCTTAAATTATAAACAAATGGAGCTCTACCATTCCCTGCCCTTTTTTTGCTATTTGCTTGGAAAGTGCTTCAAGAAGGGGCTGAAAGGAAAGGGGTAAGTGTGTTTCAGGAGTTTAATCTTCCTCAGGAATCAGCCTGGCACTGGGGCATGGCATTGTCCTTATGTGTGCATTGCTGTTTCTGTGGGAGGTGTGATGTGCTGCAGTGCTGCAGGATGAGCACTGCTGCAGTTTCCAGCACTGCTGCCTCGTTATTTCTGTGGGAGGTGTGATGTGCTGCAGTGCTGCAGGATGAGCACTGCTGCAGTTTCTGCCCAGCACTGCAGCCTCGCTGTTTCTGTGGGAGGTGTGATGTGATGTGCTGCAGGATGAGCACTGCTGCAGTTTCTGCCCAGCACTGCAGCCTCGCTGTTTCTGTGGGAGGTGTGATGTGATGTGCTGCAGGATGAGCACTGCTGCAGTTTCTGCCCAGCACTGCAGCCTTGCTGTTTCTGTGGGAGGTGTGATGTGCTGCAGGATGAGCACTGCTGCAGTTTCTGCCCAGCACTGCTGCCTCGTTATTTCTGTAGGAGGTGTGATGTGCTGAAGGGTGAGCACTGCTGCAGTTTCTGCCCAGCACTGCAGCCTTGCTGTTTCTGTGGGAGGTGTGATGTGATGTGCTGCAGGGTGAGCCCTGCTGCAGTTTCTGCCCAGCACTGCAGCCTCGCTGTTTCTGTGGGAGGTGTGATGTGCTGCAGTGCTGCAGGATGAGCACTGCTGCAGTTTCTGCCCAGCACTGCAGCCTCGCTGTGCTGATGTGCTGCCTCTTGCAGGTTGGTGCTCTTGGCTAAACTGGCAGGGACAGTGCTGTTGTCCTTCGCTGCCTGCTGGCTCCCCTTCGGCGCCGACGTGGAACAAATCATGCAAGTACTCAGAAGACTCTTTCCCATTGACAGAGGCTTGTTTGAGGCATGCATGTTTTCTTCTCCCACCCACTGCCCTGTCCTGTATTCTTAGATCCCTGGAGAAACCTTCAGCCTGACCTTTAGGATTTCATGGGGGAGACGCAGCGCGGGGCGAGTAACTCGAGACGGCTTCTTCAGCAGTCCTTTCTTGCCAGTTATTTAATCCAGTGTTTAACCCCAGCTCAGCTGGCATCTTCCAGCATATTATACCAGGAGACAACACTTATCCCATCATCAAACCCATACTTCAATCCATACATTTTTCCATTGAAATAGATTCCATAGTCATTGACGGTGTCAGAAGATGTAACCTTGAAAGTCAATGGCTTCAGCCTCTTGGGCTCTGCTCCCCTCTTTTCGATGAGATTAATGATTTTTTTTTTTAAATTATTTTAAAATGGTGATTTAGATACAGCCTAGAATTTCCTTTTTTGACTCACCTGGTGCAGTTTCCATAAGATTTTCCAAAAGTTTTTGGTCACTTCTGCTCTTGGTTTTGCTCAGGCTGCGGACACACCTGTGCTGAAGGTGCTGAGCCTTAATCCGGTCACTGAATTCCTCATTTACTGAGTGGCAATGCCGCAGGAATTTGGGATAAAGGAAAGGGTCCTCATGTGCCAGGACACAGGGAGTTGCTGCTGTTTTAATTGGGACACGAGTCAATATTAAACTTTTTACAGCAGATTCCCAATTTCAGGTTTAACCCAGAAAATGAAGCTTTGAATTTCCAGGTTGTCACAGAGATTAAAGCAAATTCTCACGTAGTTTGATTTATCTTAATTATTCTTTTAATATTTTTTAGATGTAAATAATATCACAACTGGCACTTTTTTCCCCCAGAAAGTTAATGCTGATGTACCAAAGGCAATGGAGGTGTTCTTAGTGTATTTTCTGGTTTTTTATTTAAAAAACCCTAACAAACACAGAACAACCTCTCCAAAAAAGACACCCCCCCCCAAAAGAACCATTTTACTTGAGAATTATTTGGAATTTATAAAGGAATCATTTTGCTCACCACACCTTTTATCCAGTACCAAGTTTAAAAAGAAAATCTTTAAATGACGATAACCAACGAGTGTGAAAAGAGCTGGAGGATTTTAGTCTAATATTAGCCCAAATATTTCCTGAGCTGCTCAGGGCAGTGACTTGCTGGATGCTGATGGAGATAAAATGAGAATTTGTCCACGTAAGCAGCGCTCAGTAACTTGGCCTGGGCTGTGACGGGTTCTGTGCAGCTCCCATTTGTGTGCCAGTTCCCATTTGCAGCCCGGGAACACTTGCTGGTGGCTGGAAAATCAGCCTGGCCGTGAGGAGGAGGCTGCTGGCGCTGCCAGGGCTGTGTTCCCCGCGATCCCCGGCGGATTCCGGGCGCTGGCAGCGGGGACGGCCGGGGCTCAGTTGCTGCTGGGAGCTGTGTCTGCACAGCTGTGCCTCCAGCAGCTGTCTGGGGATGGGTTTCACCAACAGGAGGGCCGCGGTTACAAATTTAATTTGGAAAGTGATCCTAGCACAAGTGCTAATGTCTTTAGACTTCTTGATTTATTGAGGGTTAACTCTGTCAGTGCTAGCGAGCAGCGAGCGCTGGCAGGTACGGGAGGGAATGTGCAGCCACAGAAAGGATTCACGTGGAGCAGGGTTTACTCAGGGACACTCTCACAGCCTTCACCCCACAAAGTGTCTGCTCTCACGGGTTAAGTTGTCGCCTCTTGTGCTCAGGAACTATTTCTCACTTGTTTTGGAGCATGTTTTAGCTGGGGTTCTCGGAAGTTCCCATTTTTGAAGAGCAGAATCATCCCCAGTACATCTGAGAATGTGATGTGCTATTTGCACTCTCACGGTAGAAACCCAGCAATCCCCACCTCCCCAGCCCCATTGTTCCCACAAACATGAGTGCAATTATATATAATGATCACTGATTACCTTTTTATTTCCTTCCAGGATAAAGTAGCCAATATTTGGTGCAGTCTAAGTGTCCTCATAAAGATAAAGAATGTAATATCCCCTCGAACTCAGCTAAAACTCAGGTAAGACATAAGTGCAGTGCTTAGGTAGTTTTTTTATCTGCAACACTTTTTGCAAGAGATGTAAAATGTCTCAAATTGTGTTCTCTCCTATACTGTGTTTTTCTGCCAAGCCATGAGGGAGAAATATTTGGAATATTCATGACTGAAAATTTCCCTGCTTGTTTATATAGCTGTCTTGGTTTGAAAAGACAGGTGTCTACTTAACCCTCAACAATAGTGATTTAAGCTGCTTGGTTAAAACGAAGGTAAAATTTGCAAATTCAAAGAATTCAAGTCTTTGCTTGAAGTCCGAGCTCCCAGTTCTCGTTGACTCAGTGAAGAATTCAGGCCTGGCTCTGCAGAGTGAAGTGTTAATGGCTGTAGTCACTCGTGTATTAAAACTCTTTTCCTTCCCCAATCCTTCAGTTTTGCTGTAACATTCCTGAGCCTGCTGCCTGCCTGTATCAAGCTCACTGTCCAGCCTTCCCTGCGAGGGTTTAAGTTTGCCTTGGTGAGTGTTTGCTTTTCACTGCTCCTTGGTTTGGATCCACCACAAGCACTGGAGGGCAACCAGCACTGCCAACAGCGCTCGTGCAGGGACAGAGGGTGGGAGCCATTGAATGCTGAAGGAATTGGTTAAAAAGTGATTTACTTCCTCAAATCCCGGGCTCTGACCTGTCCTTTAAACCCAGACTTGTTCCTTCAGCTCGGTTTTGTTTATTTAACTCTGTATTTTTATTATCTTCCTCTGAAGAGCCTTTGGAAGATTCCACACACATTCAAACCTCATCTAGAATTGGGATTTCTCTTTTCGTTTGGCTTCCAATGCGCCAGTGTTTCTTCCTTCACTGGCTGCAAAATTCCATTAAAAATTCCCCAAATGGACATTGTGAGCTGATGAGTGGTTTGAAAATAAAATGATCCTATTTTCCAAAATGTTTGCCTTCTCTTAGTCACATCATTGAGCTGAAGCACACTGAGTTCTTGAAATCAAAATTAGATGGAGCTGGGTCCTAAGTTTCAGAGTTACAAGATAATTTCTCTTTTTAATTTTATCACAACATTACCTAAAACTAACATTTATCCTAAGAGCTGGTTGGTTTTACATGTTTTTATTCAGTGGGGGAATAAAAAACCGATTTGTTTACTTTTTCTGTTGGCTGGTCATGATGAGGAGCAAAATTTTATGTCAGAAATGGGGGTAATTCTTAGCAGGAGTGGGATTTGCCAGTGCCTGCATGTGGGAATATTGTGATTCCTTGCTCTGGTCAGGGAAGCTGAGCAAGAGTGAAGCTCTGCCTGAAGACTTTGTGACTAATTCTGGATCCAGTTCCAAACCAGGGGGTTTTGGCAGGTGGTCACAGGAGCTGCTGGGGTTTGCACTGCAGGAAATGCTGTTTTGGCTGCTGCCCACACCTGCAGACACCAAAGCACAGATTTGCTTTGCTGACACATCTCTGCTCTCTCTCCTAAGGTCAGCTGTGCCTTGTCATTCTTCCTGTTCTCCTTTCAAGTCCATGAAAAGTCTATTCTCCTCGTGTCAGTGTAAGTAACTGATTTTTCTGTGGATAAAATTTGATCTTTTCCTCCTCTTCTTACCGCATGCTGCTTTCTCTTACAAATATATCAGGTTTTAACAACTCTGCACATTTGCTTTTCTAAATCTCTTGTGAATGAAGGTGTGCAAGTACAGCCAGGCTGCTCAGTGGTGGCTGTGGGGACAGTCACCAGCGCTGCTGTTCCATGGGGATATCCTGCATGGACTGGTTTGATCAAGGAATAGCTGACATCTCTTTTTCTTCTTCTCATTCCAGCCCAGTCTGCTTAGTCATCAATGAAATCCCCTTTATGGCCACGTGGTTTCTACTCGTGTCAACTTTCAGGTGAGTTGGAGACTGTTCACAGAGCTGGAGAGGGGCTGGGGACAAGGGATGGAGGGACAGGACACAGATAATGTGTCAGAGGGCAGGGCTGGATGGGATTTTGGGCAGGAATTGTTCCCTGTGAGGGTGTTGAGGCCCTGGCACAGGGTGCCCAGAGCAGCTGTGGCTGCCCCTGGATCCCTGGCAGTGCCCAAGGCCAGGCTGGAGCACCCTGGGACGGCGGAAGGTGTCAGGCTTGAAACACGAGGAGCTTTGAGATCTCTTCCACCCCAGTCCCGTCCATAAAAACCCTGTTCTGCCCCAGTTTGGGTAAGGATAAATAGATTTACTGGTTTTCCCCCTTCTCCCTGCGTGCTGTGGCTGCCCTGCTGTCGTGGTCCCCCCAGCCTGCTGCCCCTGCTGCTGAAGGACGAGCTGCTGCTGCCCTACGCCGTCACCACGCCCGCCTTCCTGGCCGTGTGCCTGGCCTCCTTCTCCATCCTGGAGAAGACCTCTGCAGAGGACCTGCAGCTCAAGGCCTTTTCCCTTGCCCTCAAGGGTTACACGTCCTGGTTTAAGTCCTTTCCCAGGATCGTCAGGAGCCTGGTAAGCAGATTTTATTCCTTTACCTCTCACTTGCAGCTTTTCCCAGCACTGAGGGGGTGCCACGTGTGCAGAGCAGGCAGCAGGGCAGTGGCAGCTGAGCTGCCTGAGGTGTCCCTGGTCCCTTGTCTTGCAGTTCCTGCTGTCCCTGTCGCTGATGGGGATCCTGTCAGTGCTCAGTGCTGCGCTGCCTCCGCCCCAGCGCCTGCCGGATTTGTTCCCCGTGGCCGTGGCCGTGGTCTCCTGCCTGCACTTCCTGCTCTTCCTGCTGTATTTCAATGTCGTGATACTCTGGGACTCCAGGAACAGAGGGCAGAAGAAAATCAGTTAATGAAGCTGAAGCTGCAGGACTGAGAGTGCTCAGTGAGAGGTGGCAGCACTGCAGAGGAGCCTGCCTGTGGTGGACACAGCCAGGAAAATCCTTCTGCTTATTTAAACACAAAACAATCGAAGACTGTTTTAAAGGAGAAATATTTTGAAGAGCATTGGGAATGGGATTTGATTTGTTTCCTTTGGAAGTGTCATACTTTTGGTACCGTTTGTAAACCTAAAATGCCTAATAAAGGACCAAATTTTGAATTCATGCTAAAATATTGTATTAACAAAAGCAGCGTGAAGTTTTCTCCTTTCCCAGAGTAAAAAGCACAAGGGAGAAGAGCAGGTAAAGTTTCAACTCGTGCCTGGCAGCACTGAAGTTGTGCTGGATTGCTTTATGACACAAACCTGGCTTGTGGCACCACTCACTGTCCCCCTTTGCTGGGGACAGCAGCTCTGCTGTGCCTCTAAAGAAGCTGCAACTCTTGAACAGCACTGAAAAGCCAAAACTTTCATTCTACTGCCATAAAAGCTGAGGTGCTGCAGTGCAGTTTGAAAATACCCAAACCCCTGATTAAATTGTGCAGCAATTTGCAGGTGTAAACTGAACTCAACGCTGCAATTTCTCCCTGGGCACAGCTCAGCCTCCAACACCAATAATTCAGAGAATACAAATTGATTGAGTAATTATAAACATAACAAAGCACGGAGGAAGAAAATAAATCATAAAGCAATTTAGGGTCGTATAGTTTAATTAGGAGTCACTTCACCTTTTTTTTTCTGTATCTATATATAAATATAAAAGAAAACTCCCCTTGTTTAAAGGCTTCCCCTGTCACATTCCAGGCTGTCACTGCCCTCAGCCTCAGTGTGTGAATCAGCTGTTCTGGGAACTTCCAGCTGGGCCAGTTCTGAGCCCTGGCACTGGAGTCCCACAAGCTCAGTGTATTTGTGCGCTTTTTTCCAGGCTTGTTTGTTGTGGAAAAAATCCCCCCAGGCACCACTGCCCCCCTGGCAGCTCAGAGAGGATGGAAAAGGGGCTGTGGAGGAGGAACCGGGATATCGGGGGTGAGCACGCTTCAGTTTCACTACACTGTTACAGTTCCCTATAAAACAACAAAACTTCCATTTTTCACAGGGATTTAGGATTTTCTGTGGCTCTGACTCTCAACTGCTCACAGCACAGCCTTTCTGCACGTGTGGGCTGGGGGACACAGCTTACAGTCTTTGTCTCCAGAGGCTGTGAAATCCCAAACCCACCGCGTTTCCCTGAGGAGGGGCTGTGACCGGGGACAGGAAAATGAAGGTGGGTGGGAGCACGGGGAGCCCCGGCCCATGCTGCCCCCGTACCCAAACATTAGTTTTGGGTGTCTCCCTTTCCTTTGTCCTTGAGGTGGCCTCGGGGGGCGATAAAGTGAGAGTCACCCGATCCACCTTGTGTGGAACTGGAAATGGTTCTTAACAGCCCCAGCTGCTTCAGAGGCAAAGCAGGAGGTCAGAGACACAGGGAGTGCTCCGAGGCTGGGCAGCAGGAGCTCGCTGTGCTCCTAAAAATGCCCGATTCAATAATTGCCCAGGGGAAGTTCTGCTGTGTCCCGCTGCTGTCCAACTTCACCTGTACAAGTTGCATGCTGTTCTTCCAGGACTGCCCAGAACTGCTCGACTCAGAGCAGCACAGTGGGTTCCAGACTCGTCTCAGATCAGTAATTAATTCATTTCCAGCTCCGGAGGTTACAGCCAGCTTAGAGAAACTCTGGCTGCTTCAGGGACCCTCAGCCTGCAAAGCCAGGCCCGGGGCACCTTACACACAACAGCTCCCAGCTGAGAGCCTGACAGACCAGGGGAGAACAAGTGACACAACCCCCTCAAACCTCCCAACCTTCTCCCCAGCCTGACTGCACAGGCACTGAATGCAAAACCAGTTTTATTCACTGAAACCTCCCAAAGCTTGAGCTCAGCCACACCCTGAACATGTTTATCATGCTGGTGCTCAGACTTTTTCCTTGTAAAAATCAGTTTATTTAAGGATGGGACTTTGCAGTGGTAGAAAGGACATTCAGGTGTTTGTGTTTATGCTGGGCTTTGGTAAGAATGAATCATTTTACTGCACTTTTTCAGCAAGGAGTTGAGATGCAGGGGATTCACTTGGCCAGAAGGTTGAGGCTGAGGAGAAGGAAAGAGAAAAGCAGCTGGTTTATAAAAAAAAAGTTTGTTTCTATAAAACAACTCTGCTCCTACAGCATTAAACGCCACAACTAAACTCAAATGTTGACCTAAAAGCAAACGTTCCTGGAGCTCTGTGTGTTAATGCTGGGCTGGAGGCTGAGGCCTCCTTATCCTGGGGCTGACTTTGGAGGAACCCTCACGTGGATGACAAATCTGTCCCCAGCCAGGGCAGCACCACCAGGGAAAGTGTTTGCAAACAACTAAAACACATCCAGGCTTGGAATAACTAATTCCTGGCACTGCAGAGCTCCCTCCAGCCCCAGAGGCCCAGGCAGTGCTGGAGAAGCCCTCCAGAGCTCAGAGTTTATTTCCACACAGCACCAGCCCCACTGGCACAGGGCTGCAGAGCACCCAGGGTGGATTATTTACATTGAGATTATCTGGTTGTGCACATTGTTAAGTTGAAATAGATGCCAGAAATGTTATCTGGACGTGCACCTGCCCGGCGCAGCGAGCGCTCCCCAGCTGGGATTTGCTGGGGAGATTGGTTTACACTCAGTTCTTCGCTCCTTTTAAGTCCAGTCCAGCAGATGGAGAAGTTTGGGTTGATGTGGAATGCATTTTTCACATAATGCCTGTGGGGAGATGAGGAATGACTAAAATAAATAGCAATTAGACAGCAGCATCATCGTTCATGGGATCTGTTTGGAGTATTGGCTGTGGTGTCCAGTAAAACACGCACAGGGCCTAGGGCAGGGCAGGGCAGCAGCCCCTCTGCCCAGCGCTGCAGGAACGTTTTGGGATGTTTGAAGGAACAAGGACGAGTAACCAAAGGAGGAACAAAGTGGCGAGGAGAAATGCTGCAACAAGGACAAGGAGCCAGAGCAGCAACACGATGAGGAGAAACAGCACAGGATGTTTTAGTGGGGGAGCAGAGTTTCTTTGTCACGGTGCTGAACAAACCAGGAACAAATCCCAGGTGTAGAGAAACAACAGACTGCCCTCAGACCCTTGCAGGACCTCCCAGAGCTCCCTGCACTTGCTTTACAAGGAGCACCCTGGTCCTGGTCACTCTGGCTGTGCCTCGGTGCTGGGCAAGGTCGGGAGCAGGCCCGGGGGCTTCTTCCTTCTGTCCAGGAATGCAGCACTGCCGGCAGCCTGGATGTGCCCTGCGGACAAGGAAACACAGAAACAAACGTGCTGTGTGATAAACAGCGGTGTGATGGCAGCAACTGTGCAAATCCCGCCTCAAACACCAGTTAAATAAGTGGCTGTGGTGGTTAAAGAACCCAGCGCCCCTTTTCCTTCACACATGGGGATATCTCAGCAGGGATTTCAGAGCTTGTCCTGGTGAGTGGCTGCACCTGTGTTACATCATTAGCAGTGATGGCAGAGCAGAACTGAATGCGCTACCGGGATGAGAAGCTGCTGCTGCTTTCTGCTATCAGTAATAAAGGGATAAATAGGAATCCTCAAGGGCTGTGCCAGCAGAGCCCAATCAGGGATTGCAGCAGAGGAACAGCTATCCCCGGATCACCCACAGCCATCTCTGGATCACCCACAGCCATCCCAATCACCCACACCCATCCCAATCACCCACAGCCATCTCTGGATCACCCACAGCCATCCCAATCACCCACAGCCATCCCAATCACCTGCAGCCATCCCAATCACCCACAGCCATCCCAATCACCCACAGCAATCCCTGGATCACCCACAGCCATCCCAATCACCCACAGCCATCCCTGGATCACCCACAGCCATCCCAATCACCCAAACCCATCCCAATCACCCACACCCATCCCAATCACCCAAACCCATCCCTGGATCACCCACAGCCATCCCAATCACCCAAACCCATCCCAATCACCCACAGCCATCCCAATCACCCACACCCATCCCAATCACCCACAGCCATCCCAATCACCCACAGCCATCCCTGGATCACCCACAGCCATCCCAATCACCCACAGCCATCTCTGGATCACCCACAGCCACCCCTGGATCACCCACAGCCATCTCTGGATCACCCACACCCATCCCAATCACCCACAGCCATCCCTGGATCACCCACAGCCATCTCTGGATCACCCACAGCCATCTCTGGATCACCCACACCCATCCCAATCACCCATAGCCACCCCAGAGTCACCCACACCTGAGGCCACAGCCGGGCAGGGCCGGGCTGGGTGAGGGTGAGCAGGTGCCTGCGACAAGCCAAGGGAAAGTGTGCAAGGGCAGAAAGGAACTCAGGGAATGAGAACATGCGGGGAAGGCTCTGGGAGCAGGTGCACGTGAGTGCCAAGGCTGCCAAATGTCCCTGCAGCACGTGAGCAGCTCTGCTGGAGTTTGACTCCCCCACCACACAGGGGTGAAGGGAGAGTTCGGGATGATCTTGAACATCCAAAGGGGGATCTCCAGCAGCTGGGAGGGCTCCAAACCCCACGGGGCTGCTGGGGCAGGGCCCCCTCGGCTCTCCCCACCTGGGGATTCCACTGGGATCTCACCCGGCCAGGGAGAGACTCCACAGCAGCACCTGCCCCTGGGCTGACAGCGCTGCCTGGAGCTGGGCCAGAACAGCCCCACTCTCTGCCCTAAGCCAGGACTCACAAGGTTACTCCAGAAAAAGGAATCCGACCCAGCCTGGCCTCAGGTACCACCCTCTAGCTTTATTCTTAATAAACATAATTTTTTTACACAAATTATCAACAAAACCCACCCCCAATTGCTCACAACAGGAAACTGTCCAATCTTGTATGGCAAGTAACAGGAAAAAGATTCAGTTAAAGCTGGTTTACTTGTGCTAAATGCAATTCCATAAAGGAAAGGATTGATTTCCCTTTAACCACGGAGTGCAGCATTGGACTGCAAGGTGAATAAAGAACCCAAAGGTGCCAAAACCATGATGCTGAGCTCTGCCCGGCACTCTGAGCTCTCCTGAAAAACAGAACCTGCCCAGATTCACAAAAAATACCACGGACTCAGCTTTGTTTTCCAGACAAAGAATCCTGGAACGGTTTGGGTTGGAGGGGGCCTCAGAGCCCATCCGGTGGCACCCCTGCCATGGCAGGGACACTTCCGCTGTGCCAGGCTGCCCCAAGCCCCAGTGTCCAACCTGGCCTCTCCCAGCCCTGGCCCACACAAGCTCAATCTTCCCAAGTTTTCTTTCCCCTCCAAGTTCCCCCACCATCCTCTCCCAACTTTGACTGCTCTAAAACATTTACAGATCTAAAAAGCGGAGAGAAAAAAAATGTTCACCTGTCGGGTGATATAAAACCAATCTTCTACTAAATGTGCCAGAATAATTTTTCTCTACCTCAACCACAGTTAAAACCTTCAGTCTATTCATTACTGTCTTTTTATAGTATTTTTATTTAATAAAACCTATTAAGACTACCATACAAATCTCTTTACTTATGCTTTTATCTTTTAACTGATCAATTTTTATATTGCTGACATCCCTTCTTCACCATTTGCTCATTTAAAAATTCATAGTATATGAGCTATGTCTCTGGAGAAAACGTCTATAAAATTTGTTACAGCTGGCAAATGTGTATGAGTCAGTGATAGCACATGACTAAATGCTTCACAGAAAATAAAATTTGTTTCTGTAGTAAGCAGAACTGTTTAAATGTTATTTATTTTTATGTTTCAAAGAAAATATATTGTGAAGTGCTGCATTGATTTAATACGCAGCAATGTCTGTGTACACGCTGTACCGGGGAAATTTATGAAACCTTTGCACAACTCCTTTAATTGAATTTTCCAAATCTCTCACCACACACAAATAATCAATATCTTCTGCAGAGAAAACCAGTCAGAATTATTACGGTCTTTCTTTTCAATTTTGTTGTCATCAGCACATACAGAGCACCTGGATATTTGTAATGTCTGGATAGCAAGTTATTTACACCTCTTAAAGATATAATTGCTACTAAGTGAGTCCAAACTAATGTTTCTTTTCTTTTTTATTTAAAATAATTATATTCATGGGAGAAAGCAGCATTTATTCTCACGTAGGAGTCGCTACATGTTGGAAGAACTACAATTCTTCTGAATTTTTCATCAAGCGTAATACTCTAAACCAGATCCACCAGAATTAAAAATGCATAGCTGTTGCATCTCTAAAAAGGCACGAAGGAAAAGAGAGTGTAAAAACAAGGGTGAAACCTGTGAATAAATGGGGCTGACACCTAAATCTGAAATGCAGGTTGGCAGCGCTCTGTGTGCTTGTCTGGGGCCTCCAGCCATACGTCTCATGTGCATTTCTGTATCTGCCACCGCAGTTAATGGCTTAATATTTCATCTGCATAGCCCAGGGTGTTCCATCACTGCAGAGCCTTGGAGCTGCCCCCTCTCCTTCCTTCCATCCCAAAACTCCTCGTGCTGCAGGACCCAGACCTCAGCCTCCTCCAGTCCCAGGCTGTTTGGAAAATTCAGGTGTGGGCACAAGCCAACAGCCCCAAACCCTGCAGGGAAGGAGCAGGGGAAGCTCCCCCAGCTGCTGGAGCTGGCACTGGAGAGGATTCCTCACCTCTACTGGGAAAAGCAGGCTGGGAGAACTGGGCTGAGTGGGATCTGCTCCCTCTCCTCCACTGGGAGGGACTCCCACTGTCACAAAGTCAAACCAGCAATGAGGAGACAGGAATTCACATTCAGCAGCAGCTTTTCATCCAGGACACAAACTGGGCAATCCCCACCCAGTGAGGAACTGAGATCAGCCCTGCCCCGGGTGTGATGGCAGGAAAAGCCTCAGGAGCACAGTCAGGGATGTTCTGCCACAGGGAACGGTGGAGGAACAAGGCCAGGTCCCTCCAGCGTTACAATTTTTTGCTCAACCAGCTCCCAGATTTACTTTTCCCAGCAAAGGGATAATGGCATTTCTTCCCTGCAAGCAAATACAAAGTTGGGCTGAGGAAAATAAATGTGGTTTTTAGGTTAGGGTTTTACAGTTGGAAAAATCCACTGCTGTATTCCCCCTTTCCTCAGAAGAACTCCAAGGAGGAGGAAGGAAAGGTGGGACAGACACCCAAGTACATCTGAAGGTCAACAAATCTGTTACACTTTATTTGAGAATGATGTGAAAATAAACCCCCAGCAACCACCAGGGCCAAGTGGTTTAATCTTAGGACAAACTCAAATTCCAAACTCAACCTGACACAAAATGGGATAAATGGTGCAATTCTGTGTTTTTACCTGGCTTGAGGAGGAGCTCTCATTATTAAGGAGGTGTTTATATTTTGCAGCGGTTGTGAAACGGGATTTAAGTTTTACCATAAATGCAGTTTTCAAAACGGGACTGGCAGGTGGAAACTCAGCAGTTTTGGTCCCTGATCTCTCCAGCTTTGCTCTCATCAGTGATTTCAAGTGGCAGGGGATAAAATCCATGCAGCTAACCCTGATCCAGCCTCTTGGAAAGCCACCACTCCTGTCCCAAGAGCACAAAGCCCAGGCACTTGTGTCCACCCCACCATGAAAGCTGGGAATGTTCAGAACTCTGAGAGGATCAGATTTGCCCCTGGGCTGGCAGGATGAACAGCCCCACAGAAAAAAAGGAAGTGTTTTTTATTTCATCCCAGCCTGGAAAGGGTTTTCCTCACCACTGCAAGTATTTGATCTCTGGAACGCTCTCATGGGCAGCAGCCACGGTTTGTGTCAGGGTTTTGGGGAAGCAGAGTGTCCCTGTCCTTTTAACAACCAGCTGGAGCTGCTCCCCTTTTAGAACCCTCACTCCTGGAACCTCCAAACCTAGGAAACTTTCCTTTCAAATGTGCACATCCCAACCTACACATCCACCCTCAGCACATTTTGGACTCCCAGACACCGACTCGATTCATCTCTTGGCAGCTGTTTTACAAATTGCTTACTTTCTGTTCAAAAACATTTTGTTTACTGTAAATCCAAGTCAGGGGCAAACAATGCTGCCCTTTTTCCATGCTGGTCACCCAAAATGATAAACTGAGCTCTGCACAACGCTGCCCATTGAGCCAGGAATGTTTTGTATGAAGTTGTTTTAAGAGGAGCTTGTTTATGTAAAGTAAATAAATTTCATGCCTCACCATGTGATGATAATGTGACATTCCATCTGGACCAAGCCACGGAACGGTCATAAGTTTTCAGCCTCGCCATAACTAATTAAAAATAATTACAAAAAACCCACATCTGAAACTAAAAGGCAAAGGAAAACATCTCCAGAGGCTTCTCTTTGATCACAAACTTCTCTGCCTCGCCCGCTACCGCACTTTCAAGGCTGTAAAAATTGAATTTATTCTTTGTGAAAGCAAAACTGACGTTGGATCTTCATCAAAACCGGTCAGCTTAAACTCAGAATTCTCTTTTCCACCCTACCTTCCCAAACCCCCTCCCATCTCAGCAGCCTGGCCGTGTGTTTGGTGCAGGGGAGCAGAGATGGAAGTGTCCACGTGCGTGTGGTGAGCAGTGGGTGTTTGCCAGCCCTGCCAGGCGGGAGCTGCAGGACACAGGGAGCTGTAAATCATCACCTGCACTCTGCACAAATCAGCCCGACTCCTTCCAAAGTGCTGTCACTCCTTTTCGTTTGCAGCTCATCTGCTGCAGCCCAGCAAATCTAAGCTTGATCAATTTTCTGTCCTTTGAGAGAATTCCCCACAGCAGAGATGCCACCGCTGCTGCTCCTGATTTGGGGTTTGCTCTGCTTTCAGATGGGAAGGGTGAAGATAACAGAAATATCAGAATATCCCTGGGGGATGGCCGTTGATTTTACTGGGTGTGAGGGAATTAAATTGTCCTCTGTGTGTGTCCCCTTCCTTCCTGCCAAGGCACTAAAGCAGCTGGGGATGAAACCAGCTTCAAATATTTTCACAGCACTGAAGTTATGAAGAGACCTCAGAGCTGGGAATTCACAGCCCCCCGGAGGGGCTGAATTCCCCACAAAATACACAGTGAGGAAGGTTTTGCTGCAAGATTGTGATGCTGAAAACACAGCGGGAGGGAGGAGGATGAGGAGAACAAGGATAATTGGGATATACAAAAGGTATGGAAAGGCTTCTGGACTGTGGCACAAGTGCAAGGCCATGAATGATCCCTTCTCCTGTCCCATGGGGAAAGACCCAATACAATGAAAATAGCAGCAAATACTCAATTTACATTTGCAGACTGTTCAGAAGGAACACATTTGATTATCGTCGTTCTCATGTCCTAAAGGTTACCCAACTTATTTCGAGTGAAAAGAACTGGAAAGAAATCGAGCAAAAGGAATCAAAACATCTGTTACACAGGAGTTATGAAGAGTTTCTTACCTCGGGCAGGGACTTTGCCATGGTTTGCTTTCAACAGCTGCAGTTTTTCTGCTTGACTCACTAGTGAAGGAATAAATCCAAAATCAACAAATGTTGCCCCAGAGCTTTCAAAGAAAATAATACCTCTGCTGCCTCCTTCACTTCCAAAGCATTTCAAGGAAAAAAACCCCTCTTGCCTACGTAACCGTGCTCAAAAAAAATTCACAAGAATCTTCAAAACTCAGAGAATTCTGTCAACTTGTGCTTCCAAAGCCTCATCCCACATTTTGTTCCCATTTTTCTTTCTCCTAGTGCTGAGGTGGTTCCTAATTCAGAAATGGAACGAGCTGTGGAATACAAGCCAGGGAGGAAATGATCATTTAAACAGCAGCACGTGAGGCATCAATTCCACTGTTTGGGAAGAAAATTTCCCTGGTACCTGTGGCTTTACTGTCCACCTGTTCCCAGCTGCAAAAAGCAGCAGCTCAGGCACTCCGGGTTTGTTTTCTGGGTTCCTTTGGAAAAGTATTCCAGACGTGGCAGCTGTGAAGTGCCCTTATCCCAACACAACAAGCATCTGGAATGTCCATCATTTCAAGGCACATGAATAGCGATTTTTAAAGCCTGCAAATTTATATTCAGCCTAATCCTGCTGCCAGGCAAACAAACAAACAAACCCACTTCCTCGGAAGGGGAGAAGAAAGGCCAAGCAACCCAAGTGCAAACGTTTATCCTAATCCCCACCTAAGTACCCACTAAGTATCTAACTATTTACTGACCATTTCCATAAGAAAAGCTGTTGCTTTTCCAGGTTTTCCCTCCCCAGCCTCCCTGGCTTTTATGTCCCGGGTTGGAAGCACGGGGACACTCGAGGCGGATTTTTCCTGAGTACCAGGGGGAACATCTGCAGTGACCCCCGGTAAATGTTCCAAAAAGATAAATAAATGTCCGGAAGCCCCTCCTCACCCAGCGCTTGGGTTTTCTGCAGTTCAGCGCTCAGGACACAGGACGAGTGTGAGACTCCCAGGATATTTTCCAGCTCTCTACTGCCCTCCAAAGCCTGGAAAATAACAATTTAAATCACTGTTCAATCCCATTCCCAATACCTACTCCACGTCTACAAGATACCCAAACCCATTTGGAAATTGTTCACAAGCTCTAAAATCTTCCTTTTCTAAATAAACATTGCAATTAAAATATTTACAATTAGCATCATTTTTTTGTCCACGTGAAATAAATCAACGCAGTCCTCTGAGTACACTGAATTATTTCTCAGCCATTGATGTGCAGCAATGAACCTTGGGCTAAGTTTAGTCAGGAAACAAAAATGGGAATAAAAGAGAGCAGTGATTTGCATTTTAACATGTATTGGACTATTAAATAATGATGCTTTAGTGGTAAATTAAATGGTACAGTCACTTCAACACAAAAGAATCTTTAATCTTCAAAGGCATAAAAAATCTATGCAGTTAATTCATATTTCGAGTTATAAATAATAATTGAGAACCAGTTCATATTGGTTTTATTTGTGTACAAATTAAAAACGGAGGACATGGAAAAGCAACTCTTCTAGTTTAAAAAATCCAATAACTTTTAAGGGTTTTTTTGCATTTTCTGGATTTCCAAGTCCAGCTTGCCTGGTTTCAAGTCTTTTATTTATTTCCCTACCCCTTCAAACTCAAATGTTGCATACAAAATCCTAATTTTGCTTTCAAATCCTTTATTAGTAGTAGTTTAAAAGACAAATAAGTGTAAACCAGACCTTCAGGCTTGTCAGATTTTCTCTGAGTTTCAGAATCCTGGGCAAGGAATTTCTCACTTGGGACTGCAGTTGCAGGAACCTGTGTAAAAAAAGGGAAATCAATTCCAATTATCCACATCCCCACTCACTGAAAATCCATTTTTGCAATGTTTCCCGGAGTTTTTTCTCATTGGAATGGGGATGGATCCAGTTCAGCTGTGAGGATTTATATCAGTGTACTGGACAAGGCGTTTTCCATCTGTAAAATTAAGTGTATGGAAGTTCACGTGAATGTTAAGTGCAGGTGTTGGTTTAGAGGTGTTTTTATTTGAATGTCACTGCTGGTCTCCTGCAAACCTTTTCAAAACATTCTGAATTATTGAATGCAAACATTTCCATGTCAATGAGGCCTCTAAGTACTCCGATTGTTCTGTAATTCCGGGTTCCTGTCACTAAGGAATGAGGCTGGATGCGTTGACCAAGGGATTTGCTGAATCACAAAAAACCACCCCTCAATTAACCAATTTACAGTTTTACAGAGGCATAATGTTAATATTTTATTTTCCGCCGTTTAAATGTCATCCAAACACTTCTGTCCAGCTCCATCACGTGGAAAACACTATCCTACACTGAAGGAATTTCAGCCTAACGACGAGGGAAACATCCAGCAGAGGCAAAAACCCCAGGAAACAAATTGTGAGGTCAAGAGCAAGAACGAAAGGGAAAAGCTACAACTTCAACCGTAATACTCAGGTGAATAAAGGTCACAATTATTGTCTGGTGGTGAGAAAGAGATGCAGTCACAGCCGTGCACCCGTAGCAAACTGGAAACTGAACTCACACATCGTGCTCTGTTTGCGGCTGCCCTCTCCTGGATAATCCGCTCTCAGAATCGCTCTGCTCATTCCCACCTCCTCCGAGGGTCACCAGGAAGAAGAGACACAACAAAGGTAAAAATCAGATGTGGAGTATTTGAAGCACCTGAAGAAGGTGCTGGTGTGAACCCAGAGTGCTGAATGATCTTTTGGGAGGAGGAAAAACCCCAAAGCTCACTTGGAAAGCAGGATTTGGAATGAACCACACTACATTATTTCTGATTTACACTTTCGGATTTGAGCTCTGCTCAGTGTCTGGAAACCTTGGGATTACAGCGTTAATATCTGGAAATTAGAATCATCCTGGCAGGTATTTACTGTGTTCTTCCAGAAGCTTTTCATCCTCTTAACTGCAGATTAACATAGAACATTATCCTGAAAATGCTGGAATGACTGAGCTATGAAATTCCCATTTCCCTGTATAAAAACTGCCTGGCCTCAAGTCCATTTTCTAAACAACCACAAAGATACTGGGAATTGCTTCCAAAGGCTCCAAATGTGCTCTGCTGACAGTATAATATTCCAGTCTGGCGTATGATGGATGGGGCAGGATAAATGTGACCTCTGACCACAGAAGACTTTCTGAATTTACATGGTTTATCCAATTCCCACAGGGATCAGACCAGAACAAAACCAGATTAAAATTTTACCTTGTCTATCAATACTTGTTCCAGCAATAAAAAAGTCACATCTGACTATCAGAAATGATTTAATTGTGGCTGAAGTTGAAGACATCACAGAACGTGGGGGTTTTGTAAATTCGCCTTTAAGTGAAAGGTTTGGAATTTACCACGGGCTTAACAAATGTACAGATCCCAGACAGAGCCTGTGGAATGAGGAGCTTTCCACATTTCACTGTAATAAATCTCCTTCCTGCCATCAGCCTGAAAAAAGGAGACCTCACTCAGCATTAAACACTTTGATTTCTTCTTGTTAGATCTAAATTATTACATACGAGTCTCAGCACTCAAGGATGAATTAACTTTTAATTTTAATATTTTGTAAAACATTTAGAAACACTTCAGAATGACAAAGTGCTGTAAAAGTTTAAGCTTTAATACAGTAGCTAAAAGTTAAGACTCTCAAAGATTTCATTTTAAATCTGAGTAGCCAATAGAACTTGGACTTAAATCAGCCATCAGTTATCAGACAGGTCACACTTTTAGAGCAATACTGTGGGTTTTTAGAAGGAGAGCAGAAATTCTGGGTTTAAATGGACAACCTGGGATTTAATAATTACACCCCACCATTTTGTAACTATAGGAACACAGGAAATGAAATAGACTGGCAGCAGGATCAAGAATTGGGATAAAATATAAATTTCTGGAGGGAAACTCCACTTTTGCAGACCCATCAGGAGAGCACTTGGTGCAACAGCTAAAATCTGCAGGCACCCAGATAAATTTCCAACAGTGGTTGTTCCACTTTGCCTGGATTATTTTTACTCATCACAACCCACGAAAGTTGGTGAGGCCTCAATTATTGTACATAAGTTCCAAACCTCTGGGCCATCAAAAATTTCTGTAACCAAACAAGAAGCAGTGGCTGAAAAATAAAGCCAAATTCAAAACCAGACAGGGGATTTTCTTCATAATAACTAAAATAACCAAAATAACCAAAACAAGGAATTTGCTAAAAAGAGAAGTGATGCATTTATTATTGTTATTATTATTATTATTATCATCATCAAGACTTAACCATCTTTTCTAGAGTTGTACAGCAAGGAAATGAAAGCTCTATAGGGAAAGGTGACAAAAGGTCCCTCTGTACCCTTCTTTTTAAAATAAAAAAGTTACACCAGGTGATCTGAGAGTTCCTCAACACTTAAAGAGGCCACAACCACAATATTTTTTATACAGCCATAAAAGCAGCTCAATCACTGAAAATCTGCTTTTTGAGCAGTCAAAGTCACAAACTGTGACTGTGTAACGAAGTGAACATTTATCACAAAGTGAACTGGAAATAATACAGTTATAATCATACAAAGGGGTATTTTCTGAGAGCTGATGACATTCAGTGTTAAAGTTAATTAAAAATTGCCTCTCTCGGTTGTTTTGCAAACACCCCCAAGATTTACACTGCAAAAAATCCAAGCTTTAAGACCCAACATCAGCTTTTCCAGAGATTCCTCGAGAGGAAAAAGAAATCAAATGTGGCAGACGGGAGAGGAGCCCCTAAATCCAGCCCAAAGGCAGGAAAAGGTTGCAGTAAGAAGGATGGAATGTTCACTCACCCTCACTTTCGGGGCCATTGCTGGGATTTGCTGCCCTGTGGCTGGAGGGAGAGGAGAAGGGACTGATCTGGCGAGTGCCTGTGGTGGGGGAGTAAAAGTTCAGCTTGTTCCTTTTGGCCTTCTGGGGAGTTGCATCAGGTGGCTGAAATGGAGAAAAATACAAAAAACCTCAGGTGAATGTTGACAAAACCCCTCTGAACTTTACCACCTACGATTTTCCTAAGTAATTCCTGGTTTTAGGTATTCCCATCATGGAAAGCCCATGTTAAATGTTGTGCTGGGGTGATTTTGTGCTCATCAAGCTTCTCTATCACACCCTCTCCTCAATACGATGAGTTGGACTCTAAAAGGTAAAAAAAATCCTTTCAAACACTCTGTCTCCCAGGTTCCATAAAGAAAAAAATACATGTTTTCCAGGCATTTAGATATTCTGACAGGATCACCTTGATGGTTAGGGATTGTTAGGGATTTTTTATAAAGCAGTCAAACCAAGTTATTATTTTTCTTCCAGTGATGAGAATTTAAGACACAAATATTTTAGTTGCATCAGAAGTTATTTCTTGTATTTTTTTTTAACAAGTGTGAATTGAAAAAATCCGAAGTGAGTCCCTCAAATCCAACATTTTGTCTGAGGTTCAGGGTTTCAATATATCTAATGATGTAAGAGGAGTTATTTAGTGATGTTAAAGGAGTTGTGCAGAGAAGTTTTCAGAAGAACAAGTGTGCAGTGCTGGAACACGAACTGGGATTATCTGGGACATGCTCTGGCTTGGATGCTGAATTGCAAGGATGAGAAACTGGGATTTTCTGCACATTTCATGTACAGAAATAAAAAAAAATAAACAACACAACCCTTTACTTTACAACCCACAAGTGCTGGTCATCAGTAGTGGGGCTTCCAGCAGATTTTAAAAGATTTAATTTGCTGCCCACTTGCCTCTGCCTTGTTTTAATCCCAAGCACATTAAATAATTTCACACCTCTCATTGATACTCTCGTTGCAGTCTAGCAGCATTTAAACCACACCTGATGGAAATCCTCACTCTGCCTTGCCACATTCGAGCAGGTTCAAGAAATGTTTCCAATCATCTTTAAATGAAATAGTAATTGAAATATCAATGCCAATTTAGGGATTAACACGTCCTCAAACCTCCTTTTCAGCAGGGAGAATCTCCAAACGTTTCAGAGTATTTTTCCTGCTTGAACAGCAGTCACCTCACCCATTTCTGGATGTGGATAAGGTTATTTTACACAAAATTCCTGCAGCACTTACAAGGACAGTTTTTATTTGTCAGTAAGATTTTCTCTTCCAGGAAGAAGAATTTTACTCCAATTATGCCCTTTTTTAACAATACCACATTAAGATCCCAAAAATCTAAAAATATCCATTCCTGATTTGGTTAGTTCATGAATATTTTGATCCATGGAATGAGGAACTCTTGGTAAAACCAGGGAAGAAACGACAGAAACAGCGAAGATTAAATATATATGTCACCCAAACCATGAGTTTACAACTTTCTGTTCCTTCTTTCTTTCTATAAAGTTATTTCATTAAAATCCTTGGCGTGCATCTATCAGAGATGTGGTGTGAAGTAAAAATCAGCGTAAAGCCACATCACCGAAAGTTTCTGTCATTCATAGAAAGAAAAATTCTTCAGCTTTTTTCCTGCAGATGAACCTGTCTGCAGGTAAGCATCGAGTCACTCATTTTATCCCTTGGGATGGGGCGGCCTCAGGGCAGGAAAAGCATTCCATGGAATTTCAGCTGGACCACTCGTCTACAAAAATGTTACTTCAGCCCAAGAAGCAGATGCAAAATTACAGTCACAGCTGCATTCTGAGCAGAACAAGTTGGGTAATGGTACACTAAGCTGCTAATTAAACTGCTAATGATTTTTTTTTTTTTTTAATTTTTATTTTTAGCGCCACTGCGGTATTTCGCCACCTCTGTTGAAATTTTCAAAAAACAAGTACCTAGAAATTTTTTAAATGGCCAATTTCTACCTCGCTCAACACCAGCGAGGCCTCCGAATACGTGCTGCATATACAAACCCCTCGTCCAAACGCCACAGGCTTGGAGATTTATTGGGAGCTCGTTTGCTGAGCGGCTCTTTCTCTGTGTGCTCTTCCAAAATTTTCCTTCCTTTCCGCCCTGCCATCCTCCATCCTGCAGCAAGAGCCACGGAGGGAGGTAATAAACTGACATATGTCACGACACGCTGGTGGCTGGGAGGATGCCGGAGCTGCCTTTACAACAAATAACAGCACCAGTACAATTTTATTTTCATTGTGATAACTGCGGTGAAATTGATGGCAGCGTTAGGGGTTTATTGTTTCATTATGCCAGATTAGCTGAGGGAGGTAATTACAGCCCTGACACGAAAATGCCTTTAATGTTTTCATTTCAGTTTTGCGGTTTCTAATATGCAGATTACAGCATTATCATAGTTCCATATTGTCACATGTACAATTACATGGCAGAACGTTTGCTTCCCAGGATAATGGAGCTAATTTCTAATAAATGATTTCACCAAGGATCTTAACTCATTCAGCTCTTGGGTAAATAGTGACGGTAATAACAATATGCACATTTTTCAAGTGATTCATGCAGATGTACATTACTTAACGCCAGGCAGTTCTGTGACAAATGAAATACAATCAATTTTACACTAATATTTGCAGGGGTAATTTTGTGCTTTAAGATTTGCCCAGACAACATCCAATCTGTAACAACATAAAGGCAGCTAAAATGAAATGGATTGTTTATATCCACATTTATTTTTGCACACAGATATACATATATATATATTTATACAGCCCAGATGGCTCCAGACACCAAAAAATACTTACATCATCTTTTTTAACACTGTCCAAATTTAATGCTCTCTTAACCCTGCAAGAGAAAAACAGGGAGAGGTTTTATGGTCACATAGGCACAAAGACTTCTGTTAGCCGGGTCTGTAATTGATAATGTTAAAGACATGATAATTGATAATGTTAAAGTCTCCTTCCCTGGTTTCACCTTTACTGATGCCATCCAAAGCAAATCCATTCCCTGTACCACGAATATTGCCTGTTTAGAAGGATAAAGTGTTTGCCTAAGAAAATCTGATTCTCCATTTTATACCAGAGATAAAATCAAGGCACTGAAGTGAAATTCATGCTGAGTATTTATCTTTTCTCCAAGGCTATAAACACCAACACCCCCCCACCCCCAAAAGCATTTCCATTTACATACCTTCTGAGCAAGGCCCGGAATTATTTTGCCATTAGTCGAAATAATGTTTAAGACATTTAAGACACAGGTACAGGCAAGGTGAAAAAAGTAGTTTTTCCCATCATTTTAGCTCTTAACATGATTCAGTGCTACCAGACTATGACTTAACAGGGGAACAGATGCTCTATGGCTTTACAGGTCCCCAAACCATAAGAAACTGTTTGCTTCCCTTCTTCCCTCTCCTGATTCAGGAACATGCCAAGCTCTCTCTGCAAAATCTGCTCCTCGGAACTGGATGCCCAGCTGTTAATGGCAACACTGGAAGAGGAAAGCTGAATATTTATAATACTTTATATGGTACAGCTGTCTGCTAAAGAGCAGTCATCAAAATTTTATTGAATGCAGGCGAAATGCTCCAAGGAAAGAAAGGTCAACATAAATTAAGACTATTTTTCCCAGAGACAACTGAAACTTTTTAAGCACGTTCCTAAATCTTAACAATAGTTTAAAGCATGATGTAAAACGATGAGAAAAAAAAAAATCTTTGTGGGAACAGGTCCCAAGAAACGTATATATTACGTTGAATTAAACAAGGTTTGGAATATACATCATATTTCAAGAACTTAGTTCAGTTTTCGTCTTGGAAAAAGAATGCTTTGCCTTGTAAGGAATTTAGATGACCTCATTCCAAACATATCCTTTTCAAATTTATGCTGCTATTCCAGAATTGTAAATTAAAGGATTGGGAAAATAGAATGGAAAGGCATCTTTGGAACTCAGGCAAGGGTCCTATATGAAAACTGTTTTACAGCTATCTCTATTACAGAAAGGGGAAAAGAAATAGCCAATCTCAAAAAAAGCCAAGTAAACAGGTAACATTTAAATTAAAAAAGCCTCTGAAATTCTGGCCAAAGGGCAGCCCAAGCTGTAACAGTTTGATGGAATTCTTTACAATGTATTTCTTTTTTTAAAGAGAACCCCATCTAGCTCAAGGAATCCCGACTCCATTACAGCTCCCAGCTCACGGCAGCAGAGAAATATTCCATTTATTAATGCATCCACACTGCAAGGATGCTCTGGGGGCCAATGCATTTGCATGTTACACTAAGGCATGTTCTGATGGAAGTTTTTATGACAGATGTCAAAAGGAAGCTGAAAGCCAAAGGAAATCAGGATCACAGCTGTAGGATGAAATAAATGAGAAACGACATGAAAATCCTGCTAAGTTATAAACACTGAGAACATTTCTTAGGGGGGAAGTTGTGCACTGAACAAAGCCACGTTCTTTGAAGTCTGGCAAATACTGTGGACAGCAGCAGAGCAGCACCAAACAGCCCAAATTTCTCTCTGCAAACATCCTGAACTACAGGAGCATTGGAATATTGTTTTGGAAGACAGAATTTTGAATTTAGGAGTCAGCCTTGTCTTGTGGCTCGTTTTTACTGATTGTCTTTTCAACGCCGTAATGTGAGAAGTTAAATCAGAATTATTGAAAATTTTTGCTCTAAGTCTACACACACACCCCCTGGCTTGGACCCCTCAAACCAAATTTATCCTGACACCTCACATGAGAACCCTGCTGGCCAAATTGTCGTCTCTCAGATCTTCCAAAAGAAGAATGCGGTGAAAAAACAACATGTGCAAAGAAAAGTATTTTAGGAAGCACCATAAAGAGCACCACTCTGAGTTTGCTCTATTATTTTTTAATATGGCTCACTTCGACTATGGTGTAAAACCAAATGTGAGAGTGGAACAAGAAAAGGAGACAGAAAGATGAAGCACATGTGGTGAGAATATTTAATCTGAGTTTCCTGCTCCTGAATTAGCCTGATAAGGCTTAATTTGTTTTCTTAACCATGCAGAGTATGATGGCACGTGTTTACAGTCAGCTGTACAACCTGCAGTGATTATTTTGTGCCTAATATTTATCAGCTTAAAGAACTTTCTTTATTGATCTCCAGAAGCCCACGATGAGCAGCACCAGACTTAGATGACTCGATTAATTACTTACTGCTTGACAAATTGCAAAATATAGGAGGTAAAAATGAGCAGGACTTATTCCCATGGGAGACAAAATGAAAAGATACAGCTTGATGGAAAATGGGCACGGGGAGTGTCACGCCCTGATCTCCACAGGCCTGCAATTCCTTCCCACATCTCTGCACCTCTGTGTGTGTGAATCTATAATTTAGTCACTGCTGTAATTGTAGTAAATCCTCTTGAATCACTTTATAAATATTCAAGCAGTCAGTGATTAAGTGCTGCTAAATTCTTTTGCACCTGTATCTTTTGTGCCCACGTCCTCGTCCCCGTGACCCTTCTGCATCCCTGGTCTCTGTGTAAATCATTCTGAATTGACTCTGATCCCATTTTCCTGTGTATGCTCTACCTGTGTGGTGAGCAGGAGAGTGAACCTTGCCATCAAACTCTGTTGAAGCCATACTTTCACAAACTCATACCAAAACCTTCCAAGCTGAACCATCTTGTGATCCTTCTTCTTGTCCCTCTCCCACACAGCCCCACGGGTGTTGTCCACGGTGGGTAGAGAGATCCAGAATTAGAATAACTGGGACTGGAAGGGATCTCTGGAGATCAGCCAGTCCAAACCCCCTTGCCAAGGCAGGGTCACCCAGAGCAGGTGACACAGGCTCTGGAATGTCTCCAGAGAGGGAGGGGGGAAATGATGCCTTCAGTTTTATCTTTGCTGTGTTTCAGGTTCTGCGCTGCCCAGGTGCAGCTCTGAGCTCACACTCAGCGTCACTCAGCTCTCTGCACACAGCAGCGACACAAAACAAATCCTGTTCCTGCTGCACACCAAGGACAACTTTCAGCCCCAAAGCACAAACAAGGGTGGCTGGAGGGAGGAACAAGAAAGGATGGGACTGCATAACCTGGAGCTGGCATTGGACAATTAAACCCCAACATGCAGATGGACCAAAACTTACAAAAGTGTGAGACCTTGTGACTGTTTGTCTCTTTTGTGTCCATTTTGTGACGGTTTTGGGTTCACCTTGGGTGTAGCCCTGGCCAGGCTTTTGTACTGCCCAAGGTGTATACTTTAAGGCCTTTTATTAAATATCTATTTTATTCTCTTAGCTCTGTCCAGTCTCTGTTCCAGGTCAGCCTTCCCAAGGCAGCTGTTCCAGAGCTCTGCCACCCTCAGCGTACAGGGGTTATTCTCGATGTTGAGGTGGAACTCGTTGTGTTTTAATTTATGGCCACTGCCCCTCGTCCTGTGGCCGGGCACCTCTGGCCAGAGCCACCCCCGACCCCTCCGAAATGCAGAATACAGAGAATATCACCCACAGCAGCACCGCCCACCCAGCCCCGCCCGCAGCGCTGCCCCAGGAACCACGGAACCTCCACCGCCAGCATTTCCCGGTCTCTGTTTTCATTTGGAAATAAATCCCGCCCCTCGGCAGCCGCTCCTCCCCTCCCCGGGCCCACTCTGAGCGCGCTTTCCCTCTCACGGAACGCGCTCGGGAGCCGCAGCCCGCCGGGAGAAGCGCTCCCCTCACGGGAACCGACCGCAGCCGTGAGGGGAGGGAGAGGAGAGAGAGAGGGAAGGGATAGGAGGAGGAAGAGGAGAGAAGGAGAAGAAAGGAGAGGGAGAAGGAAGGAGAAGGAGAAGATAAGAGGAGGAGAAGAAAGGAGGAGAGCAGCGCTGCCCCGCTCCCCAGACACGTACGACATCCCGGAGCCGTTCCCGCCGCCTCCCCTTCGGAGCTCCCGCCGTGCTCCCGCCAAACGCCGCCGGCTGGAAACGGCGCTGAGGGCGGGCGGGCCGGGCCGGGGCGGGGCCGAGGAGCCCGGCAGGGCTGCGGCGCTGAAACCGAGAGCCCCGGGGCCGAGAGCGAGAGCCACGGAGCCGAGACCGAGGCCGAGATCGAGACCGGCGTCGCTGCGGGGTCGTGGGGTCCCGCTGTGCGCGGTAGGAGCCGGGCCGGGGCCGGTGATGTTCGGGCGGCGGGTTCGCGAGCAGGGCCGAGGGAGGGAGGGCTGATTCCCCTCAGGGCTGGAGGAAGGAGATTGCTATTTATTTGTTTGTTTATTTATTTGTTTGTTTGTTTATTTAGCCCTTGAAACCCCCTGTGCCCGCTAGGGAGGGAGGTGACGAGATCCGTGCGGGGAAATTTTCCCGGTTTCAGGTGGACGAGGCCGGAGCAGGGCAGAGCTTCCCTGTGCGAATGCGGGTTCTGTGTGGATGAGCCTCGGACGTGAAGGTCAGTGTACCACGGAGGGTCTGGCTTCGGGCATCAGGAGGAATTTCATCAGAAAAAGGGTGATTAGATATTGGAAGGGAGGGTTGGAGTCTCCATCCCTGGAGGTGTCCAAGGAAGGACTGGACATGGCACGCAGAGCTCTGGGCTGAGAATATGGCACTGGCTTGTGTTGGAAGGGACCTTAAAGCTCATCCAGTTCCACCCACGGCAGGGACACCTTCCACTGTCCTAGGCTGTCTTGTTCAACAACCTGGCCTTGGACACTTCCAGGGATCCAGGGGCAGCCACAGCTTCCCAGGGCACCCTGTGCCAGGGCCTGCCCACCTTCCCAGGGAGGAATTTCTTCCCAATCTCTAATCTAAACCTACTCTCTCCCTCTTTGGAAGCCTGGGCTGCATTGCTCCCCTCTGTGTATTTTTCTGAAGTGTCATTTATCCAGTAAAAATGTCCCAGCCTAAGCCATGGGGCTGCTGGCAGTGCTGTCACTAAAGCATTGCTCACTGAATTTCCCAGCGATGGATTGGTCCTGACCCACACAAGAAATATCTCAGTAATGGGTAGTCCAAGGAGTACAAACAAGAGTTCACATTTTCTAAACTGGTTACTGGAAAATTAACATTTCTTCTTCTTCTCCTCCTCCTTGCCTTTCCCCCCAGTTCCATTCCGTGTGCGTAACACTGGTGCTTAATTTTAGTGACACCCGTTTGCAGGAGCCAGGCTGTGCCAGGGCGTCCCCGTGGGCTTCTTCTGGTGCCTGTGTAATATTAAAGTGTCAGGGTGTTACAAATTGGGTACTTCATCCTCGAGAAGCGATTATTATCTGCCTTCCCCAAGTGTAAAAGACCTGTATAACTCAACAAGGTGCCAGTGATTGAGGCCTCCTGAGTAAAAATCCAATGAGTCCTGAAGGGGACCCTGGGACGGCGTTGTCGTGCTGCTGAACTTGAGATATTCCATTTATTATACTGGAATATATTTCCTGAAGTCAACAAAATAATGCAAGAGGCTGTTAAAGCAGCAGCACAACAGGATTTAGTGTCCCTCTGTGATGGCCTTCTAAAAACCTTAATCACCCCTGGTGGAAGCAGAGAGCTGCTGACCATAGCTGAGCAAGCAGCATTAGCTACTGCTTTGAGTTCTTTTAATAATTGAGAAAAAAAAGAGTGTTTCTGTTTCTTCTCCATTCATTTATAATTGTATGTGCATTGGACTTAAAAGGCCTGAGTTGCTCAAAGTTTTATGCACACTTATTTTGAAAGTTTATTTCTGTTTACTTATATAAAGGCACATTTATTTCTATTATTTATATTTACATAACTCTAAGATACAGAATTCTGGGCTTAACCTGGCATTTTTTTGAGATTAATGGTTCCAGTTTTGAGCATTTTTATTATTATCCATATGCTTTGTTGAGTTATAAAAGGAGAAAACATGGATGGCAAAGCCTCGTTTCACAGATGACATGAAAATGTGCTTTTGTGCCTTCAGAAATCACTGCTACGTAATATTTATGCAACACTTGTAATATCAAATGTCTGAAACTATATAAAATACAGTGAAATTAAGCTTTTTACTGCCAATGAGGGATAAACTGGGAATAACAAGTAGAGCTCCAACTCTTTCTGCTTGTGGATGTCATGGTGCTTACCTACCGGTGTAGATAATTATTCCCATCCCAGATTTAGAGAAAAGAAAGGATATGACCTGGATGATTGGATAGTTGGGGCTATCTGTGTTTCAGAGGACAACCAGAGGCATTGTTACAAATTCTAACTGGAATTTCATCCCTCACAGGATGGCCAGCGCTCCTGGGAATCAGAAAGCCACACACTCAGAAAATTCCCAAGGGAGGAAGTCCCAGCATGCAGAAGAAGCCATTTTTTACATGAACTGCAGAGCAGCTTATCTGACTGTCTTAAAAAGCAGCTTGGAAAATATTAAATCAAAAGAACAACTCAGTTTAGGTAATGATTGGATCTTTTTCCCCTCTATCTCTTTACATGGGGTGATTGCAGTGGGAGTATCCCTGGGCATAAACTCAGTAGCTGGTTTAAGGAATTGAGAGTGGTTTTGGATGCCTGGTGGAAGTGGGAATGCCAAAGAGAGCAGGGCTTTATTGCAGATTTTATTTGTAAATCACCAGTAGGAAAGGTCTCAGTTCAGTTTAGAGTGGGCCATTGTCCTGGTACAGGTAACCACCAGAACTAATGTTCCTTAAGAATTCTTACTCCTCATCTCAACTCCTCTTGAATTACTCTTTCATAGACTGGATTCTCAAGGTCTCATTTTTTTTTTTGTCCAGCCTACATTTGTGTATAAGTGGTGGTGGTGTTGTCAGCAGTACAACAGAAAAAAAAAAAAATCTCTGACTGCTTCAGCTGCACTAAATAAAGCTGTTGGTAGATACTGAAAGCTGTGGGGCTTTGTTTGGAAAACTTCAGGAATTTCAAAGGGAAGTGAGAAAAAAATTACCTGAAAAATGGAAGTTGTTTTCTTAATAATATATCTTAGTGACCAGGTAAGATAAGGAAAGAGTAAGGTAAGACTGAGAAATAAATAACCTTAGTTTTGAAGGAGGTTTCACTATGCCAGATAAAATTTGTCAAACAAATACAATTCCAACTTTGCACTTTCTTGGAGTTGTAGGATTGTGTGCTCTGCTTAGGTGGTGATTTTCTTTTTTCTTAGAGAATTTTTGTTCTTTTTGAAAAGGTTTTTCATGGAAACCGCCGCTGTAAAATCTGAGTGCACTGATTGTAGCTTCTTTCCCTAGACCAGAACAGGAAATTCCACCCATTATCAAGCATATTCCTACAGCTTGTGACTTGGTGCTCTCCAGGCTTTCCCAGCTGCAATAAAAGGGCCTTTATGACATCCTAATGATAGTTTAGGATAATCTGGGTTTTAGCAGAGGGGTGGTGTGAACAAATGTCATCTCACTAATAAATGCTTTGGCTTTCAGCTCTGTCCATATGCCACTTGGCTGCACAGCAAGTGTTTGGGCATTCTGCTTTCAAGGTCAACTTAGAGAGGGCAGTTGGTTGTTTAGACTCTCAACCCTTCCAGAGAGATTTAAGAATTTATTTTAGAATCTGTAAGCGTTGGGAGTTAAAGAGTTATATTTCATCTTAAGTCAATTTTGGCATTTCTCAAACGAGTGGTGCCAACGTTTAAGCATCTCCTGCTTCACGAAGTTTGGCTGATATTCCAAACTGAAGTGCTCACTGAGAGATTGGCCCTGTGAAATTTCATTTGTAGGTGTTTTGCTTATCCCCAAATAATAGCTTCATTTCCTGTCTGTTGTAATATTACTGGAGTGATTTAGCAGAAGCAGACCATAAAGAAATAGAAACAAAAGGTGCAGTCTGATTGAACTGTCACAAATGCAAACTGGGAGGCATGTAGGGAATGGCAGGTGCTGATCTCCCTGGAGATATAAAATTAAGGATTCTATATTTGAAGGATATCTGTCAAATATAATAATGTGCTGCACTGACATTCCAGGGAACTCTGCTACCCATGGGAACAAATCCACAGAGTTTGGCCCTTCCTTCCCTGGCTGCCCTTGACACTGAAATCCCCAAACCGCTGCTCCGTGCCCGTGGCTGGGGTGAGCCCTGCTCTGCTCTGGCTCCTCCAGCAGAGGTGGCAGGGCACAAATATTTATTTAGTGCCTGGCACTGGGGCAGGGATTAACAGCAGAGGTGCCTGGATGGTTGGTTTGTTTGTTTCTTTGTTTGTAGGTTTGGTTTGCTGGTGACACAGGTCCCACGGAGCGTTGTCACGATGCCACCGCCCCATTTCACAGATGCTCCTCAGCAGTTCCCAGCACAGGCTTGGGCACTGCTCAGCTGGCTCAAAATCAAAAGCCAGCCCAGGCAGAGATGGAGGATCTCCTGTGCTTCCCTCCAAGATTATTTGGGAAGATACAAAAGCATCCCTCTCGTTTCAGATAGACTGTGCATTTGAATTTCATTTCCATTTAACGTAATGCCTTCATCACTGAAAGGATATTTTCACTAAAGGCCTTGAAGAGGCAAAGAGATCCAGCAGATTCATTTTGGAGAATGCCAGGTGCAACAGCCCTGGCACTGGTTGCATATGTGCTTTCATTTTTCCATTCAAGCTCATGTTGTATAATTTGGATTGATGCATTCAAATGTACAAATGTTATTTGTCTCAGATAAATTCTACTCTAGGTCTCAGTTCTTGGCAAAGGAAGTGCAAAGGTGATCTTGGTATTAATAAAAATAGGATCTAATAACGTTCAGACTTAAAAATAACACATTCTTGATATTAAGACACTGGATATAGGCTGAATTTTACACTTGAGACTGCTTTTGAGTTGATGGATATTTTGAATAAGATCATAACCAAAAATGTCCTCCAAACCCACTTTTCTCTTGGAGTGATTTGGCTTTAAAAAATCTGAGCATGGAAAGTGACTCAAGGATGTTTGGAGCAAACTCTTTTTACAGCAGCTGGAATATTTATTGAATATTGTGCTTTATTGTTCAGTCCTTCAACAGGCTGGAAGAAATCCCTCTCAGAAGACCATTGACAAATACTGGACTTCACAAACAACTTCACTGAATTTTGATGATTTTTGTGCTATTTTAAAAAAAGAAAAGCCAACTACAAAAAATGAACTGCTCGAAGCATTTGGGAAAATAGACACAGAAAAGGCTGGATATATTTTACATGATGAACTTTGTAAAATTCTTACAACAGTGAGTATCACTAGAAACATAATTATCCATCTTTAATTAGCAGAGATTTTGGAAATTAGATGGTACTGAGAGCTGGGATTCCCCATTTTATAGAAGATTTACATGGTGGGTTTCCAGAAGATACCTCAGAATTACATGAACTGATAGAGTTGATCTCTTTGATTTTTAGTAGCATTGTAAAGACATAGTTTTTAATTTCAACCTCTGTTTCCATGATTCAAATCAAAATCTGTTGAAATCTATTGCAAGAGCAGATTCTCTGAAAGAATATTAAAAGACTCTTCCTTTGTTTGTAAAATCTGTGCTGTAGGTGATCAGGATTGTTGATTAGGAACCCAAACTGTGCTGTTTTTTTCTTGCAGAGAGGTGATAAAATGACCTGGGAGGAAGTGACCAGCATTACTAAACAAGCTGATTTTAACTGCAATGGCAAACTCGACTACAACAAGGTACGGCCAAGAGTGATTTTTGTTCTTGTCTTATTGACAACGTGAGCATTAGTGATGGCCTTACCCCAGGGTTCTGAATTTTGGACTGAATAAACAGCACATGAAGATTTGTACATAAATATGGTTTCGTGGGAAGAATACTGGTGAGAATCCTATGTTAAAAATCGGTCTTCCAATATCTAGAAAGGAGGAGTTGAAAGTCACACCTAATTTTTGCTCAGTATTTGGACCTCCTTGTTGAATCACGGCTGCATTTTACCGTGATACTTGAGTGGTTGTTCTGATTAATGAAAATAAAATTTATATTTGGCTCGAAGAGGAAATTCATTCCATCTCCTGAGCTGTGCTTTCCTTGCTACTGAGACATTTTACTCCTTAACACCTTTTGAGAAATGTAAGCTGGTAAGTGAAATATTCTTGTTTTCATCTCCAGTTCTGTGAGCTGTACCTGACCACCAGTGAGCAGTGCTGCAGAGCTGCAAGGGCCAGGCTGGAAAGTGACCCTCGACTGAGGCAGCAGCACTTTGGGAATCAAACTGGAAATTTCTCTGAAGGGATGTCAAAACCATCCCCGAGGGTCTCCAGGAAAACTGATCACAAACTGCCTAAAGGTATTTCTGTTTCTTGTATTTTAGGTTTTCTTTCTGTTGGAGATGAAGCTCTGGCTCAGTGAGCAGTTGAGTTTTTTGTTTAATTTTTCTCAGATTAGTGAAGGTTTTATTGATGAATGTAATTTCTAATGTGGCAGTCATATCAAAATGTCAGTAAAATATGTTCAAATGGCTGCATCTGTGAAACTCTCCAGTTCCTAAGGGTGGAATTTGTTGATTTTCATGTGGCACAGTCCAGAGGGAACAGAGGAAATGAATACTCAAGGTGTTGCAATAGGGGCAAATTACTTATTTCCTTCCTAGATCTGAGATGAAACCCTAAACATTTCTCAATAAGCTGAGTGTTTGTTTCAATTATTGAGGCTGCTTTTCAATCAAGCAAAATTAATAAGTTGTGGACAGTTTAATGTCCTTCCTGAAGTTACAAAGATCCTTCAAAACCTTCCCAAACTGGAAAACTTCTGCAGGGAACAGACTGCAGAGGCACCGAGTATGAAATTTTGGGATGTAGTTTGTGCTGTTCCAAGTTGCTTCAAATCAAAGAGGTGCAAAAATGACACAACAGTGATGGAGGGAAGCTCTCTGATCGAGTTCTTGTCATCCAGTTTTCCTTGTGCTTCTAAATGCAAGGTTTATGATAAACAGCACCGGGAGAGGCTTGAGATAATGTAATTGTAATTAAATATCTCTGTTTATAGGTGACAGCAGAACTCCTTCAAGGCCTTCATCAGCTCAAGGCAGCAAAGCTTCCACCTCCACCAGTGTCACTGTGGGTGCCAGCAGCAGCAGGAACACAAAGCTAATTATTGAGCCTGACACAATGAAGGTATCACACTGGAATGATGGTGTTTTCCTCTCAGCACCCGTGTTATTGCATGTTAAAGAAGCTAAAAATCGGAGAAGAATGGTTTCTTATGTTTTATTAACAGTTTGTCAAGGGCAGCTATAAACTACTGAGAGCTTTCTTGTTACGTCTTATTATTAACATTTTTATATACTGTTGGTTTTGCTGACAACAAGTTATTGGAAATAATTTTTCAGGTGTGAAGGTTTAATAGAACAAAATGTGTTTTTTTATAAATGGAACCAGTGTTGGAGAAAACAGTTAATGACTTCTTGAGAAATTTCAAGTTGAATTATTTATTAGGTTGGTGAGAACTTTAAATGCTTAAGTAGTCTGAAAGATTGTGCATCATAAACCTTTGCATGAAAGGTAATTGGAAATAAATAACAGATCTGTGAGCATATTCGGTTTCTTGGGCATTGCTTGGTAAATAGATGCTGTAACCTGAAAATATTGATTTTTAGTTAGACTAATATGTCCTATCAGTATTTTCTTTTAAATAAATCACTCATTCAATATAAATTCCTGGGGGAGAGAGACAACAAAGTCACTTTGCTAAGTCAATATTTGTAGAGTGTTAATATTGATCTTTTTCCCTTTGTTTTCCCTTTCTTGACTGAACCTTTACTAGTTTTCTTTCAACAGAAAATAATAGCTGTAAAAACATAAAACATTAACTGGGAACTGCCGGGATACGTTAAAAATGTGCACCTGGAGACTTCTGTATAAAAGGGAAAATATGGTTCTGACCACAACACTGTAACTGCTGCTGGAGAACTGAACTGATTGTCCTCAGGAGCTGCATTTTGGTTTCAAATAACAGCTCTGGATTTGTTATTGAGCTCTCAAGTCCTTTCTGTCTTCCCCGTTGCTGTACAGTGACATTTGTTCTAGATGGAAATTTCCAAACATCACCTCCCAGGGATTTTGTGCAGTCTGTTTAGGTAGCTGGAGCTCCGTGCAATTTAACCTGCAACCTCACCTTGTTCAAACGGGCTGTGGGCTGGATAAAACCAGCACACACCTCCCCAAGATTGGCTTCTTTTTTTTTCTTTCTACAAGCCAGTAAAAACTGACTGGGGGAAAAAAAAAAAATATATATATTGATTAGTATTGCTTGGCATCATCCAAAAACTGAAATCAATCAATAAACATGGAGAGGTGTAAGTAAGTAGAACTGTTAATTGTTTTTTAAAATTCTTTTTGCACAATGCAAGCTCTGCCAGAATCAATGAATAAATACCCGGGGATCTAGTTGTGGTGTGAATGAGAATCCACCACCCCAAAATTATTTTTATTCATCTTCTATCCAAGAATTTCTTTTTCTTTTTGCTCTTCACCCGTCTTTTTGTGTAAGTAAGGAAATATTGCCCTCAGGATGTTGGAACAACACCGACTTCACATTTCTGACAGAGGAAAACAGTGAAAGCCAGAACATGGTGAAATGTCTAAAATGAAAAACTCTTCGGAAATTCCCTCAATCGTTGCTTTTTATTAGGAATTATGCATCAATGTGTGGATATTTTCAATATTAACTTAAATTTCAGTAGCAGTGACCAGCAGCAGGCAGTGCTTTCCAATTATAACCTTTCTTTCCAATTAACATTTCTAACACAGACATTTCCCACTTCAGCCACTATTTAACAACTTCTGTTCTGCTTTGAAGTGACAGAGGAAAATCCGATCAGAAAATCCTCTTTTAGCTTCCCAATTTTACATAACTGTTTGGAATTTGGTAATTAGGGACTTCTAGCACCACCTCACGCTCTCTGCCAGAATAACAGGATTTGATTTCCTAAAAGGAAAGGATAAAGTTTTTGTCCAACAGTTTTGGCAGGTAGCAAGCTTGGAGCAAACAACCAGTTATTTCAGATGTGTCAAGTTTTAAGAAAAAAAATGAAAATTTCCTTTGAGGTGAAGTCAGGAGTCATGGAATTGTTGGAATAATCAGTTCAGGAATAGCAATGGAAATGATCTGAGAGTCTGAATTTAATTTTGGAATTCTGTCACTGACTTATGTTAATCCCAGCTCCCATTATCAGTTTTTGACTGACAAAACCCCAACTGTTGCTCCATATTCAACCCTCACCATGAAATCCCAGGAATATTTTGTCTCTGATCACTTTTTTCCTAATTATTTTTTATGATTGGTTCCCTTTTACCTTGTCCTGTCGCTATAAATCCGGTTTCGTGGATAGAGATGGGTATAAAATTATTGGATGGATTGGTTAATTAGCTTTATTCTGCTCCAGAGAAGTTGCCCAGGGGCTGATCTCTGCCTCCATGGTCCAGAAATAGCTGCACTTCCATGAGGATTATTCCTAAAATCCTCTCCAGCAGGTTGTGCCCACAATGAAAAGATTATGGGAAATCGTAGGAGGGGAGGGATTTGGATAGCAGTTCCTGCCAGGGCTTGGACATCCCCCTTTATTTTAAATAACTTAATTAATCTTTGTCTTTTCCGCAGCCAATTTACTTTGAAAGTCTTGTAGAACTTCTTTGGCAAAACCTTAATTTTTAAAAAAAACTTCCAAACCTCCAAGGAACAGCAGAAAGGGAGTTGCAAACTGTGTAATATGTGTATAAGTTATTCCATGCTGTCAGCTGTTTGCAGATATAGTTAGCAGAATCTTTGTGGCAATTCCAATTTAATTTTTAACTGCAGGAGCATTGGGGTAATCTCTGTGTTTTTCAGGCGTTTTCACAAGTGAAACCACGTTACTTTGTAATAATTGTTTACAAAAAGGACTATTTGGGATTTTTTTTTTTTAAATAAATGTATATCGATGCTGTATCTTGTGCATTTTACTAAATAATCACATGAATTAATAGTTCAGAGAAGGCACTTTTATCTCCAGCCACAATGAAGAAAACATTTAATATTTGCTTGGTTTCCAGGAATGGCAATGTGCACAGTCCAAAGGCTGCTTCTACCTGGAGGAAGATGGGGAAATCATCAGTCACAAGTACAGGCTGCAGCTACCCCAAAGATCTGCAGTGTGTATCACCATCAAGCCTTACAACATTCCCCAGGCAGAGGGTGAGTGTGTTTCGATTTCATTTTCTTCTTAAAAAGAGGTGGTGACTTGGAGATTTACCATGGAGCTTCATCCGGTTGCTGCATTGGAATTATTTTTTTTCCCCAAGTAGAATATTCCCTTTTTAATCCCACTAATCAGGAGTTTTTAAACCCCAAAATTGTTTTACAGTCACCTGGGCTGGCTTTTCTTTTTAAACAAATTTGTGTGGTGTGTAACCATTCCTTGATATTCTTGACCCTTAACGATAGAACTATTTTAGCACTAATTCTTAATGATAAAATTATTAATTATCTGTAAAACAATCTCAAGGCTTGGAACAATTTATCTGCTTGATCTAAACAGGAAGAAAATCCCAATAGCATAGAACAGATTTTTTTTTTTCCCCATTTTTCATCAGCAGGGATCAATAAATACCAGGGGAATATCTATTTTGAGATGCAAAGAAAAACAATTTCGAGCCATTATTAAGCATTTGCTTTGGGGATATTTTTCTTTCCAGGAAAATCTTGTCACTGGTTGTCAGTGGATACAGCTTTGTTTATTCTGAAGGAAAGTGAAACCCAAGAGAATCTGCAGCTTGTCAGCTTTACTGACCTCCAAAACGAAGAGGTTAGAGATTTCTGGTGTATTCCTATTTTAATAGTTATTTCTTAGTGTGGGTGTTAATGCTGGAGGTGTGAATTCCATGTGTTCGCAAGGAATTCCAGCTGTACCCAGAATTGCTGAGTTACTGGGTGTATTTATAGTTTCTCTGTGAAAACTCTGTTGTATTTCTGCACCTTCAAACCCAAAATTTCCAAGGCAGAATTTGTTCCTTTAATTTTCTTTCCCCTTGCCATTTGAACTTCGTAGTGCCCAGAACATTCTTTTGCTGTGGCAGAAATAAGAGAGCATTAATTTCTTTTCCCCTTCTTCCCTCATCTCTCTCCTGTCTGTTTTTCTAACTTTTATTCTAAGAAAGTCGCTATTTTTTATCTTTAAATTGACATCACACAGCCAATGATTTTTTAAGGAGAGAACCCAGCACTCCCAGTGTTTTCAAGCAATTAATCACTTTTGTACGAATATTACTGGCAACAAAGAAAGGCATCATTTGAGAAGTCCTTACAAACTTTTTTTTGTCTTCTTTTAAGAGCAGATGTTTGGCTGGAGAGGGGAGCTTGGAGCTGGGGTTTACTGGCTGCTCCCTTTCACAACTGGCTGCAGGCTGAGGAAGGTAAAAACCCAAATTGCTGGAGAAGCCAAACTGCTGTGCAGGGATGAAGATGGAGAGCTGGCTCTCACCGAAGAATTCCGGTGAGTTTTATCCCCAAACATGGGAATAAAAATCCTCTTTCCAGCTAAAATGTGGCTCCATAAAATCTGGATGTTCCCAAAGGGCTGTTTGCACGGAATGATCTCAGACTGAGCAGTTCTTGGCAATTTTATGAGCCAGTGAAATGAAATGGAAGCCTTTGGAAATAGTTTGGCCTTTTCCATCCCTCAGAGCTGCTTTGTTGGATGTGTTTGAAACGATTGATTTGGATGGCAATGGCCTCCTGAGTCTGGAGGAGTACAACTTCTTTGAGCTGAGGACTAGTGGGGAGAAGTGTGATCAGGAAGCCTGGGCTGTGTGTAAGGGTAAGTTCATTACTGTGGTACAGCTAATTAGGGCTCTCAATTAACCTCCAAGCTGGATGGAACTGGGTATTCTGCACCCATTCCAAGAACATGTGTAGATATTGTTCTCTTCCTCCTTTCTTTTTCTTTTTTTCCAGTCTCCTGTCCTTTGCTTTGCTTCATTCTGCTGTGTGTGCCACTGACCTTCTGCTGAGAACGATTCTTCCCCTTCCTAGTTGTTTTGTAGCTGCCAAAACCCACAGGGTTTGTAATCCTGGATCACATGGGGAAGGAAACTGTCACAGGTATTTGTTTAATCCATCTCCTTTGTGCAGATTGGGCTGGTGCTGCTTTTTTATCCCACAAGGTGTGGAGAAGGACATTTCATGAGTGTGGATCTGAGGCTATAAATTGGCATCCGGAGTTTTTGTGGGTTGCCTGTGTCTCCTTTTAGAATATCCATGTCACGTTTGACAGAATTCCTTTGGAGGCTGTGGCACATTGGCCAAAATACTTTAAATCTGCCAAGCCCTATTAATTATCTCTTCCCAAAACACTCTGAGCTATCAGAATTTTTCCTAACGGACTGAAAACTACAAAAATACATTTCTAGAACTGAATTTCTCCTCTCTTTCATCCCTGGCTGTGCTTTTCCACACTTGATGGCTTTGTCAGGGTGATACAAGTAGGAGGGGGAGAAAATGTGTGAATAAATAAGAGAGGAAAGAGGAGAAGCTGGGCAATGTTTCACCAGGTCATCAATCAGTGGAAGGGTTCACACGAATATCATCCATCTTGACACCAAAGTTCAAGCCATTTATTACAGCATCTGTACCCCTGGATAGATTTATTAAATTGGTAATCCCTTTTTAATAATATATAGTAAAGATTTAGCATTGTTATGAAGATGAGAAAACCATTTTTAAGAGTCCCTGACACCAGAACATTTCAATTATGTGTTTGCTGACATTAGAGAGAATATCTATGATATTCTCTCTAAAGGGGGGGTGTTAAGATTACTAGAATTTTATTGCTTTTTAGCAACTAAGTAAATCATTTCTGCATCAAGGACCTGAAGCATTTCAAGGTGCTGGCTCCAGCTGGCTTTCATTTCCCATTCCTAAATTACCCCATTTTGCAAAGCTCAACCACAAACTTTTAGGGGGGTAAAAAAAAAAAAAATCAATCTGAACTCTTTTTGTTTTGAAATCTCCCCCTTTTTGGGGGTTATCCAAGGAGCCAGCTGTTTGTAGGCATTATCCCAAATCCACAGGGGAGCTCTGCAAACAGCACCTGCCTGGTCAAGGACATCCTTTCCCAAATAATCTTGGAGATCCTGAGGCTCGAACTTGGCTCCAACTTTTCAACCTTGTTAACAGGAAGAGGGAATTTTGCCTTTGGAAAGGTAAAGGTGTTTACAGAGAGAACGGATTTTGAAGCGCTGTTTTTATTCCTTTGAAACAGAGAATTTCGAGATGAAGAAGAACGAGCTAACGAGACAAGGATTTCTGGATTTGAACCTCATGGAAGCCAACGACCGCGACGGGGACCCTTGGGACCTTTGGGTCACTTTGTTGTCCCTGGGCTACAACAAAGCCTTAGAAATGACAGAGGTGGGAGAGCCACAGGGCAGAACTCGGTGCACGTGGAGCTGCTGGGATTTTGTGTCTGCCGCAAACCCATTGCAGGAGGGCAGGGACCCGCTGCCGCTGTCGTTGTCCTGATTCTCAGCGCTTGGAGCTTTGAAAAAAGAAATGTTCCTTTGCTTTAGAGGAAGCCAGGATGTCGTGGGGTTATAGAGGAAGGGATTTTTGGATTGGGTGTGTTAAAAGAATTCATGCACTCGGTTGGTGAGGAGTGAGAACAGGATAAGGATGGTAAACTGTGATCTGTCAGCAAATTTAGGAAAAAACAGGACTTTTTCTCCTGAAAAAAAAGTCGATTTTGTGGCCCAAACCGCAACAGAAGTGGATAAAGATAATTTTCTCCCACATGATTCATAATTCCTAGTTTCCAGACATAACTGTTGCTGTTATTGTTGCCTTTCACAACAGTGTCTGAAGAGGTTCAAAAGAAAATTTTCATGCTTCATTAAAATTTTTGGGTTTGGGTCACACGCTATTTTGCAGCACCAGGGATTATTTCTGTGATGTTTCTGTGCACTTAAAGATTTTATTATTTATTTATTTTTATATCCTGCAATGCGTATTTCTGATGTTACTAATTCTTTCTAAAGAAAGAGGATCTCTTTTATGACGAGGAAAAAAAGAGATGAAAAATCAAAGCATTAAATATACAGATAATGAAATCATTTAATTCCTAGGAAAGGCAGATTTTTAGGATCACAGTCTGATAATATTATTTAACTCTGTTAAAGAGGTCAATATATAAAATATATAAAGACCTAAAAATAGCCGTCGTGAGAGACATCAGTTGTCTCTCAGGGAAAATTTTGGGATGGTGCTGAGGGATTTAAGGATGAGCAGCTCCTTTCCTTGTGGCTGGCAGAGCTCCTGCGTGGCTGCTTTTCTGCATTTCAGCCACAAGAGAGAGCCCTCCTCCAGGAAAGAGCATTTTGGGGAGGTTTTTTCTCCAGTCTGGAATTTCAGGAGGGTGTTTTGTGCCTTGTTCCAGCTGCGGTTTCTGGCTCCAGCCTTTCCTTTCCAAAGGACAGCACAGCTCTCAAATTCTTCAGTAATGAATCTAAAAGTGTCTCTCCCTTAACTCTGCAATTCCTTGATTTCAAATAACTGAAGATTGATGTTTTGGGAGCGCTGAGACAGAACTTGAGAAATCCTGGCAGATTCCTACGGCCTTTAGGAAGGAATTAAGGCGCTGTGAAAATACAAACCCCAGGTTGTTACACCAGGAGTAAAATGTAGCCAGTGCAACGTTGCAGGGGTGTTAAATCTGTCTGGAGTGGCACAAACAGCAACAGTGTGACAGGTTTATTTCAGACCCTGGAATACATTCGGATTTCATCCTCATTCCTGGACACTTTGCTGTCCAAGGAAAGGTTTGCTGTGTTGAACTGTGTCAGGTGTACTGGGAATGGCATGAAAAAGGCCAGTTGTGCTTTGTTTTTTTATTTGGTGTAAAAGATTGCCACAGCTCATGGTTTATAATGTTTAATATTCAGGGAAATATTTACATCAGGGTCATTCTAGTTCAAATGTGAAAACACTTAGGAGCTGTGGGTGAAAATCTGAGGGGAAAATGTACAGCTTGAGTGATGCTAAAACTCATCTTCTTCACTCCAGGCCTGCCCCTTTGTCGTTGGCATCTGTGCAGAGAGGTGCAAACCCAGAATTAAAGCCATTTCTCTGGAGGCAGGGGGCTCCCAGCTGAGCAGAGCTGTCTGCAGGTCTGTGCTTAATAAAGGAGAGGCCAAAGTGCTGCAGGGCTCTGAGAACATCTTCATCTACACCTACAGATCAGGCAGCAGGATCACCTCTGTGATTGAAAATAAGGTATGGCCCGAAGCTTCCATGTTGTACCTTGTGTTAATGTCTGTTATTGCTCCTCCTCCTTCCTTGGATCAGATTTGAGAACTGCTTTGCCTGAAATCAAAGGGGTTTGTGTCTGTTTCATTTAAAAACCGCTGCCTGATGTGCTCCTGGTGGCTTCAGAAGAGCCTGGCTCAGTGTTCTTGGAAGGGGCAGATTGTTATAACGAGGCAAGCAGCCCTAACTACAGAAACTGAATATTTTTGTGTTCACATCCCAGTTTTTCAATGTTTTGACACAATATCATCACATGAGGAAACAAACACTGACAGCAGGAGATGCAATTGGAGCACAAGCAGAGATCACAGCATTTACACTACTGAATATTTTCAGTGTCCATACAAAAGTCAAAGAGCAGTGATTTTTAGGAGTGTGTTATGGATGAGTTTTTACCTGATTACTCTTCCAGGTGTGCTTTATTAATAAATCAAGCTGAAAGTTGTAAATCCAAGTAGAAGTGGTTGGGGAGATTTTAAACATTTTTCCATAGATCACAATGAATGTTCTCAGTTTCCTTTATACCAGGAACTGGGAGTAAATAAACACAGCACAGTAAGGTATTAAGCTTCAGATGCTTTAAATCTTAAAAGATCACAGCAAGAAATGTATTTTTAAATGCCCAGCCATGCAAAAGGGGGTGCCCTGGGGGGACTAATATTAGGACTGGATGCTGAGGCTCCTGGAACTCTGCATTTGGCTTTGCACTTCGCCCTTTAGGGTGGATATTCCAGAGTTATTTATATGTTTGGGGATATGTCAGAGGAGGAGATCAGGTCTGCAACGAGAACAACTGGATGCTCTGTGCTCCAGATCTCTGCCCACTCCGTTTACACCACTTGGCTTTGGTTTGCAGATCTCACCAAGCTGGTGAGAAGCTCCCCGGGGGGATCTGGATGGGCTGAGGCCGGTGCTGTGATCTTCAGCAAGGCCACCTTGTATTTTCACTAGCCTTTGTGTTGTTACAACGAGTCTTCAATGATTTTTGACCCTGGCTGTGGTGCTGAGGTACATTTGAAACTGTTACTCTTCAAAGAGTATCTGTTACTCTTCAGAGTATCCATGAAGCATTTCCATCCCGAAAACAGCAAGGTCACAGCAAGTCCAAGGAGTTGTGCAGTTCTTACACAAGGAACAGACACTTAACCAGTAAAATCTGATGGGTCCTTCGTGGTTTTTTTTCCCCTGCAGTCTGAAAACAAGGTGATAATTCACGTCAACAATGAGCAGAGTAAGAACTGCCTGAACAACAGGGGACTGACGGTGTTTGCTGTGGAAGTGGCTCCAAAATCCATGATGGTAAGGTTTCTTTATTGCTTGGCCAACTCTAGAGAAAATTAGGTGACATCTTTAGATTTTCTTTTTGTAGGGCTTTCATCATGATAGTGAGCGTGTGGGCAGCGGCATCTTCTGACCAGAACAGATCAGATGCACTTTTTAATATTTCAAAGCTGATCATGCATTTGATGTATCCCTGTTCTCCTGTGCAGTTTGCTCTAAAAATCCATAATCCAGTTTCCCATACATGGGCCCGTTTCACTTGTCCATTCTATACATGCACCATTCACTAATATTTTTAATACTCTTTTTCTAAGGCTGTATTTTATTTCTTTTTTCACTTAGCAGTTTTTAATCCCACAAATTGACGCCTGTGAGAACAGACCAAGCATGCAGCAATCAGAAAGAGAAATAAATGTACAGCATTTGTACACACTGAGATTTGCTGGTGGCTAACTTCTGTTAAACTTGATTTTGGGATCATGTTAACCATGAGACAATTTGATTGCTGAGCCCTGCTGCAGAGCTGGGCAGGCTTCAGTGACAATTCCAACTGCGGGTTCTGAGGGGTGGAATGTGATGGAAAATGCATTACAAATGCAGATGATGTTTTTCTTCACTTATTTATGAGTAACCCTCTGGTTTTATTTCTCCAAAAGCACACCCTCTGCGTTTAAAAGCAGAGACATCCGAGCTATTTTATATTTCCCAGCTTTCCAGGGTGGATTCATTCAAGCCTCTTGTAAACAGAGCAGTCCCATGACACAGGCAAGGCTGGGGCCTATTTAAATTGCTGCTGACACCTTAGATATCCATTGCCTTACCCTGTAAGGTGGTTTTTAATTTGAATTTAGGCTTCATTCGGTATAAACTCTAGGCTCAGTCCTTATGGATATTTTGCTGTTAAATTCAAGAGTAATTTTTGAATATCTCTCAGTGTAGATGATGAATGTTCATCGTTTAGTGACACAAGCCCTGAACATTTTGCTTGCACAGCACACAGGGGAACAGTTCTCCAATACAGAGAACTCTCTTTCACCTCTGCTTTCTCTTGTGCCAGGTCTCCCAGCACGTGATGGCCCTGAATGAGCAGGAGGAGTGGATTTACAGCTGTGTGCACTCCCTTGTTTGTAAAACCTCCCAGTGCCAGGGCTGGGAGCAGCCAGACTGAGCCAGGATTAGCTGTGGGCAGCTTTTAGACAATTTATACTTCTTGTGCTTCTCAAAAAGCTGGCATGCACTTATATTTCTTGGTGGTTTGGGCATGAAAACACTGAGGCACAATAAAAATTAGTGCTGTTCGGTAATCCTGCTGCCAGTTGTAATGTCACTGTGCTTTATAAAGGATCATTTCCCTAAATGTGCTCTGATTTTCCATACCATGGATTGTAATTCCATCACAGGCTGGAGCTGCTTCACTGAGGAAAAATTGTGTGTAATGGGTTCCTAATTAAACATTCCTGTGATTTTGATGTGAGAAGTATAAAGGGATGAGGCTCATTTTATTTTGTCACCTGATAAAGGATTTGTTTCTTTTTTTTTTTTTTTTTGGCCATTTGCTGATAATCCTCCTCTTACCCCTGTTCTGTAATTTCTGCCTAATTTTATACTCTTTTATATAAAATAAAGTCTGCCTTTCCATATGCAATAAGGAAAGAACATCATTTGAGCAAAATGAAGATTTGTCTTGGGCTCTTGTCTGTCAACAGCCATTAATTATTCCCAGGGCAGCTGAAATAAGAAGACTGAAGTGCACCAAGTTTAGGCTGCAAATGAAAACCAGCTCTGAGGTACTAAAAACATTCGGCTTACTATATTTTTCTGGTTCCTCTAAATATCTGTTAATGTGGGGAAAAAAAAAAAGAAAAAAAAGAAAAAAAAAAAGATTATAACCCTGGCCACTGGATGCTTAAAAAGTGTTTGAGTTTAAAATAGCCATTAAATTTGTGTGACCTCATGTGTGAGGGCAGCTAAGTGCTGCAAAGTTATTTTTATCTGCCCCAACTCCTGCTCTCTGCTGTTACTCTGCTGTAATCTTACACTGGGCAAAGTAAATGTCAGTGACAAAATGAGAGCTGGGCTCTGATTTACACACCCAGGCAGGATCCCTGGTGAGCTTTGTGTTTTTCCATGTTTTTTTTTTTTTCCTTAACAAATACCACAGGTATCGTTTCCATTTTCAGAACTGTCTAAAAGAAATGGAGGCCCCAAAAATATTTGGTGATTTTTTTTTTTTTTAGCCCTGACTGAGCTCTGCAAATGCTGCCTCAGGCAAGGTGTGGGTAAAGCAGAAATTCCCAGCTCCTTGTCTAAAAAGGAGTTTGGAAATAATGAGGCACTGTGTGGAATAGACACAGTGAGCAGTCCAGTATTTACATTTCTTTTGTTTGTAAAATCAGCTTGCTTAGATGTGGCAGGAATGCATATGCAACTCTCTGTGCATTTTAGGAAAGGAATGGTTAAAGCTGAAAGAAGGGCTTAGCTGAGAAATCACTGCACGTGGAAAGAGTTGGGTTTGCTGCAGGTAAAAAACATGGCACAGCACAGGGAACCTCATTTATTTTCTGATCCTCCTGCTGCTAGGAAGGGTTTAATTATCCAATTTTTTAAGTGGGGACATAGGCAAACTCTCCATGGCCCTGGAGGAGGTGAGATTAGTTGGTTGTATCTTCAGAGTCTTTTTCAGTTTGCTCCAAACTCACGTACCACCAAGTCAGAAAAATTCCAGCTTCTCTTTTTGAGGTTGAACACAGATCCCAGCTTATTTATGTCCCAGACATTTAGGAGAAAAGAAAAAACCAACTCTGGAAGATGAATTTCAATTTCTGGAATGTTACCTTTTTGAGAACTAGAGCTATAACAAAATTCAGCTTCTTCAAGGCTTTGCTAAAGCTGACCTTCCCTGCTTCTGTGGCGTGGTCACTTGGGGCCAGGGCCTGTCTGTAAGGCCTCTGGGGACATCCTGGTGGGGGCCACAGGGACTGGAAGGGTCTGGAGCTCCAGGAGGGGCTGAGGGAGATGGAAAGGGGCTCAGCCTGGAGAAGAGGAGGCTCAGGAGGGACCCTGTGGCTCTGCACAACTCCTGACAGGAGGGGACAGCCGGGGGATCGGGCTCTGCTCCCAGGGACAGGAGGAGGAAAAAGAGCTTCAAGTTGTGCCAGGGAAGGTTTAGATTGGATCTCAGGGGAAATTTCTTGATGGAAAGTGTCCGGTCCTAGCACAGCTGCCCAGGGCTGTGGTGGATTTAAAATCCGTGCGGATGTGGACATGGGTTAAGCAGTGGCCATGGCACTGCTGGGGGAGAGGGAGAGTAGCACAGGGATGCTGTCGCCTGTGTTGGAGAGGAGAGAGCAGGACAGGCAGCGCAGGGACGCTGTCACCTGTGTTGGAGAGGAGAGAGCAGGACAGGGCAGCGCAGGGACGCTGTCACCTGTGTTGGAGAGGAGAGAGCAGGACAGGGCAGCGCAGGGATGCTGTCTCCTGTGTTGGAGAGGAGGGAGCAGGACAGGGCAGCACAGGGACGCTGTCGCCTGTGTTGGAGAGGAGGGAGCAGGACAGGGCAGCACAGGGATGCTGTCGCCTGTGTTGGAGAGGAGAGAGCAGGATAGGGCAGCGCAGGGATGCTGTCGCCTGTGTTGGAGAGGAGAGAGCAGGACAGGCAGCACAGGGACGCTGTCGCCTGTGTTGGAGAGGAGAGAGCAGGACAGGCAGCACAGGGACGCTGTCGCCTGTGTTGGAGAGGAGAGAGCAGGACAGGCAGCACAGGGACGCTGTCGCCTGTGTTGGAGAGGAGAGAGCAGGACAGGCAGCACAGGGACGCTGTCGCCTGTGTTGGAGAGGAGGGAGCAGGACAGGGCAGCACAGGGATGCTGTCGCCTGTGTTGGAGAGGAGGGAGCAGGACAGGGCAGCGCAGGGATGCTGTCGCCTGTGTTGGAGAGGAGGGAGCAGGACAGGGCAGCGCAGGGACGCTGTCGCCTGTGTTGGAGAGGAGGGAGCAGGACAGGGCAGCGCAGGGATGCTGTCGCCTGTGTTGGAGAGGAGAGAGCAGGACAGGGCAGCGCAGGGATGCTGTCGCCTGTGTTCCGGTGCGTGCCCGGCGCTCCGGGCGGTGCCTTTAAGGGGCGGTCGCGGGGCGGCGGCGGGGCCGGGCCGGTCGCGGTTCTCCCCCGGCTCCCGGAACTCTCCCGGAGCCGGCCATGGTGCGGATCGTGACCGTGCAGACCAAGCCCTACGGCGACCAGAAGCCGGGCACCAGCGGGCTGCGCAAGCGGGTGACCGTGTTCCAGAGCAATGCCAACTACACCGAGAACTTCATCCAGAGCATTCTGGCCACCGTGCCGCCCGCCGAGCGCCAGGACGCCACGCTCGTGGTGGGAGGCGACGGCCGCTTCTACATGCGAGACGCCATCCAGCTGATCGTCCGCATCGCCGCGGCCAACGGGGTAAGCGCCGAGCGCTCCGGGATGCGCTCCCCGGCGGAAATCGCTGGCGTGGGGCTGACGTGGGCTGCAGTGGGACAGGGACAGCTCCCGGGGCAGGCAGGAACCCCCCCGGCAGCCTCTGCCTGGCCTTGGTCGGGGCAGAGGTATGGACGCGGCTTTGCTGTGATTCCTTCTTCTTCCTTCTGGCCCTGGCTGGGTTTTCCGGCTAAAACGCGAGCCAGCGGCGCGGTGAGCAGGGAGGGAGCGGCGTTCCCTTCCACAGCGCTGGAATGGCATCTCACTGCTCCGGGATTCCAGCGTGGGTTCGTCCCGCTCCTGTCACTCGGTGTCCCGAGGGAATCCCAGCAGGGAGGGTGATGTTGGTGGGGAGAGGTGCTGAAGTCAAGCAAAGGGACTGCATTTACTTTTTTTTTTTTTTTTTTTTTTCCTGCATTTACTATTTTCCGAAGGAAAACTATCCCCTTCTCCTGGGACACCAACAGCAGCAGCAAACATTCTTCCTCATGGACCACAAAGCAGAGAGGGGCTGAGGGTTCTGGTTCTTAGGGTAGAACCTCAGGGTTACCTGTTCCAAATTCCCAGGTGCCCCAATGCTTGTAAATACCTGACTTCTTAGGGAAAAAAAAAATAATAATTTGGGAGTGCTGCCTTCTTAGGGCACAAAGAAGCAAATAACAGGCTTGAATTCTTTTTAAGCCGTGTAGAAATTTGTCTTTTGTGATGTGTGGCAGCTGCTCAGCTCCGATTCCATAAGCCAGCATCCCTGGATGCTGCGTGCACCCCTGGAAGTGATGGGTAGAGCAATCTTCCCTGATGGAAAAGCAGCAGGTTTGTTTATTTCTTCTGGGAGGGGGTTGGAGTTGGAATATGCAGCGTTCCTGCCTGAGGGCACACACAGACAGGGTCCCTGTGGATCACTGGGAATAAGCAGAGTGGGGAACTTGTTCCCTGGGATGAAATGTGACTTTGTGCAGGTTTTTGGATGTGCACCCGGGGCCTGGTGGGATGTGGCAGCATTCCAGGCACCGACTTCTCCATCATTTATACTTCAGCCTGGGGTAGAGCCCTGCTGGGGTCTGGGGAGGTGTTTTGGGAAGCGAGGAGGGCCGGGAATGTCTCAGATCCTCCCCTGCATCGTGCAGTCTCTCACGTACGTGCAGAGCAGAGCTCGCTGCCAGAGCTGCAGCAGCAGCTCCCAAGGGCTGCCCTTGCCAGCAGGAATTCACCTCGGAGCGTTTTGTCCACGTGAATTCCAAGTGCTGGGACAGAACTGGCCCTAAAGTCAGCAAATGTTCAGGAAAAACTGGAGGTGGAGGAAGGAAAGGTGTGGAAGAATCTGTGGGTTAATAAATGAGCGGCAGGGAAAGCCTGGGTAAGTAACCAGAGGTACAGCGGGGTGAGCTGCAGAGGGCAGAGCCACTGGAAATGTAATTACAGATGTTTGCTACATCTTAGCACCTCTGGCCTAAATAAGGCAGCGCAGGAACTGCATTGCCAAACTCAAGAGCAGCAAAACTCTGTGGTCCCAAGAAATGAGGCGACTAAAACCAGAGGGTTTCTTTAGGAAATGCAAAGCACTGGTTTTAAATAAATTTTGATGTGTTTGCCTTGTTTTGGAGTGCTCGAGGGATGCTTGGTTCGTGGGAATTACAAATTCTCTGTAATTGCAAATATCAGTTCCCTGGTGGTTACCACAGCGTAGTTAAGTAACAGCCTCTGAAAATCCTCTTTCTTCATAGTCAATATGAAGTGACTGGGAGTTCCCTGCCCTTCAAAGAGAAGGATGGACAACTTCATCCATGGTAAGAAAGTGCCCTGCAGAACAGGCACCGGCACATGGAAACTTGTTCCTGCAACTGTGGGTTTGTCCAAGTGCTGGGACTCGAACATCTCCCGATCCCAGCAGCCAGCTCTGGGGGGAAAACTCAGTGGCCTCGTGCTGAGAAAAGCTGAGTAATACTGCTGGAAAAGTGAATTTCTGGATTGAGAGGTGGCTGATGAATGCTTTAAAATCACATGGTGTTTTTTGGTTGAGTGGTGCTCTCCAGGCGCAGGACAGACCTGAGGACCACAACCGATGATTTTTAGTTTTACAATATAAAAGGATGCTAAAATTAGCTTGAATTTTGTCCCCACCTGAATGGTTAATATGGAACTAAGTATTTATTTTTAAGTAGCAGCTACTCAGTTTGTAGTAGATTGAGAGACGAGATTAAGGGGTGTTTATCTTATTTTAAAGTTTGCATTTCTGTAAGCAAACTGAAATTCAGATTGTTTGCCATTCCCAGTTGGCGTGCAGTGTAGCCTACCAGCTTTTTTTGTGGTCTGTGTGCCAGCTTTCCTTGATATCATTCCCACATGGTGATTCTGACTTTTTGATGACACAAATCAGACCTTCACAGGTCCTGTTGGAGCATCGCCGCTCAGCAGAATTGTGGCTGTGCAATAACTTTATGTCAAAAATGACAGAAATCCAGGTGTGATCATAGAAGGAACACCAGGCCGATTCGGTGACCTTGTCACCTGCTGTTCCCCAAATTTACTGTGCCCTTGGTTCCTTCCTAACTGAACACTTCTCCAAGTTGTCACACTCAGGCACGTTGCTGGAAGGTGTTCGGAGTGCCAGGCTGTGCCTTGCATGTTAAATAGTGCCTGCTTTTGTTTTATAGCTGCAGGACAAACAGGGCTTTTATTAGAAATGCTGCTCTCTCCCCCAGGAAGTTTGGGTTCCTGCCTTGGCTGCTTTATCCTTTATCCTTTCTCCCCCCTCAGTTACCCAAGGAAACCAAGTGTTCAAACCTGTTGTATTTATTTGTCACTGCTCCCCTTTGGTAGCTCCTTTTTTCTTTGTGCTGTTCTGCCACAGTTCCCACAGAGATCCTCCCTTTGAGTAAAAGCTCCTGGGATCAAAATCATCAAAATGAAGTGCTCATAAACAAAGTTCTTCCAAAAAAGCAACCCCTGTGTTCCAGGGCTAGATGTGGTGATGCTGGATCCTCCAGGCCAGTAGGAAAACCCTCAGTTTCTGACTTTCTTATGTTCCATTTTTTCTCAGAGGCAGAAGGGGAAATTGAGATGTTGTATCTAAAGTGAGGAAATAAATACCACTTGTAGCTATTTCCTGGCTGCAGATGATGTGGATTTTAGAAGGCAGCAGCTTGCAGCAGCTCTCACAGCCTCTTTTTACACCAGCTTAGACTTTTTTGCCTGTAAAGTTAATTGGCTTATGTCAGTTTACAGTGGAAGGTGATTAAGTGGTCAGGCTGTCCAGTTTCAGTGCCCATTTGGAATTTTAAACTCTGCACTTCATGAAACTCCAGCTCAGAGCAAGAGCTAAGGTGCTTTGCAGTTAATCTCTGCAAATCCAGCAGGCAGAGTTGAAATTCATCCTGCCAGGGGTTTAGCTGTAATCTCCTGGGACAATGACTCTGCATGAGCAGACACCTGAGCTGGGGCAGGGCAGAAATGCCCCCTGCCCTTCGTCAGGGCAAAGTTCGAGATAGGGAGCTGGGCTGGAGAGCTGCTCTCCACGTGTTATCCCAAATCTGAGCCCGCCAGGATTGGGAAATGCATCCTGTCATGATCCTGAGCTGGGCAAGATATTGATTAATGCTTCAGATGAGGGGCTGAAATGTATTTTTAAATAAATAGAGATAGCTTAGATATCAGTAAAAAGTTCAAAGAATTCTGAAGTAATGAAAGTGTAATGTGTACACTTACAGTACACATTCATAGGACAAATTGCAGAGTAACAGAATAAACAGCAGATGTGATGGTAGAGGACAAACACATCCAGTTATCCAGAAAAAAAAAAAAAAAAAATTTCTCAGTTTTAAAATGAGTTTGTTGTAAGTGAAAATCAGGAAATGAAGCCTGACCAGGAGCACCAGTCCTGAGCTGGGGCACCGGCCCTCAGAGAGGATCTGGCCTGGCTGTGGGAGATTCCAGTGGGAATGCCTGAGATCATTCTGTAGGGAAGGAATTCCTCCCTGGGAGGCCCTGGCACAGGTTCCTGACACTTCCTTGGATCCTTGGAAGTGTCCAAGGCCAGGTTGGACAGAGCTTGGAGCCACCCGGGATAGTGGAAGGTGTTTTTTGGGCTCAGGTGCAGATTTCCAAGAGCACCCAGGGCCAGGGGCTCAATCCCCCAGCAGGCTGGGGCTAGAAATCCTGGAGCACTGAGGAAATCCTGCTGGAATCCCTCCCCTTTTCCCTGGCAGGGGCAGGACAGCAGAGATAAAATGCAGATTTGGGCGTGCTTTGACGGGGTGACCATCGAACAGAAAGTTTCACAATCCTGGTGGCTGCTGTGAGCTTCCCTGGAAAGGAAGGCTCAGCCCCTCCAGTGGGACAAACCTGGAGATGGGGATTCACCCCCAGCCCTGCCAGCCCCTGTCTCTGCCACCCAGCTTTTCTTTCCAGCTGTGGCAGGAGGAGAGCAGCCTCTTCATTCTGCGGGAATTCGTATGTGAGCGCGCTTGTGCTGTTCAGACGGTGCCAAACATCTTTCTTTCCCTCTGGAATCTCCACAGCAACATCCAAACTCAGATTTTTAATTAATTCTTAGTGAAGACAAAGCGTTTTGCAGTGGGAGCAGCACTCCTTGTATGACCAATAACACGCTTGCAGTCCATTTATCTTTCCGGGGCTCCATTTGTCCCGGCATTACCAAATGCCTCTGCCAGCAGCGGCTGCCTGCGCCGGAGCCATCCTCGGCACAAAGTGCCCGATTTTGGCAGCTGCCCAGTGGGGCTTTCCAGGGCTCTTGGCACCCTCTGATGGCCGATGGGCAGGGACAGCACCGGCACTGGCGCTTTCCCGAGGGCAGGAGCTGGGGGAATGGGATTCTGCCTTACAAAGGAGAGTCACAGATGAAGTTTCAGGCTGAGTGTCTTCTCGACTGAGCACAGAAAAGGAGCAGAAGGAGATGCCTGGTACAAGCTGCTTGCTGTCAGAAATCCCTGCGAAGCTGGAAAGGGAAGCTTGCAGCTAAACACAGCCCCACAGAGGGGACGTTGGCTTTACCTGCCCTCAGAATGGGGACAAAGGAACGGGAAGGAAAGGAGAGGAGGAGGAGAGGGCCCCCTGCACCTTGGAGAAGCCTGCCCCAAGGGTGGAGCAGGGGATGGGACACAGGGAATTGCTGTTCAGTTTGGCCTTTCCATGCTGGGTTCCCCCCACTATTATTTTTCTTGCCTGAATGCCTAAATATAAAACTGTAGCTTGGAGGGAGGCTGGTATCAGAGTGAGGGGCTGGGAGAGTCTGGCTCTAACCCTACCCCTGGTCCAGGCTTGAGGAAGACTCCAGGGGAAGAAGGCTCCATCTCCCAAAATTGATGGCACAACTCACTCAGGGTGAGGAATTAAGGGGACAACTCAGGGACCATGGAATGAAGGGAGGAGCTGTGGCTCTGCAATGTTTAATGAATTTAAGCCCTCTCAGAATGGTCTTATTTGCATTTCTATCATTAAACTCAACAGTTAATTAATAGTTTTAACTCTGTTCTCGTGCATGGGAAGTGCAGGACAGTAAAAGGAGACCTGGGTTAGGAAATAACCCCTGTCTGTGCCAGGCCGGCTGTTGGGAGAGGGAGATGGGGAATAAGAGATCCACAGGAGCACAAGGAAAAGCTCAGAGCACTGGGGCTGTTTGCTGTAGCACAGAGGGCACTCCAAGCCTAAATCCAAAGGATTTTTAGCGAGGAGTTGCCAGGAAGAGGATTACGGTCTCTTTGTTTGCTGTGCCAGCAAGGGAGATATCCAGCAGATTGCAGGGAAGCACTTCCAGCTGCAAGGCTAATTTTGCACTGGCAGGCCTTACCTGGAGGAAAAAAGATCCCAAGAACAAGTTTGATCAACTTCCAGGAGGAGACCTGGGTGTCGTTATCCGGTTGTGGGGAGGCAGCAGATGGCCTGAGTGATTTGTAACCCTCGGTCACCCCAGCAAAGCCTCCCAGATCACTGCTCAGATGACCTTTCTCCAGTCCCTGCCCCAGTGCAAAGGTGCTCAGCACCCACCTTTGGTGACATTTTGCACCTCTGAATCCTCTGGCAGCCGTGTGATCCCCAAATCGCACACAATTTCCAACCCTCCGTCGGCTTCTCCCTGCCAGTAAATCCAAATGCGTCCCGTGTGCAGTCACAGGAGCTGCTGGGTGTCCTGTGCCCTCCTCCTGTCACTTAATGCCACGGCATTTCCCAGGGCAGCCAGAAGGGAAAGAGCTTGCTTCGGCCTTTTCCTGCCAGGTGTCATTTTGGGAGCTGGATTTTGGGTTCTGCACCACTAGAGGGAAACCTGGGCCTTTGCACGGGAATAAGGAGAGCTGCAAAACGCTGGAATGGTGTGGGTGGATAAAACACCAAGCATGTGTACCCCAGGCGGTCTCACTGATGTGTTGGTTCACACAGATTATCCCAACTCCATTTTAATGTGCTGATGGATAAATCAGGATCTTAGGGACATGGGCAGTGGTGGCCAGGGTTAGGGGTTTGTCTGGATTATCTCAGAGGGCTTTTCCAACCTTTATGGTTCTGTGATCTCCTTTGGAAGAAAAGATATCAATCATTGGAGCAATGACAGGATCAGCACTGCAGGAAAAGGGTCCCTGAGCCCCTTCAGACCTGTCACAATTCAGCTGTGTGTGCACATCTCCTTTTTCCTGCTTTTAATAGTGGGACAAACAGAGTAATTACCGAGTGTCTGTTCTTTAATTGCTCCAGCAATATCTATAAATTGTTTCCAGCAGCTCGGGCAGAGGACTCTGAGTGTTGTTAAAGAGGCTTGGAGGAAGGCTTATTTTAGAATCATGGAATAATTTGGGTGGAAAGGGACCCTAAAGCCCGTGCTATTCCACCCCTTCCATGGGCAGGGACACCTCCCACCATCCCAGGGTGCTCCAAACGCTGCCCAACCGGGCACTTCCAGGGATGGGGAGTCCACAACCTTCCCTTCCTTCATTTACCTTCCCCAAGCTTGGCAGGATGAGGCTCCACAGCCGTTTCTTGATATCCGAGTCTCTTCTCTTTGTGTTTAGGCTGTCCCACAATGAACAGGGATGCATTTTCCCAAACATTGGATCGTTTTTTGTGGTTTTAATCTGGGTGAGGCTTGCTGGCAGTGCTCAGCTGAGGCTCCTGAGGCTCTCCAGCCAAAGGCTGCCCGGCTGTTCCTGCTGGAAATTCTGCGTGTTTGAGGGGGCCGCGGTAAGTCAGGTTGTCATGGCAGGAGCCGCAGGAGCAAACGGGAGGTAACAGATCTGTTCCCTTCCATTTTAAGAGTGACCTTTAACTCACTAGACTTTGCGAAATAGCTCCAGCAGGATCTTGCTGGAAGTTTGCCTCCGCAGCCCCGGTGTGAGGCCGGGCCTGGCACTGCCCCGCGGATCTGGGGAAGCGCCGGAGCGGGGCTGGGCTGCTCCCACCTCCCTGGCCCGGGGAGATCCACACGGATTGGCACTGCTGGGCTCCGTGGGACGGCTGGGAGCGGTGCCTGTGGCAACCAGGAGGTGACAGAGGAGACAGCAATCCCTGGGCAGCCTTGCAGCGAGGCGCAGCAGCGTGGAATTGTGCGTTCTCCCTGACGCTGATCCCCCGCCGCAAGCGCGAGGACGCGGCTTCGGTTACAGAAGGTGCGAGGAGATATTTTTGGGTGTTCAACAGCTCCCCTGAACCCCTGCCTCAGAGGTGGGGCCACCGCTGTGTCAAGGTTGGGGGTTAATTTTGGCACATTCGGCTTCTTAAATGCATCTGTGTGAGAAAAGGACATGGAAGACGCTCCCCTGCCTGTGCTGACGGTGCCGACAGCTCCTTACGGCGACCAGAAACCGGGAACCAGCGGCTTACGGAGGAAGACCTTCTACTTCGAATCCAAGCTGAACTATTTGCAGAATTTTATCCAGAGCATCTTTTTTTCCATAGACCTAAGAGATCGCCAAGGAGCCTCTCTGGTGGTTGGAGGTGATGGGAGGTACCTCAATAAGTCTGCAGTGGAACTGATTGTCCAAATGGCTGCCGCCAACGGGGTCGGTAAACGTTGAACGGCTCAATTCCTGTGGGGTGTGGCTGAGAAATGCAGGAACCCATCAGAAATTAGGCACTGTGAGGTTTAATGTCCCCAAAAGGTTTCGTTCAGCTGCTAACCGTGGCGGTTTTAACGGCAGATCAGCTGGGGAGTACAGAAATTGCTGGGTTTTCACTCTAAGCGTTGCAGCTGGGCAGAGAATGCACGTGGAGAAAGGAAAATCAATTCTGCCTGGGGTTTGTGTGCTCTTGTCCTGTGCTTTTGACACGCCCCAAGCTGTTGGCACCTGTGGATTTTTGAGTCTTTCCATATAAACCCCTGATACTGTCCAGAAATGAAGTAACAGGGACAGCCACCAGAGTGGCAAAGGAGAAGAAACAACCGTGTTTTGCCTTTCTCACCAGGTGGAAGCTGTGGCTGTGGGATAAATGCTTAGGGAGCCTTTGAAAATTGATATGAGAGGCAGCAAGTGAGTGACAGCCTTTATTGGGAGCTCAGTTGTGCTGGAATTCTGTGTTTTGGAAGCAGAGCAAGAGGCTTGGGTGCTTGTGGTAGGTCGTGGTTCATGCAATGGGCTTTTATCTTTGTTCTGTTCTGCTTTTTAAAAAGAAAAGGCTCTGCTGTCTGTCCTGGATCTCTGAGTGCAGAGCAAACTTTGTGCAAAGGGACCTGGATTTTAGGAATTTGTTTGACAAAACACCTGACTTGGACAATGTAATCAACAGTGAATGGGAAAATAGGAGGAGAGAATTTTATTAATTTAGTTTTAAAATCGATCTGTTTTCCATCTTGCTGGGGGGGGTTGGAAATCTTCAGGCATTGCAAATTAATGTTTTCCTTCAAAATCAGTGAGCAGAAGAGCTGGAAAATGTGCACAGAGCCAGGCTTGGAGTGCCTGACACCAGGACAGATCTGCTGGTGAGGGGGAGATCAGGCTCATCTTCACCAGCTCAGACTTTTCTCTCCAGCACTGGGCCCAGCTCTGCCTAAATAATGGGATTTAGGGGGTGGTTTGGGTATTTTCATGGATTTTTCTGCTCAGTGGTGCTCAGGGTGTGGGATTGGTGGCTTGGGCTGCATCTCTTGCACAGAAAGGGCTGCAAGGGTGGGCTGGGAACACCACGCAGCTGCAGCCACCAACTCCCACGGCCTGGAAAAGCTGTTCCCAGCTTTCCTGGGGGGAGAAGGGGCTGCAGGAGGTCCCTGTGTGCATCCTAATGGGGCTTTCAGTAAAACCAGGGTGGAATTATTGCCTGGATGGTTTTGAAGTGCTGTAAACCAAACTTGCTGCACAAAGTGGGTCTGTTCCGAGAATTCCACGAGAGGTGTTTCTCCATCGTTGCAGCCTGAGGTTTTCCTCCTAAGAAATTCCCCAGACTCGAAAAGGATTGAGTGTAAATCATTCAGCACATTGTTACACCACCTTCCCCAGTGGTTAGCACAAAGGATTTAGCATTGGGTGGGTGGGGAGTGGCAGCTGGAATCCTCTGGAAGCCAAGGAGGACCCAAATCACAGAGCAGCTCACGTGGAGTTGTTTCTTCCTTTTCTTCCTTGCTGTGGGGAAAAGCTGCAGTTCAGGTGTGCAGGGAGGGCAAGGACAGGGGATTTGAGGTGTTCATCCTGCTCTCCTGCAGCTGCTGCCTGCTTGGGCAGGGAAAATCCCCTGCTCTCCCTTCCTCTGCAGCATTGCTGGGGAGCTGATGCTGCAGAACGTGACCCTCAGAGGGAAACTGGCGAGCAGGAGGGGAAGACTTGGAGGGGAGCTTCCTGGAGGTCCTGTGAATTCTCAGGGAAACTGAAAAGGAGCAAGGTTTGGAGGCTGGAATAAAGCACAGGCCAGGGGGTGTCTGAGAATGGGGAAAAAGCAAACCCCGTGGAGGCTGGGCTGCTCCAAATGAAACGTGAGGCGCAATAAATGAGCCATCGGTGTGTGGGCACCAATGTGAGCTGCAGGCAGGGCCCTCACTTCGGGTTTGTAAAGTGCTTTTTCACATTTCTGCTGTTATTAGCTAGAGGTTTTATTAGCAGCTCTGCCAGCGGCTGGGCTGTGACAGCTGGACCAGGCAATAAGTGATGGGCAGCGAGGCTGGGGCTTAGCACCTGGCAGTGCCAGGGGGCAGGAATCACAGCCCTGCCGTGCCCTTGGCTCAGCACCCACCACGCCTTGGGAATGCTGCTCGGGATTCCTGCCTCAGCTTGTGAGTGACTGAAATCCCTCCTCTTTTCCCGGCCTGTTCTGGGCCTGAGCCCCTCGGTCGGTTTTCAATGCTGTCACCTCATCTGGGGGCTGTGGGAAGGAGTTCCAGGGAATTCTCCACCTCCTGGTTCATTGCCTGCATTCTGGTGCTGGTGTATCGCTCAGCACGTTGCTCTGGTTCCAATCTCAGTGGTATTCCTGAATTTATGGGAAGGAGGTGTGCTGCCCGCTGCGAGGAGGAACCTGCGGCTGCTCCCAGGATGTTCAAGTTTTGTGTTCTTTTGGCTTCTCTCTGCTCCACTGTGTGTTTTGAAGGCAAATTTTGAGACCACAGCCAGGGGGAATGTTGTTTTTTTGTGGTGTCTAATACCTGTGGAGAGCTCAGCCCTTCAGTACATCCACGTGCAGCATTGTCGTGGGTCTGTTTTTGTTTTCTTGTGGGGAATTCCACGGCAAACTAAAAGAGACTTCTCTCTCTAAATGAACTGATGAAAGACTATTGGTAACCTGACCAAGAGCTCCAAGTTTTGTCTCTGGATGTTGTCTGTGAGAAGGGAAAAGAAGCTGTTGGGGGAGAGGGAAGTGTTTTGGCAGCTTTATTTTGATTCTCATTATTTTTTCCTTTCTTGTAGTTTTGTTAATAATCCCGCCTTTATACCTTTTAAGTTCGGAGCCTGCTTTATTGCTAGAGTAAATAACAAATAATTTACTGCTAGAGTAAATAATTCTAGGAACTAATTTCGGGAAGCAGGAACTGGTGAACGTTGAAACCACTACAACCACTCACGGAGGAAAATGCTCCAACAGCGCGGGGTCGGAGGCGCCGTGCGGAGCTCCGGCAGGAACGGGGCCGTGCTCGACTGTAGAAATTGCTTTGCTGCTGCTGCTGTGGACTCCAGGACCATGTAGATGGATGTAGACGAGAGATCTCTGAAGTTGGGTTTTAGAAGATGAGGTTTATTGTAAGGGATATGGGGCCTTGCTCTGAGCTGCCAGGCTGCAGCTCGTGGCAAGGCCTAGGAAGGTGGGGGAAGGGAGAGGCTGGGAGTGGGAGAGAGCAAAAAGCAAAGAGCAAAGAGCAAAGAGACCAAGCCACCTTCACAACCCCCTGATAAGGGGTCTCGAGGTGGGCTGGAACAGGACTTGTGCCAATGGGGTTACAGAGACCTGATACTTCAGGGGAGGGGTACAGGTGTGGGATGAACCATACATTGGGGTGAGACAGAACATTCCATTTGACCTGGGTCTGGCTGCAGGTAACCTTCAGCTGGCCACAAAACTGTTTTCCCAGACATCCAGCAGCTAATACATCTCAAACATCAAAACTTACTTTCAATTCTATCTCACTTACAGGTTTCTCATTCTCAGAATCTAAGCAATCATATTTATAGGGCTTTCTGGCTTCATCCTCCCCCACACTCGACCTCTTGGCAGAGTTTGGGGGTTGGGGCTGGGTTTGGGCTTCGCCCTCACAGAGCTTTGCTGTGCTCCTGCCCTCTCAGATCGGGCGCTTGGTGATCGGGCAGAACGGGATCCTGTCCACGCCGGCCGTGTCCTGCATCATCCGCAAGATCAAAGCCATCGGGGGCATCATCCTGACCGCCAGCCACAACCCCGGCGGCCCCAGCGGCGACTTCGGCATCAAATTCAACATTGCCAATGGAGGTCAGGGCACTCCCTGCTTTGTCCTTGTGTAGGGGTAGGGTGAAAAGCTGCCCTGTCATTTCCAAGTGCAGCTAACAGCGATTTGTAAGTTCACACACAAAGCTGTTTGGAGAGTAAGTTTCTTTAACGCAACGATCTGTTCCTAGTGCACCTGTAACAACAAGGGATTTGTCCCGTAAAAGTCAGTGAAGGAAATACGTAAACAATCTGAGAACAGATAGATAAACGAGTAAAATGGCTTGTACTGGCCAGTGCAATAATTAACAGGGAAACTATTAACCGATTAAAAGTTACCCTCAAGGTTTGTAAAAACTGTATTAAAAACAGCATGAGGCCACGATGAAAAGCCTCCTAAAGGTTTTTAGCGTGTCATTCTGTATGTCATAACTATCTCAACATATTATTATTACTATATTTATTTATTTATTGATTGATTTGATTTGATTTGATTTGATTGATTTATTGTGTCCACCTGAGAATCCAAATTTCTGCTCACAGCCCAGGAGTCAGTGCCCCGAGCAGTGGTTTCCCTAATGGAGCTGATGCCTTAAGTCTGAGCTTTGATGTTTTTCAGGTTCTGTGCTGCCCAGGGGTGCAGTTCTGAGCTCACATTCAGTGTCAGTGAGGTCTCTTCATAGAGCAGGTGGACAAAAAAAAAGCACAAACAAGGGTGGCTGAAGGGAGGAACAAAAAGGATGGGAACTCATAACCTGGAGCTGGAATTGGACAATTAAACCACAATGTGCAAATGGACCAAAACTTATAAAAGTGTGAAACCTTGTGACCAGACAGCCATTTTGGGTCCATTTTGTGACCATTTTTTGTCCATTCTGTGACCATTTTTTGCCCATTTTTTGTCCATTTTGGTTCCACCTTGGCTGTTTCCCTGGCCAGGCTCTTGTCCTGCCCAAGGTGGATCCTAAAGGCCTTTCAATAAATATCTACTTTATTCTCTTAGCTCTGTCCAGTCTCTGTTCCAGCTCAGCCCTCCCAAGGCATCAAAGCTCTGCTCTGCTCCCCTCATTCCCTGGTTGCTCCTCTCCCAGGAGGGTTTTCCCAGCCCAGGTCTTTGCTGTATTCCTGAAGTTCTCTCCTCTTGCAGCTGGATTCTTTAACATCTTCCCCTTGCCCATTTCATTTTGCAGGCCCTGCTCCTGAAGCCATCACGGATAAAATTTTCCAAATCAGCAAGAAAATTGAGGAATATGCAATCTGCCCAGATCTCCAGGTGGATCTGGGCACCATTGGGAAGCAGCAGTTTGACTTGGAGAACAAATTTAAGCCATTTACAGGTAAAGGAATGTTCTTCCTCTTGGCAAGGGTGAGGAATTGTGGTGTTTCTGTGGCCATGCTGACTTCTCCTTCTCGTCTGTTCCATAATCCCAGTGAGGACATTGCTCCTGGCATTTATTTATTTGTTGATTTTGATTTGTACAGTTTTCTGTCCTACAGAAGTTTCTACTTCAGTAGCAAAATCTTGATCCGTCAAACTTGCCTAAAATCAAAGGCTGTTTTTTCTGCAAGGCAAACATGTACTTGAAAACAGAAAAATGCAGTTCAAGTGCATTTTCCTAATTAAAAATGACAGAGTTTAATCTTTCAACTGATTTTTTTCCCTCATGGTTTCACATATAAAAGTTGTCCCTGTGAGTGGGAAATCTGTTACATTTCACATGTGACTTTCGTCAGTCAGCAGTGAAGTATGAAAATAAATTTTAAAAAGACTTTTCGAAAATCCTGCAAGTCTATTTTTTACCATCTCCTGGTGCTTGTAATTAACAAAGAAATAAGTTAAAAGATAATAAAAGTTGGTATTTCTCTCAGTGCCCATTTCTTTGTAGTGGGAATTTTATGCTGCATTTTGTTTTAATGTTGGCTGCAAGGGTGCAACTTTTTGAACTATTAAGTTCACACTTCCAATCGACTTTGGTGGAAATGAAAGATCTGATTTTGTATACATATTTTAAAATTTATAATTAAAATTATAAAATATATTATTAGAATACATTAAATTTATTTAATAATAAGCAAAGTGGGATTGAGCCATTGTGAAGGAAGTCCAGGGAGCCTTAACTGGGAACAGAGCTTGCCTTAAGGATTTTGTTGGTCCACTTGTGACCTGATTAGCAGGGAGAGCCTGTGATTAAATTCCTAATTTAGCCCCATTATTCCTGTCCCTATTCTGATTCTCTGGGATGTTCAAGGGCTTTGTGCTGAGCTCTGGCCCTTGGCTCTGAGGACCCTCAGCACAGCAGCAGGACCTGGTCATCACAATTCCAGGCTGAGAGGGTTGATCCCTGTTCTCCTCCTCTTTTCCAGTGGAAATTGTGGACTCTGTGGAAGCCTATGCCAACATGCTGAGGAATATCTTTGACTTCAATGCCTTGAAGGAGCTGCTCTCAGGGAAGAACCAGCTCAAGATTCGCATCGATGCCATGCATGGGGGTAAAAAGGGCTTGGGGCACCGTGGGGTCAGGTGTCCCTGGGGATTTGTCACAGGAAGGTTTTTCTCTGCAATTCACATTGCAGCTTTGGGGTTTGCTTTGTAGCATACTGGAGTTTTCTTTCTGGGAGCAAGATTCTGATGTCTTGTGCTGTTTTCTTTTATCAAGTGTTGTGTTTTAGGGGGTTGGAGTGAGCTGATCTTTAACAAACCACTCGAGGATTCTGTGAAATGTTTCATGCAATCAGGGTTTGGGTTGGGAGGGACCTTCAAGCTCACCCACTCCCACCCCTGCCATGGGCAGGGACACCTCCCACTAGCCCAGGTTGCCCCAAGCCCTGTCCAGCTTGGCCTGGGACACTTGCAGGGACGGGGTGGATTTTGGTGGGAGCTCCTAAACCACACAGCACCTAAAGTGACCCAAAGTGAGCAGCCCGAGGTGGGCGCTGCCGTGGCTGGGCCGACTCCTTCCTCTCTGTTTTGCCGAGACAGTTGTGGGCCCTTACGTGAAGAAGATCCTGTGTGAGGAGCTGGGAGCCCCAGCAAATTCGGCTGTGAACTGCACCCCCCTGGAGGATTTTGGGGGTCACCACCCTGACCCCAACCTGACCTACGCCGCCGACCTGGTGCAGACCATGAAGACGGGAGAGTACGACTTTGGAGCTGCCTTTGATGGAGATGGGGTAAAGGAGCTGCTCAGAATTCCCCCTCTTTCCCCCTAACCAGCTCTGGGCACCGAGCTGCAGCCTCTCTCTCCCCCTCTCCTCTGGAACCGTGAGTGAACTGAAGCACTCCCTGCAGTTTGGCACCACAGAAATAGTTGGGTACCGTGTCAATAACCCCAAGCTGTATTTAAATAACTTCAAAGCTGTGACAAATCAGCAGGGAGGCGAAACACTACCGAGGTGCCGCTGTGTAACTTCTTCAAAGCTCCGTGTTTATTTCAGAAAACCTCTGGGAATCGTTGGGTTTATGGGCTGGGCAGGGAGCTGAGCCGTGCCTGCGCTGTCTCCCCCAGGACCGTAACATGATTTTGGGCAAGCACGGCTTCTTCGTCAACCCCTCCGACTCGGTGGCCGTCATCGCCGCCAACATCTTCAGCATCCCGTACTTCCAGCAGACCGGTGTGCGCGGCTTCGCCCGCAGCATGCCCACCAGCGGGGCCCTGGACAGGTAACCCGCCGCGGACAGGGCACGGGGACAGGGGACAGGGCACGGGGACAGGGGACAGGGCATGGGGACAGGGGACAGGGCACAGGGCATGGGGACAGGGGACGGGGACAGGGGACAGGGCACGGGGACAGGGGACAGGGCACGGGGACAGGGGACAGGGCATGGGGACAGGGGACAGGGCATGGGGACAGGGCATGGGGACAGGGCACGGGGACAGGGGACAGGGCATGGGGACAGGGGACAGGGCACGGGGACAGGGCACGGGGACAGGGGACAGGGGACAGGGCATGGGGACAGGGCATGGGGACAGGGCACGGGGACAGGGGACAGGGCATGGGGACAGGGGACAGGGCACGGGGACAGGGCACGGGGACAGGGCACAGGGCATGGGGACAGGGCACGGGGACAGGGGACAGGGGACAGGGCATGGGGACAGGGGACAGGGCATAGGGACAGGGCATGGGGACAGGGGACAGGGCATGGGGACAGGGCATGGGGACAGGGCATGGGGACAGGGGACAGGGCATGGGGACAGGGCACAGGGCACAGGGCATGGGGACAGGGGACAGGGCACAGGGCACAGGGCATGGGGACAGGGGACAGGGCATAGGGACAGGGCATGGGGACAGGGCACAGGCAGGGAGCCCTGCCAGGGCACGCCGTGCCCCTTGCACAGAATCACTGGGTTGGAAGAGACCTCCAAGATCATCGAGTCCAACCCAGCCCCAACACCTCAACCGAAGCACGGCACATGCAGGCTTTTATAAACACACCCGGGGATGGTGACTGCACCACCTCCGTGGGCAGATCATTCCAGTGCTTTATCACCCTTTCTGTAAAAAGCTTTTCCCTGTTCTCCAGCCTGTATTTCCCTCGGTGCAGCTCGAGGCTGTGTCCTCTCCTTCTGTCAGCGCTGCCTGGAGAATGACACCAACCCCCCTGAGCACAGCCACCCTTCAGGAGCTGTGCAGAGTGATCAGGTCACCCCTGAGTCTCCTTTTCTCCAGGATGAACATCCCCAGCTCCCTCAGCCCTTCCTCACAGGGGTTGTGTTCCCAGCCCCTCACCAGCCTCGCTGCCCCATCTGGACATGCTCCAGCATCTCAAGGTCCTTCCTAAACTGAGGGCAAATCCCTTTCCTGGGATTTCACCCCAGTCTGTCCCGAGTGTTTGGTCTGGTGAGGAGTGCCAGGGCAGCAGTGAGGTTTAATGGATTAAAACCTGCCTGGGGACATGGCAGAGCTTGGCTCTTTCTCTTCCCTACGCATAAGCCCAAACAAATTACTCTCCTTCTTTTCCTTACATTTGATAGTGACATCTCCCGGTGAAATGCTTTGAGATCTGCAACCTAAAGTTGCTTTGCAGAGTTGTGTGTTTGTTCTGTAAATGCACATCCCACCCACCTCCCAGATATCAAAGTGGGATGAAATAGAGGGATTGTACTAGAGCATTCCCTGCCTTCAGTAGCACCCCAGGAAACTGCTGATCCCATTTCCCCTGGGAGCACCGAGGATCCAGGGATGTGACTCGGCCTTCTTACCTTGGCAGGGTGGCCCAGGCTACAAAGATTGCTTTGTATGAGACTCCAACAGGCTGGAAGTTCTTTGGAAACTTGATGGACGCAAACAAACTGTCTCTGTGTGGAGAGGAAAGTTTTGGGACTGGTAAGTCAGCATTCCCAATATCACCCATCATGGTGGTGTTCCTCCTCTTAGTTGTTTATTCTTTAGAGCTTGGGATTTATCTTTCATCTGCAGTTGTTAACACTTGTAAAAGATGGAAATGTTAAAAACTGCTTGGAGGAATTGGAGTGGAAACGAACACAAAGGTTTTGTGAGGTAGGAGCTCCTTCTCCTCCAGCTCTCCAGGAAGGAGATAGGCAGGAAGTTTGGGGGCCTCTTTAGTAGCCCAGTCACCGAGTCTGTGGGGAATAAATGCAATGCTAAATGTATTTTTTCAACACTTGGTGGCCAGGAAAACCTTCTCAATGTTTTCATTTCTGGAAAGAAATACGGTTTGGAGCACGGAGTTTTATTAGGGAAGGTTTCAGGTCACTATTAAATCTCTGAGCTTAATAGGGCCCTCATTTTCCTGTTCTGAAAACAAGGTATGATTTATAAAGTTGAAATTAACGCTTGCCTTTGAACAGTCGAAGTGAGTTACTGAGTTACAGAGAAACAAAGTGAACATCACAGGGAATTTCCTGGGGGTGTGCAGGGAAGCTGACGGGAGCAGGATTTGCTGCAGGTCGGAGCAGGGTGCTCAGGACAGGCAGGATTCCCGGGAGGTCTCTGCATTCCCTGAGCTCTCCCTGGCGTCTCCCCTGTGGTTTTGTGTCCTGCCTGTGGAAATGGGACCTTCCCTGCAGGCAGGGCCCTCAGTCAGCCCCTGCTTCCTGCAAAAAGGCTGAGTTTTGTCTGGTCTGAATCCTCCCTGACATGTTTTTTCCCTGTTCTCTAAGGATCTCTGGTGGGACATGCAAGGCACAAGATCCTGCGGGAATTTCTCACTCAAACCTTGTGTGTTTTCATTCCACCACCCCTGAAAAACCTTTTAGCTTGTGTGTGGGTGCCTTAAAACCCCCAAAAACCTGGAGTGAAGTGCTTTGTGGAGCTGGGATGCACAGCTTGACAGGAAAGGGTTGGGATCACAGCTCTGGGGGAGAGCAGGTTGCTGTGGGGCTGAGCAGTCTCCAGGGGCAATATTTTTGCAATCAGATTTTACTCTGATATGTGGGACTGGGATTTGGCTGTGGCTTGGAAGGAAAGGTGAATTTCAGAGAGCCCGGTATCTCTGTAAGGGAATCTCAATGTAAATAACGAGTAAAGAAAGATTCTGGAGTTTTGCCCTGAGTGATTTCAGCACGTGCTGAGGTTATATCCTGGATCTTGGCTAATGAGAGCACACTGGTGCTTCAGGAGATAAATAAAACCAAATTCCTGGAGCTGCTGGTGGGAGATGATCTCAAATGAGCAGCTCCCCAAAACTGTTTGCACCTTTGTATGAGCAACAAGCTCAGTTTCTCCCCATCCCCCAGCAGGTAAGGGGCTGCCTCCCAAACCAAAGTGATTCCAGCAGCAGCAGGGGCTGAGACAGAGGTTTGGGATTTTGGCCAGGCAGCAGCACATCTGAGTGGTGGGAGCGGTTTTGGGGAACAGATTTGGAAAGGGTTTGGGGGTGTTGGACCCCCCTGCAATGCAAAGGGGTTTGTCCATGTGGCAAATGCACTCAGGAAGGCAAAAGGAATGAAAAAGGGTGAGGAGGGTGGGCTGACAGGAAGTTAATGAGGAGTTGTTTGGAGCAGGACAGGGTGGGAGTGTTGAAGGGGACAGAGGTGAAGGGGCAGCCAAAGGACCCAGTAAAAACTGAAACAAACCCTGAGGCAGTGGGACTGGAGCCCAGCAGCAATTAGAGTAATGGGACATGACAGAATCCCTGCCTGCTTCCTTGGGTATTTTATTCCAGCAATAAGCTGATGCATCACATGGGGCTGGTGTTTGTTTAGCATTCCTCTCCATCACCTCTGCCCAGCTCTCTCGGCCGTCAGGGACCGTGGGGATCGTTTATGGCCACAGCCACAGCAGCAGGGTTTGTGCAAAGCACCGCGTAACCCCTGCCCTGCCCCCAGCCCTTTCCCAGAGGATTCCCGCTCTGGCACTCCTTCAGAGGGTGGCACAGCAGCTCTGGAGTGCTCCTGGGATTTCTTTAATACCTGTCTGGAGGTTTTCCAGAGCGGGAAGGAGAAAACTTTACATCTGTGGGGCACAGGGTCAAACCGAGGCACGGAGTGTGGGCTGGGTGTGTTCTGGGCCACCTGATCCCATTTAATTTGGGGGCTGTGCAAGGTCCAGCACCTCTCGGGTTTCCCGGTGCTGTGTGATCCCGCTGTGCTTCCAGGGCAAGGCTGGGCTGGCTCTGGCTGCTCCTGCTCTCCTTGCAGTGCCAGCTTCGGGGCAATCCACAACGAGAGACAACGGGCACTAACTGAGGCCAGGGAAATTCCACCTGAACAGGAGCAAGAACTTCCCTACAGATTGTCCAGAGAGGTGTGGAGTCTCCTTCACTGGAGACATCAGAAATCTGGAAGCACTCCTGGCCCCAGGGATGGCCCTGCTGGAGCGGGGAGGTTGGACCAGGTTCCCCACTGGGGTTTTTTCCAACCTGACCCATTCTGTGAATGTTCCTTTAGCCAGGAGAGAAGCTTTTCCAGCCCCAGTGGGAGCAGGCTGGAGGCTTTCCTGGTCTCTGCAGATGGATGGAGCCTCTCCTTGCCCTGCTGTTGCCAGACCCATGGCTGGTGCTCCCTGCCCTGCTGCTCCTCTCCCCGTTCTGGGGTGATTTTGGGGTCGTTGGGATTCGGTTCCTCAGGAGGGCTGACATTCCCCTTGGTGCTGGGCCAGGAGATGATCCCAGGCTGCTCCTTGGCAGACAGGACACGACAGCTGCTGAGGAGTTGATGTTCTCCTTGTGGATGGTCTCCTTGTGGATGTTCTCCCTGTTGATGCTCTCCTTTTGGATGTTCTCCTTTTGGATGTTCTCCTTTTGGATGTTCTCCTTGTGGATGTTCTCCCTGTGGATGCTCTCCCTGTTGATGTTCTCCTTCCCAAGCTGCACCTTTGCATTTCCCTTTCGTTTTTTATTTGATGCCTTTTCTACCGTGCGTTCCCCGTTACTTCCTTGGGAGCAGAGTTAAGGATGTGTGAACAGCGAGTGTGTGTGTGTTAAGAGATGCTGAGTGTTTTATTTTGGGCTGGAGCTGGAGCAGATCAGATCCTGACCCACTTTAACGCCGCAGCAGGGATGGAGCTCTGGAAACGCTTCCCATTTGTGAGCTGTGCATCTGCCAGGGGCTTGGGGGAGAGGAGACCAGGTGGGGACTGTGGTGTGACAGGAGTGGGAATTGTGTCCGTGCCGTGGCTCCCCACAGGCTCCGACCACATCCGAGAGAAGGACGGGCTGTGGGCGGTGCTGGCCTGGCTCTCCATCCTGGCCGCCCGCAAGCAGAGCGTGGAGGACATCATGAAGGACCACTGGCAGAAGTACGGCAGGAACTTCTTCACCAGGTGGGGAAAGCGCCCCTGGGCCCTGGCATTTGGGGCTGTTCCTGTGTCACTCCATTGCTGTTTGTCCTGCAGTGATTAAAGCTCCCCGAGCAGTCCTGGGTGCCACCAAATGGGAATTTCACCACAGCCCTTCGTGGTGTCCAGCTTTGGGTTGTTACTCCAGACATAAATAGTTCACCCTAGGACACAGAGCCTGGGCACTTTATTCATGCAAAGCACCTTTTTGTTTTTCTTTTAATTGAGGCTTTTTTTCCTTCAAGAGTCATTTTTTGCCATGGGATCTGTATTCTTGAGACCCCCCATCACAAGTTAATTTGTGATAGTATCTTCAGTGACAGCGGCATCTCGTAGAATGGATGCCCAGCCCCATGGCTGTTATTGACCTGGCTGAGCTCCTGTCCAGTCCCCAAATACTCAAATTTAAGCTGCAGTGGACATGGAAGATGGCAAGGGAAGGAATGAGAACCAGCCTGCACACAAGCAGGGGTGGGAATACTGTGAGAACATTAGGCAGAAATATTTCAGCTTGGAAGATCTTCATGAAAATTCCATCTCAAATTGCCAAGTGAAAGAACTCGCCTTTCCTTTGTTGTTTTCTTTTTTTCTTTTTCCCTCCAACAACTCACCACAAAGCCAGCACACATCTGAGGGAAAAATGCCAAAGTCTAGGATAAAAAAGCAGCCTTTTAGCACTCGAGAGCACCCTGGGTGTGGGAGTAGGCGGGTCAGGCGGAAACAGAGCGGCACAAACCCGGCTGGCAGCACGAACGCGGAGCCTGGGATCCTGGAGCGGGCTCCAGCCGCCCTCTGCTGCCTCTCCTACCTGGGCAGGGACATCAAAGCTGGCACTGGATGTTTTCTGCCGCAGGCACAGCTGCAGTTTGCCGTGGGGAGGCACTGAGGGGGTTCACAGTAACCACGAGGGAGCTGCTGGGGTGCTGTGGGCAGAGCTGCAGGAAGTTCTTGGCGGTCACTTGGATCTTGGCCCTGGGTCTGTGATACTCGGTGTGAGACAGCACTTTGTGCTTTCATCTCCTGGCACCGGGTGCCTGTGAAATGCTGCGCTGTATCCCGAGGATCTGTGTGAATGTGGCTGTAGTACTGCACTCCTCTCTTTTCATAGAATCCCACACTGGGTTGGGAGGGACCTCAAATCCCACCCAGTGCCCCCCTGCCATGGCAGGGGCACCTCCCGCTGTCCCAGGCTGCTCCAAGCCCAATGTCCAACCTGGCCTTGGACACCTCCAGGGATAGCCACAGCTTCTCTGGGCAATGTGTTCTGGTGCTTTTATGTGCCTTTTTTGCCCGTCCTCCCCACCAGGACGGGAGCAGAGAGCGCCCGCAGAGCTCGAGAAGCGCATCCCAAACCACCACAACCCGGTGCACCCTCCCCTCCCTAACCAGCGTGTGGTGCTGGCTGCAGGTACGACTACGAGGAGGTGGACGCAGACGCTGCCAACAAAATGATGAAGGACTTGGAGACGGTGATGTTCGACCGCTCCTTCGTGGGGAAGCAGCTGTCGAGCGGGGACAAAGTGTACACGGTGGAGAAAGCCGACAACTTCGAGTACAACGACCCCGTGGATGGCAGCGTCTCCAAGAACCAGGTGGGCACAGGCTCCCGGGCTCCTGTTTCCACGAGGAGCAGTGGGTTGGGAATTGCTGGCTCTTGTTCCGAGCTCTCCAGCGTGGGTTTTTAGGGACATTAATCCCTGTGGGAGCGGGCAGAGGGTAGCACAGGTGTGGGAAGACAGGTAGAGATGGTGCTAAAGGCAATCTTGCATTGCAGCTGTGTTAATTACCAAAGAATGGGAACGGCCTTGCTCTCACAGCTGTGGGTGATAAAAGAGGGAATTAGCCGGGAGAGGAGTCAGTTGGAGTTTGTTTGCTGTAAGGAGGAAGGGACAGGAGGTTGTGTGAGGGACAGACAGGGCAAGGCAGCCACGCCAGGGACAGGAAGCAGCGAGCTGGAAGTGAAGAAGGAAGGTAGAAGGAGAGAAAGAGCCAGAGCTGTGTGGAGCTGCTCATGGGACTGCAATGTAGAGAAGGGATGAAAGACTTTTAGATAACAAGGAACTGATGCTTGAGTTCTGAAGTTTTTAAAGGAGCACTCTTGAGTGCTCTGGCCATCTCAATGACACCACACAGGAGCCTTCTGTGGCTCCCTAAAGAGCAGGGATGGTGCAAACCAGGCTGGGAATCATGGAAAACACCTTGGTTACCCACCAGCACAGAGCTGTGAGGTTTCTCCCCTGTGTCCCCGAGCAGGGCCTGAGGCTCATCTTCTCCGACGGCTCCCGCATCATCTTCCGGCTGAGCGGCACCGGCAGCGCCGGCGCCACCGTGCGCCTCTACATCGACAGCTACGAGAAGGATGCTCAGAAGATAAACCAAGACCCACAGGTGGGTGCTGCACCTCGGTCCTGCCCCTTTCATGGCCCTGCTTTGCTTGGAGCTCTGTGGAGGAGCTGGAGGTTTGGTGTGTTTCATCCCGGTATAAATAAGGTTGTTAAAAAAAAAAGCTCGGTGTGGAGTAAGTATTACTGGGAATCCCTCACAGCTGCCTCTGCCACAGCACAGCTTTCATGTCTGTGTTACCCCTGTGCCTGCTTTAAAAAATCTCAGTGGGATCACAGGATGCAGCTGTGCCTAAGGTGAGACTGCCCTGTTCAGTGCTGAGTGCGGTGAATATTGTGCGACATCGTTTACAAATGCTGCTGAAGAAAAGAATCCTGCTCATGGATGTAAGTTTAGCCTGGATATCAGGAAAGAGTTTTTCACCCAGAAGATGTTTGGACACTGCCCAGGCTCCCCAGGGAATGGGCACAGCCCCAAGGCACAGCTGCAGGAGTGTTTGGGCAGGGTGGGATTGTTGGGGTGTCTGTGCAGGGCCAGAGTTTGGTCTCCATGATCCCTGGGGATCCTTCCAGCTCAGGATATTCTCTGATCCTGTATTCCCCACCAAACACTCTGTGGGCTCTTTGTGCCTAACTCACTGTGCCATAATTGACTGTGCCAAAAAGACTGAAAATCCTCCATTATGAACTTAGGATTTACCTAAATCCTGTGCTGATGTGGAGTTTGGGATACAGCACAAGGAGGGTGGCAGCAACACCAGAGCTTGTGATTTTTCCCTGATTACTGCATTCCTGTCTCTGGTCCCAGAGCTCAGGTTGTGAGCCCCAAGCAGCCTTTGGTCAGGAGAGCTGAGCTCTAGCCGTCCCAGCCTGACCTGCTGTCCTGGTTTGGGACAAATTTTGGGAGAAAACCCCTGTAGAGGATCTCTTTAAGGAAGCAAGCCTAAGTGGCCCCTCCTTCTAACTGGTCCGGGAAAAAAAAACCTCTTTGGAGAAAAGTGGAAAAAACTATTTTACTAAACAAATGAAGTGCATACAAGTATAAAGAATGAATAATATGAAACAATAAAACCTCTCCTTCTGAAGTGAGATGGCAAATTGAGAAAGTCCTTGCCGTGGGTGTAGCTCGGCTCTCTCTCAGCGTCTCCTCAGTCCCAGTCCCTCCGGCGCTGCTGGAAAATGCCGAGGTCCAGGCCCCGGTGGGCCGCAGGTGCAGCCCCCAGTGCTCCCCTGGGTTTTCAGTCCAGAGCAGGTTTAAACAGTTCCAAGAAAAAGGAAAAAAAACAGTCCAGGGAACTTCTCTGCCCTAGCTAGCTGAAACTAGCTAAAAGCAAAAAAAGATCTCTGTCCTGCAGTCTCTCCAAGGCTCCGCCGAACACCCCGTCCGCAGCAGAATGTGGAGGAGTCGGGCAGTTTTCTCAAAACAAACTCCGCGCTTCTCCTTGCTCTTAGAACCAGTCTCAAAGGCACAGGACTCAATATACAGCACAAACAGAACAGAGGATTGGGGATACAAGCATCATAAAGTTACCCTAGGACACCTGCACACCGAGGGATGCGGCGTGGGAAGGCTGCCCGCGCTGCCCTGCACTTCTGAGCCCTCTCTTTCCTCCCTGCAGGTGATGCTGGCACCTCTCATTTCCATCGCACTGAAACTCTCCCAGCTCCACGAAAGGACCGGCCGCTCGGGGCCCACCGTCATCACATAGAGCCCGCTGCAGCGTGCGCTGGGGCAGGCGGCCCAGCCCCTTCCCCCGTCACACTGTCACTGCAACAGGAGTGTTGGGCCTCTCCCTGTATTTAAGAACACTGTTTTGCTGCTAAGGATAGCCAATAAACCCCGGCCCTCAGCACCCCTCGTCACTTTTGCTGCCTCTCTTTGTCCCCAGCGCTGCCCTCGGGTTGGGTGTGCTGCTCCTTGCACAGCCTTTGGGGCAGCACGTGGACTCCTGGCTTTTCCTTAAGGAAAAGGATCCAGGAATAACAGAGGCACTAAATTCTGCGATAATTCACAGGCTTTTTTTTACTGTCTTGGAGACTTTCCTGGGAAAGAAGCACAAATACTTTGTGTTTGGTTGGACGTGGACAGTAAGAGCCTTGGAATAATCAGATTTGCAGGCATTAATGTGCAATATCTTATCCAAGGGCACCGAGAGGGTCACTTTGGAGACAGCTGTAGCTTGGTTTGATGTTATGGCTGTGCAGCTGCACCTTCCTGCCCTTTTCCTGGAAAAACTCACATTAGTGGGATGAGTTTAGGTCCTGTCCCCTCTTGGTTTGCTTGTCTTTGACAGCCAAATGCTGCAATGCCTGTGCCCCATCTCGCCTTCTGCCCAGGGCAGAAATTTGGGCTGGGTCCCTGGGCTGGGAGCAGCTCTGTTATCCAGGACTGGGAAACACCTGCCAGCACCCTTTCCAAGGGAGTCTGGATGTGCTGATAAAAGATTTTTTATCTCACCTGTGCACAGGTGAGGGGTCTCTACTGCTCCATCTGCACTGACACTTCTGCTGGGGGAGACAAAAACCCTCACCAAGCAGATACAAATAGGTCTAAAACTGAGGTAGGAGCCAGGAAGAGCCTGAGGCTTAGGAGCTGTGTTTTCCTTGGTCCTGTGCCTCCCCAGCGCTTCCCTTGGCAGGATTGTTCCAAGGTTTCCCTCACAGCAGAGCACTGCACCAGGAAGTTGGGGGATTAGCGGGGGGAAAAAACAATCTGGCTGCTCTAATTTGCCTTTCAAGCATTGTGAACAAGTGACCCCGGAGTTTATGGTTGGCCTCTTGTTAAAGCAGGTCAGTCCTGGGTTCCTCCTAATGGAACTGGGAGTGTTTTTCAGTCAAACTGTGCTAAAAGCTGCTCTCTGCCCATCCTGGTGCTAACAGCTCGCTGGTGACACACAGCTTTCCTCTCCTGGGGCTCCCAACTTCTTTCAGCACCTTCAGAACGAGAGGCGAAGTTTCCTGGGCTCTCCTGGCTTTATCCGAGCTCAGTTCCTCCAGCTGCTCCTTCCCACCACACCTACGGGAGCTGCAAAGCAGAGCCCAAAGCGTTCCCCCTGTGCCAGTTTGTGCCAGGGCAGCCCTCACCTCTCTGCCTCACGAGATTTGGAGCTTTGTGCCCTTTGTGCCATGGGGAAATATTCTCACAACTCCTCGACAGGACGCTGGAACCAGACGGGATTGGGCTCCTCTCCAATACCAGCGACTCGGCAGGAGGAATTTGCACCACGGGAGGTTTAGGTTGGATATTTGGGAAGGTTTCTTCCCCAAAAGGGCTGTCCAGGGTGGGTGAGTCCCCATCCCTGGAAGGGTTTCAAAGCCACGTGGATGTGGCACTTGGGGACGCGCTTTAGCGGTGGGATTTGCAGCGCTGGGGAAGGGTCGGACTCGACGGTCTGGGAGGGTTAGGATCATTTTCCAGCCCAAATGATGATGTGGTTCTGTGGCTGCTGGCCAGAGATCCCTCTTGGGGAAGCCTGCGTGGATCTGCCTGGGTCACTGAGCAGGCTGCAGCTCTGGGCAGCACCCTGACTGCACAGCACGTGCAGGGAAAGTGGCTGTGGTTCAGGAGAGCTGGTGTGGGAGACTCCTGAGGTTCAGGTAGCCCTGATTTCCTCAGCACATCCACTTTCACCCCTGGGCTGGATCCTGGTGGGTCCCTTGCGGGTCAGGAGAGCACAGTTCAGTCCGTGGGGCACTGGATGTGCTGCCTTTGCCAAAGCCATGGACACAGAGGGGTTTGCAGAGACTCAGCCCCTCTGCAGATGGAGATTTGCATGAAAAATGACTCCTGCTCTTTCCCCTGCCTCTCCCCAGGCCAAAGCTCAGGACTCCTGTCCCAGTGGAGCCCGATGAGATCCAGATGTCTCAGCTGCAGCGTTGTAACCTTTACGTAAGGCAGGATCTCATTTCTGGGCACAGTTTGCAATGCACGGAGATGGAAACACATCCCAAGAGCTCCCTGGGAAGAGCAGCCACAACCCAGAGCAGAGCTCAGCCCAGCCCCAAAGCGTGCTCAGGAATTGTCCCAGCCTGGCTGGTGCAGAGGTGCCATGGCCAGGAGTTGAGCTGGCAGGAACCGGTGTCCAGCCTGATGCCCAGTGTCCAGGGTGATTCCCAGCACAAGGGGGATGATTGAACTCCTGTGCTTGAGGCACCAAAGCTCTGAAATCCTGGGTTTTTTTTCTGGAGGATTTTCTACTCTGGAGATGGAGTGTCTCTCTCTAGATGGCAGCATTGGTAAAGAGTCTCTGGGCCACCTCCAGCCGAGGCAGGGTCTTGCCACACCTCACTCTGTGGTGATTTCATCAATAATCCCGGGATTCAGTCACAGTTGTGTGTTTCTGAAGCCTTGGTGAGTGCACAGGCTGCCCAGCTGGTCCCTGAGGAGGGGCTCCATGCAGGAATAGTGGCACAAATCAGGTTTGAGACTACCTAGAACAGCTCAGGAAAACACTGCACAGTGCTGTTATTGATGGGGTAATTCCATGTGATAAAATCCAAAATCTAATCCCCAGATCTTCAGCATGTCGAGTTTTGGGCAAAACTTCCAGGGACCACTGAAAAAGAAGTGTTCTTTGGCGTGTTCCCGTCACAGCACTGACAGCTGTGCCCGGGCTCAGGTGGAGAAAGTGGCAGCAGATGAGCTAAAACAATTATTAAATCAAATCCCATTTGTTCTCCCAGTTTTCAGACACAGGGCATGGGACCACCAGCGCATTCCAGTGTCTCTGCTTTTTCACCACCACCAGAGGAGTTTCTCTCATCCCTTCCCTTGGTATTCCCTCACATTCCCCAGCTGTGAGAGGCTCTGGGAAGATCCCAGAAATTCTGGGGATAAAGGCTGCAGGTGAAGGAGCAGCTCAGGGAGGAGTGGTAAGGAGGGGACAGGATCAGGATGTGGTGCTGGGGTGGAGGTGGGACCAGTGGAATACACAGAGAGTGGAGCGGATAAAAGCTCCAAAACAGAGAAGGATTTGGTTTTACTGCCTTTGTTTTCACAGGCTGCGATTATGAGTCAGAATCCACAGGGATAAGAGCCCAATTCCCCATTCTGGGCGATGGAAACAGGTCAGTGCTGACCCTGCTGCCCCCAGCACCCCACCTGCACCTCAGCTCTGTGAAACCCCACTCTCCTCTGGGCTGAACGCTCAGCTCCACACGTACAGCTTGATTGCAGGGAACAAATTACGTTTTAATTAGGGTGAGGAATCCTGGTGAGGAGCAACGGCCCAGGTCTGAAATGCATCCAGGCTCCTCGTGTGACTGTGGGAGCAGCCAAGGCCGCAGCTGCTGGGATGATGTGAATGATGATGGGGATCAGATGCTCTGACAGAGCTGGGAATGTTCACCTGGAAAGGAGAAGGCTCCAGGGAGAGCTCAGAGCCCCTGCCAGGGACTCCAGGAGAGCTGGAGAGGAGCTGGGGACAAGGGATGGAGGGACAGCACACAGGGAATGGCTTCCCAGGGCAGGGATGGATGGGAGATTGGGATGGAATTCATCCCTGTGAGGGTGGGCAGGCCCTGGATCCCTGGAAGTGTCCAAGGCCAGGCTGAACAGGGTTTGGAGCACCCTGGGATAGTGGAAAGGGTCCCTGCCCATGGAACTGCATGAGCTTCAAATCCCTTTTACCACAGCAGGGCAACAACTGGTGCAAAATCCTACTTGTGGCACATTTAATTCACCATAATTTTGACCTTTCTGGAAGCAGCCAGGACGAGCTGAACACTGGAGGAGTTATGGCTGCACTTCCTGGCTGTATTTGATATCACGACGTGGCTTAGAAAGACTTTGCATGAGTTCAGCTGGACCCAGCTCCCTCCCTCCTCTGGGACAGCCACCTGGGAGGATCTGCCTTGTCCTGCTCCCTGTGGGTATCTCAGATGTGCTGCAGTTCCCCACCTCGGGGCATCCCCTCAGTCCCTCCTTTGCTATTTCCAGTCCCTCCTCGCATCCAGAGCGCAAAGGAAGGGGAGAAAAAGTGAGTTTTGGAAGGGAGAAAAGCTCAGAGCGAGTGAGCGCGCAAAGCTTTGGATCAGCTGGCTCCGTGTTCATCCGGCGCTCCTGGGAGACTCCTGGGGGAGCCGCAGGGAAGCGGAGGAGCCGAGGAAGTTCACCAGCAGAGTGCTTGTGTTGTTTCTGGCACAAAATTCCCGGTCATGTGTGTTCCTCCACAACGCCACGAGCCTCAGGAACGCTCAGCTCCAGCAGGGAGCACCGGGACAGTTGTTCCCGTGTTCCTGGCAGCGCTGGGCACAGCAGAGCTTTGCCTCCTCCTCCGGGCTCACCTGTCTGCAAAGAGCCTCTCTGGGTTAAAAACCAACGACAGACGCTACAAATCCACCCTGAGCCGGTGCAGCCCAGAGATAAAAGCCTTACGATGCTCTGTAATTACGGGCAGCCTCCAAGGAGACGCTTTGTGAGGGCCGCTCAGCTCCTACGAAAGGAAATAATGTGATTTTCAAACACTGCTGGGGGTTAATTTGACTCAGCAGCAGCTCAGAGGTGTTTCTCCCTTTGCAAGAAGTTCCAGCTGTTTGAGACTTTGACCACTCAGATGACACAGGAAAAAATACATAACTATGAATTTAAGTGCTGCTCCTGCCTAGTTTCAGATACCTAAAACGATCAGGGTGAAGCACACGCCTTTTCCAAAGCACAGCGACAGCCTCAGTGATGTGCAGCTTAGGCTGAGGAAGTTAATTAGTAGTAAGGTGTTAATTAAGTAGCTAAATGGGACTTTATTGGAATGCTAAAGTGCATTTGGCCCAGCTCAGGGCCTTTTTCAGGAGTACCTGAGCTCCCTCCAGTTTCAAGAGGTCACTGGTCTTTAGCTTTCAGTGTCCTCCTGATTAAATTGTTGCTATTGTGAAAGTTGAATATTTAGGTTGTATGGAGATTAGAGAAATTGAATATAAAATGAGGCAATTTTTTTTTTTTTTTAAATGTATTGCCAAGCAATAGTATGCAACATGTACAGGGCTGTAAATTGGTGTCTCCCTCCCAGCAGCAGGTGGGACAGGGCAGCTCCTGGCAGCATTTCAGGCATTCACTGTTGATGATATTTATGGCAGAATGAGGAAGGTAAGATATTCTATTTTGCTGCTTTCTCAAATTAAAAAAAAAAAAAAAGTGAGAGATGGGATAGATCAAATTAAACAGCAGCAAAAGTGAAATTAGACATTTGTGGTTTCAGCTCCCTGGCTGCACTGGTGTGCTCTCTATCAAGGGAATTAAAGGCAATTTTTAAGCAGCTCTTGTATGTTTGAAGTGATCGTTATAGGTGTCTTTTTAAAAGCAGCTGAGCTGCATTTCTCAATTTTAGATAGAGGGATTGAAAAGCCACCAAGTAACTGAAAGTCCTCAGGTTTGTCTGTGAAGTTCATTGTGTGCTGAAGGGGGTACAGAGCACAGCTCAGCTCCTGCTGATTTCTTCTGCATTTAATGACAACAGGGCTGATGTGAACAGCAAACACCACTGGGGTTTCACAGGAATTGGTTTTGACATACAGGGAAGTGCAGCAGATTCCTGTCCCTGTGCACGAATTCCTCCCAATGGTTTGTAGCTCGGTGCTTGCACACTGGATTTTCATCTTCACAGGTTTCTTCTCCTCTCCTTTTCCCCTTCTTTGTTTCCAGCTTCTCCTTTTTGGCCTCCTTCACCATTCTCCACGCTACCACCTTCTCCACACACAGCATTTTTCCTCCCTAGATTTCATTTCTTTTCTGCAGTTCTGTGTGGGAGCACAAGACTTCACAAGCTCCAGCATGGATGTCTGAGGAGTTACTGAACGATCAGGTGAAAAAGAAACCACCTCAACCCTTATTTTCAGAGCTGGTAAAGGCAACTTATAAATTAATTGCATTGAGAAATACAGGGAAAGAGGCTCCATCCTGAGTTAAATGATTAAACCTCAGCTTGTCCAGCATGGCCACGACCCCGTGCACACCCCAAAGATCTTCTTAAAAGTTACTCCCTCAAAGCAATATTTCGAATGTCCTTCAACACCAAGCTGTCTTTGTTTTGACACCATTTTTCCCCCCTTTAATAATGATTCCCATTATTTTAAGTCTCTGCAGAGCGGTGGCCAAACAGAGAAGGCGCTGATGCCAAATCCAGGGAGGATGGAGATGATACAGGGAGGCTCAGGTTACATTTCCTGAGAATTTTCTTAACAGCAAGAGGCTTTGCTAAGAGTTACTTAATGGAATTTGTGCTGGGACGCTCTGGAAAAACTTCTCTAATTTTTATGCATTCGAAGCTCTGTAGATTTTTTTCACTTCAATTTGCTCCACAGAAACTGATCTGCACGTAAAGAATGTTCCAATCAACATCTTTTAGCATAAATGATACACTGGAAACATCACAAAACACAAAGTATTCAGTTACATCCCGCGGTCCCATGGCTTTTATTCCCCACACAATGAAATGGATGAGGCCTGGAGCGGGCTGAGAGGTAAAGGTTAAATTATGGATATGTATTCAGCTTTTGAGAAGTCTGAGAAGCTGTCAGGCCCTGCAGCCCCTCTCCCATGAAAGGCTTGTCAGCACGTGTTCCCCGAGCAGTGGGAGAGCCCGAGGAGCCGGGCAGAATGGCAGCAGCTGAAAGGCTGCGGAAGAATAGAACGAGCAGCGCTCTATAAACCCACTACAGCTCCTGTTTGTTCCTTTGGCACTGCAGAACCACGCCAGAACAGAGGCCAACTGTTAACAGAGGCAAAGCCAACTTCATCTTTTGCGGGCTGACAAATGGTCATGTAAGTTACCAAATAACCCAAGACCTCGGGATTAAACTTCTCCAATTGTTTTCACATGATGCAACTTTAAATCTTTCTTTTGAGCGGTATTAAATTTCCTTTCATTCCCATAAACTTCAGAAAAAGTTGACTGCTCTCACATTTCAGACTGTGACCCAGCTAACTTGCACTTTTCCCCTCTGCTAGTCTGGAGAACAGAATAATGAAATTCAGACAACAGTGACCGAATGTTGTTCTGTAGAACTTTCCTTTTACAAAACAGATGAATACTCCTGGGCTCCAAAACACTGCAGGGAACAAAACTTTCAAACCTTATGGAAATAAAATAGTAAGCCTGTGCAGTGACTTCATCTCCTTTATCAGATCAGAGACTTTTTCACTAGAATTGAAATGGATTAAAAAAAAAAAAAATCAACACTAAATAGAGGAAAAAGAATTAAAAGATCCCACTGAAGCCATTGTAGAAATACTACTTTATTTAAAACCCCCACACTCATGTGAGAGAAATAAATTTCACAGAGCTTTAGAGGGAGAAAATGTCTTCATCATCCTCATAATTGACATAATTCTTTGTCGAAGATAGAGGTGAGCTTTCATAACACAGGAGAATAAACATTTTAGTGTTTGTGATTCCCAAGGAGATAAGCAGCTGCATTGTGTGCTGGGACTGGGACAAAGGGCCATAGAGAGGGACCACAGACCCCCTTGGGGCTGGGATTTCTCCCTGGAGGTGCTGAGCCCTCTGGATCTCACTGAAACCCCACCAGGTCGGTGCCCTCAGCATCTGCCACACAAACCCCTGTGTTTACACAAGGAGAAATCCCCACGGTGCTGCAGCTCTGCCGTCGCTTCAACCCATCGCAAATTCAGCCACCAGAGTCAGAATAAAAGGAGCCCAAATCTAAAAATCCAGCTGATGAGTTTTATGGGGGAACCAAAGCAAGCATTCACCCCCAAGATTTGTTCTAAGGGAACGGAGGTACCTCAGCTCGTGTCGGGGCACAGCTCTGGGTTAGTGCTGGGCTAAACTCCTGCTGATAGCAATGCAAGTTTTACATGTAAAAAGAGTGGAAAATACGAGATGTTAGATAGGACACTACAGCTCTATAAAACTGATACCGAAACACTGTTATTATCGGGGCTTTGCCAAGCCCCTGCTAAACCTCCACACAAATTCCACCTGTGGATCCCCAGTGTTTGTCTTAATTGTAATCCTTCGAGGTGAATTGAAATGTTGTTGGAATAAAAACCTGTTTAAGATGCCAAATCCCCGTGTAGACTTGCAAGTAAATAAATTGGAAGGGCTGGCTAGTGGCCTTCTTATTAACCTGTCAAACCACCAGCCCTGGAATCTCTTTTTCTCCTGCAAAAGTTGTGATGCTCTCCTTCCTCTTCTGATTGAAGTGTTTTACTGCTTCACGTGCCTGGCCACAAAGATAGGAATGTTTAGGAAGGTGATGAAATCTCCTTGCTCATCCTAAAGGCTGGGGCTCCCTGCAAGTGGTGGGAAGTGATGGATTGTGACAGTTGGGTGTAATATTGGTTCAGTTCTCCAAACTATTACCCTAAAAACCTTCTCTCTGAATCTGATTTTTTGAGGATTGGGTTGGTTGATCCCATTTGGAAGAAACAAACAAACTCTGCTTGAGGAACCTGGAGCAGTTTCACCTGAAATTACCTGAGATGTTTTGCAAGAGGTCAGCTTGGTCATGTCCAAACCAAGCTGTAAACCCATGTCCTTCTGTTCCAGGCTCCCTCCTGGAGCTAATGAGAAAGACATAAAATATTTGTAGTTTCCTTTAAGGATAACCACAAAGCTCAGCACCTGAAGTGTGGATGCCCAGCCTGGGTGAGTGTTTGGAATTGCTACCGTCACAAACTTCTCCCACTTGACTGCACCACTTCAATGAACAATTCCCAAGTGCCCAGCACAATGGATGTCAAGTGTCAAGAAAGGCTGGGGTGACAGTTCAAAAAATAAAGTCACAACAACCACGAAACTAATGTGTAATATGCCTGCCAATATTTGCATGTGTTATTAAATCGTTGCAGGTGTTTGCATCCCATTGTCACCACCCTTTTACCAGAAGGGTGACATTATGTGTTAGGGATCCCTATGGAATTCAGGGCTGTAAAGAACAGAGTCCTCCTGAGATAGACATTTATGTATATTTATTTATATATATAAAATTCCAGTGTAATCCACACATGAAAGAATTGTGGTCTATTTCAAGGCTTTCCCTTTCATCTCTTCCGTAGTTTTCTGCCAATTTTCAAAGTGCTCCCAGAGCAGTGACTGAATGAAATGATCTGAACAAGGCTGGCCTGCAGCTCCTGATGCTCCCAGTGTCATTCCCTGTCCCCTTGCTCCCTGCCACGCTCCTACAGCTGCTTGAGCCTCTGCTTTCCTCTCAAAGGAAAGGGAAGATCCCACCTGAGGAGACAGAGCTGTTGCAAAGACTGGCACAAATGCACCTCCTGACCTGCTGCCTTCAGGATAAAATGATTTATTCTCGTATCTCCTGTCCCTTTTAAAGAAACATGTTATTTGTGCTGTGCTTGCTCCTGAAACTCCACTGGGAAATAAAGCTGGCACCAAGTGGGCAATGTTTTCACCTGAGTCAGAATTCCTTTCCTAAAGAACTCAGTGTAAGTTTTGTCTAAATTTTCCACCTTTAAATGCAACAGCAATTGTTGTTTTCTACCTTATAATGTAAAAATCCATGGTGAAATCAGATTTACACTGGGTCTTTCCATGGATGCACAAATTCTGGGAATCCAGGGGAGTTCTACCCTTGCTTCCAGCTTCCATTCTGGAAGACTGAACAAGCTGGTGTAATTCCAGTTGAATTTCAAGGGGAAAAAGGATGATTGATATGAACTCAAATGGCGGAATCAAAAAATCTGGTATAGATTAATGGGACTATTAGTGAAAGCTGGAAAGGAAAACAAGGATTCTTTTCTAATGTGACATGATACTTAAGAACACACATTGTCAGTAACTACAAATGTGAAATGTTTCTCTTTTATTTTGCTGTACTTCTGACACGATTCTCTTACAATGCTTTGCTTATCATCCTCTTGTGAGGTTTATTGTACTTACAAATCATTCCCAGACAGCTTCTTTGCTATCTTTTCATTAAAAAAAGAAAAAAAAAAGAGGAAGAATAAAAAAGTTTTGTGGATAATACATTTTCCCTGCGGGAACTAATTCCACAAAGATATTGACTACAAGCCCGTCGTTGTTTTAAAATATGTGGCCATGTATCAAATGGTTGATTCTTCTCCCCAGAGTCACCTTCTGAAGCTTTATGTGTGCACTTCATCTCCCAAGCATCCTGAGACCACGGAGGAGAAACTCCAGTTTGTCCTCCCAAGCCAGTGCTTGTCCCTCCCTGGAATTTTCTTTGCCATCAGAGCACTGTGGATACTCTGCGCTACCCATTTTGGGGTCTTCAGGACTGTGTCCACTCCAGCTCCTTTGTTTAATGTATATTTTTAGCCCTTCCAGTGTGGGTTGACAGACTGCAGCGTGTTAAAGCAGAGAGAATATTTGTATTGATTTCCAAATGCTGCAGATTGAGAGCAGATGTACCGCGGATTCCCCAAACGTATGTTTTAACTTTCATTTATGTGCTGTGCTGAGCAGCCTGCGAGCCAGGAAGTGATTTATATCTGCTAATTGCATGCACTTTGGTAGATTTGCAGCTAAAAATAAGCGGTTTGTTTTTTAATTATAAATGATTTATCCGCTCACGCTGCATGGAGCTAAAACTTCGGAGCTAAATGAGAACTCGGAGAATCTGCATTTAGTTTCTGCATCTGCCACAGAATTTTTTTGGATCTTTAGTGGGTTATCCCGGTGCCCGGCTCAGAAGAATCTGGATCTCATGGACATCTTACTTCAGAGAGATGAAGGAAACACTTTTGTGTTGCAGCTGAAGAGGTGTAGCAGCAGCTGCTGCCAAGATCAGTGGTTCAGTGGAGACCCTGGGTTCCCCTCACCTTTGCTGGATCAGCTCTGGCAGCTGCGGGCAATTGGACTCAGCAGCTGATCCAGGGGAACATTGCTCCCATTCCCTCTCACCAGAGGCTTCACCGAATGGAACTGCCTGGGGGAGCACAAGGAAACACAAGAGGTGTTAGATCAATCAGAAGTAACCTGAAATGTCACTTCAGAGGGTCAGGGCAGGCAAGCCTGGGCTGGTGCGGCAGCGCTGCAATCCCAGCTGCGTGGCCTGACCTTCCTGCTGGCACAGCTCCGGAATTCCCGGTATTCCCAGTCTCCAGGAGAAATGTCAGCCCCCGGAGGGCACTCAGTGCTCTTAATGAGTCCCAACCCAGCCTGCCTGGGGCTCTCTTTAAGCTCAGCCCTGGCCCCCTCGGAGTCTGTCCTTGCACCATCCGTGAGCCAGGCTAGGATCCTCCTGATGCAGGGATTGATTTTCCTGCTTAACCTCAGACCTGTCCCATCCCCTGCTTCACCCCAGACCTGCCCCATCCCCTGCTCCACCCCAGACCTGTCCCATCCCCTGCTCCACCCCAGACCTGCCCCATCCTCTGCTTCACCCCAGACCTGTCCCATCCCCTGCTCCACCCCAGACCTGCCCCATCCTCTGCTTCACCCCAGACCTGTCCCATCCCCTGCTCCACCCCAGACCTGCCCCATCCTCTGCTTCACCCCAGACCTGTCCCATCCCCTGCTCCACCCCAGACCTGCCCCATCCTCTGCTTCACCCCAGACCTGCCCCATCCCCTGCTCCACCCCAGACCTGTCCCATCCCCTGCTCCACCCCAGACCTGTCCCATCCTCTGCTTCACCCCAGACCTGCCCCATCCCCTGCTCCACCCCAGACCTGTCCCATCCCCTGCTCCACCCCAGACCTGTCCCATCCTCTGCTCCACCCCAGACCTGCCCCATCCCCTGCTCCACCCCAGACCTGTCCCATCCCCTGCTCCACCCCAGACCTGCCCCATCCCCTGCTCCACCCCAGACCTGTCCCATCCTCTGCTCCACCCCAGACCTGCCCCATCCCCTGCTCCACCCCAGACCTGTCCCATGCCTACAGGCTCCCAGTGCCAGAATGTTCCATGTTGCTGGAATGGCTCCTGAGGAATGGCCCCTGAGCTGTTGTTGATTCTCAGCCTAATCCCAGACCTGCCTCACCACCCTGAACTCGCCTGATGATCCTGGAGCTGCCTTGTTCACCTGGATTAGGGGTGGTGCTTCAAGGACCTAAAGTGGCAGAAACTCGAGGACAGAGGTCCCAGCAGCTGACAGTCCCTTCATGTGTCACACCAGATCCTAAACCACATCAAGCTTGGCTCACCTCGTCCGTTCCATCCATGTTTGTTTATTGGTCAGTTTTCCCGAGGAAGTGGACAATCTCTTGTTCTTTTCCTGGCCAGTGGGAGGAGGTACATGTGCATGTTTGTATGTGTCAGGAGAAGGTGGTTCCAGACCTCAAACTCCTTCCCTAACACGCTGCCAGATGTTTATCTGGGTTTCTTCCTCCTCTTGAAACTCTATTAGTGTCTGACAAGAAATACAAGATTCATATGGCAGAAGAAAAGCCTAAGGGATCTGATCTAGCAGGAAGTGAGGAGGAAATTCCTTTAATCTTGTCCTTGTTTCCACTCTGCTTATGAGCTTTTTATTAAACAGTTGCTGACTTTTGAAATCCTAAACCTAATCTAAGCATCCCAGGAATGTGATCATTGTCCTAGATGGAAAGTAGTTATCACTCTTACGAGCTTCAACCAGCTTTGACAGTGTCCTCCAACTCCAGCAAAAATGTTATCCACCATTGGCAGGAGGGAACTCCAACCCTCCTGCCCAAAATCTCGCTTTCCAATCACCAGAGAGAGGGAAAAGCATATTTGAGGTCTGGGCAGGTCAACAAGGTGGGGAATGATCACAGGTTGGGCTTGATGGTCTTGGAGGTCTTTTCCAACCTCAACACTTCTGTGATTCTGTGACAAGTGCAGTAATCCCAGACTGCGGCCACTGGATGCGGGGCAGACCCTTGGGAAGGGATGGAAACATTTCCAGTGGGGATGACCATGCACTGGAATGGATTGTCCAGAGAAGTGTGTGGAGTCTCCCTCACTAGGGATATTCCAGAACCCTCTGGACACAATCCCATGCCATGTGCTCTGGGCTGTTGGAGAAGGGAAGGCTGGACCAGATCACCCACAGCGCTCCCTTCCAACCCGATTCTGTGACTCTGCCTGTGTCTGCTCATATGGGCTGCACTCAATAATTCTGTGGGAAGCTGACAATCCCACCGGGACTGACCCTGGGGAAGAAAAGGCGATCATCCACCGGGACTGACCCTCGGGCAGGGAAGCGATCCCCTGCAAGGACTGACCCTGGGGAAGGGAAGCGATCCCCCTCAGGGGCTGACCCTCGGGCAGGGAAGCGATCCCCCTCAGGGACTGACCCTCGGGCGATCCCCCCTCAGCGCTGCCCTCCGATCTCCGCCAGACCCGTCCGGGCTCTGAGGGCGGGCGCGCGGACAAAATGGCGGCGGCGGGCGGCGCGTGCGGCCGCGCGGGGGCGCTGCGGGGCCGGGCAGCGCGCGCGGCGGGCCGGGCTCCGGGCCGTGAGGGCTGAGGGCGGCGGTGCCGGCCCCGCTCCCTCCCCGCTCCGCGCCGCCTTCCCCGCCCGCCCGCCCCGCCGGCACAGCGCGGGACGGAGGAGCGGCGGCCCCGCGGTGGATGCGGGAGCAGCGCCGGCTCAGGAATGCAGCAGCCGGGCGGCGCGGACGGGAGCCTCCCGCTGCTGCTCCCGCTGCTGCTGCTGCTGCGGGCGGGCAGCCGCGCCGAGCCCGGGGACGCCACGCAAGGTAAGGGGGAAGCGGCGGGCGGCGGTCCCGGCTGGGGTGCGAGCAGCCGGGCCGGCAGCGAGGGGAGCCTCCCGTTAAGCAGCTCGGGGTTTTATGCTCGCTCTGTGTTTAATTGCTTTGCAAAAAAAAAAGCTCTTTCCCAGTGTTGGGGACGGTGAGGGTTCCCAGCCTAACCATTCCCAGGCGGTCCCGCTTTGCGGTCCGTGATTGATGGTGCCCGAGGTGTTATCGCACACGGGACTTGTCCCTCGGATCCGGCTCTCAGGGCACGCTGTGACGTCTCACCCCCCCCACTTGTACCCCTCAAAAATGTTTATATGTTTATCTGTTTATTTCTTTTCAACCGAAAGAAAGCGTCTCGGTCTTGCTCTTAGCGAGCGGTGCTTATCCCGCGATCCCTCTGCTTTATCAGGGTTCTCATTCCAGCCTTTTAACGAGGGATTTATGTGTGAAACACAGCGTAGCCCATGAGGAGTTGGGATAGCTGGAATTGGGCAAGGACTGATTCCTTCGGGCCAAGTTAGTAAGAAGTGAGCAGTGTTTTTTGGAAGGCTGCACGAGAATTTCACTGAGAGTTGGATGTACGTGAGCTCCGGCTCCTCCAAAGTGCTCGGTGGTGGGTACTTCAATCACAACCCACCTCTGAGAAGTGCTGCTTGGTAATGTGCCTGAACTTTAATATTTAAAGAAGCGGGGGGAAAAAAAAAAAAAAAACAAACAAACAAACAAAAAAAAAAACCACAAAAAAAAAACAACCAACACGCTAAAGAGAGAAAGTTGATGAAAAAGCCCAAATTTCACCCAAATTTCGCGGCATAACTGCCTTTAAAAATTTGCTTGTAGCTGACAGATGTAACTCTCATATGCCCGTGCGTGGATTTCTGCCGGTGTTGCAGCGTGCCCCTAAGGATGCTATTCCCAGGGCTGTGTGTGAGGCAGTGGATCTGTTGGAATGACTTCCCCATGCCCCAGGAGTCTCGTGGTGCGGATTCAATGGCTGGATGAGTTCTAGCTCGGGGTCGGAATTCTTCGTGACGTCTCAATGGGAACATTTTCAGAAGTTGTTTTCTAATGTCTCAAGGGAATGGTGTGTGTGCTTAACAAATAGCTGTATTTTTTAAAATGGGAAAAAAAAAAGGGCTATTTCTCCCCTGTTTTTTTAAATTATTTTTCAGATAATTTCAAAACTTTAAGGCAATACGAGATTTTTTGCATGTTTCAAAGAGCCTAGAAGGGAAAAATAAAACCCCATTAACATAAAGCAACTGATCACATCGGGTCTGAAACTGACCATTTCTTATTTCCTGTGCATTCTGCTGGGTACCTATCAGAGTATGAATTTGCCTTTGTGTGAATATATTAGTATAGTCATTATTAGTCATTATATATTAATGCAGTCATTACACTACAGGCCATTAACACAAGTTACACCAAGAGGGGTTTCAGCTCAATGTAAGAAAGATTTTTTATTTTATTTTATTTTTTAATAGTGAGAACAATAATTCACTGGAATCCCCACCCCAGGGATGTGGTAGAATCCCAGTGGCTGGAGGTTTCCAAGATGAGACTGGATAATCTCAGCCAGGCTCCCTTTCCCACCAAAGGCTGGACCAGGTGATCCTTCCAGCCTGGACAGTGATCTGTGATTGTGTGCAGTTGCTTTCCACAGTGAAGTATTTCCCGTATTTTAAATAATATCTTTGGCAAATGCTTACAGCGTGGATTCATGGGCAGATCAAGTGATTTATTTATTCTTTATAGATCGACATTTGTCATGTGTTCAACCACATACTAGGTTTTGTATAAGAGTAAGGGAACCTGAACATCCAACACCGATTAAAAAAACCAAAGAAAAATCCTGTTCTAAAAAGTTTTACAGATTTCTTTAGGGTGACTGTAGTGGGCGGGTAAATAGAATTTGCTCTATCAGAAACCCAGCCCAAACAGAGTCTTCAGTCCCTACCCTTTAACCCTGCCGTTTTCAGAAAGAGAATGTGGACCACTGTCTCCTGCTGCTGCCTTTTTGTCCATGACCTTTCCTTGCAGGGAGCAAAACAACCCCAAAAGCTTTGTACATTCACTGCCTTTAACTTGTGCTCTTCCCAAGGGTGCTCACGGGCTGGCCCGAGTGTTCCAAATAAAAGCACGAAGTTAATGTTGCTTTAAGGAGCAGCAGCTCTCCAGCTTGGATTTTTCCTTTTTTTTTTTTCTTTTTTTTTTTCTTTTTTCAGTGTGTGGCTCTGGATATTCCCAGCTCAGCTCGATTATTGTTCTTCCAGATCATGGAACTTTGTGAGGAGTCACAGTGGAAGAAGTGTGAATGATAGAAAAACATTTTAAAAGCCTGGAGTAAACCCACAGCTCTCTAGATTGTGTTTTAGATTGTAGGGGTGCTGCTGATTTCCTTGAAAGTTGTGAGATAAAGTTCCCCAGCTCTTGATTAGTCCCTGTGGTTAATTGTTTCATCCCTGGGTCACAGGCTGCTGCTTCAGCCACAATCCAGGAATGAGTTTAAAAACAAACAAAATGCTTTTGTTGCCTTAAGCCTCTAAGAGGATGAGGGTAGATGTCACTGTTTGAGGTTGTAGCCTTGTATTTCTTGACAAAAGTGGCTCGAAGTAGCAGCAAATTGTCTTCGGGACATCGTTTCTTTGTTTCTGTAATTAACTTCAACTGAAACTGCTGTGTTAATTACGTCCTCTCAGTGATTTAAAGTGTTGCAAATGAGAGTTAGGCAGGGGAGTATTTTAAAGCTTGTGTGTATGGATTTAAGGCAAAGAGAGGGGGGAAAAAAAGAGTTTCCCTGAGGTGTGACACTGGATCCTGCTCTTTGGAAACAGATGTAGAAATCCAGCAGCCTGCTGGGACTCCAAAGAGCACCTCAGAGTTGAAAACTCTTTTAAAAAATCTCTAACTAAATGCAGCTGCTTTACACACAGCGATTGTCTTGCAAGCCGGAAAACATGTAGAAAGCTAACTCAGACAAAAGAAAAAGTGTAAACCTTTCCTTCCCCGAGCCCTGGGAAAAAAACCAAAACCCTCAGTCATCCTCAGCTGCGAATCCGATGTTCGCAGAGTTGTTGTGTGAAGAGTTGTGTCTCAAGAAGCAGTTTTTCGGAGTCCGCTTGACCGAGGTGTTCTGTGCTGTGATCTCCCCTTGCCGGGGGTATCCCGGTGCTGGGTGCTGCTGCTTCCCGAGGGAATTTGTTCCCTGGCACAGCTGGAGAGTCTCACACCCGGCCGGGCAGAGGCGGAGGTGTGACCCTCATCACCCTGCCTGCCTTCGGACAGACTCCTCCGTATCGAAACGAGTTGCAAATCCAGATATTTTACTGTTAAGAGGCCGTCTTTGATCCGGGTTTCTGCTTTGAAAAATTAGCGAACCCCGTGCTGTGTCTTGGAATCCACTCCCTAAAGCTGAGCTCAAAGAAATTCTGGGTTGTTTGGGGCTGCCCCAGCACCAAACAGCTGAATAATGAAGCGACTTTGTAGGGCTTTTCTTGTTCCTTTTTCATTGTAATCAAGGAGATATTGAAAGTCAATGAATCTGCACATTTATGAATGGAACAGCGGTGAAATGAATAAATGAGAGCTGCTGTCAATGATTCTTTGTAAATAACAACAAAACACTGATGTTAGCTGAAGGATGCTTCTGTGGGGGTGGTGATTGCAGTTCTCCTTCCTTTATGATGAAGTGCTTTAAAATTCCTGAAATTCTACATTTGGTGTAAAGTTTCATTTGGTCAGGTGCTACAGAGGAAGTTACAATTTCTTTTTTTCTTTTTTTTTTTTTTCCCCATCTGTTTACAAGCAGAGTCACTGCTGTCCTTGCCAGGAGCGTGGCATGTGAGAGGCTTGGACACGTTTAATGTCGTTTAATTGGGCCGTGGAGTTTGCCAAGGTGGAAAAACAGAATAATTTCAGCTTAAATCTATATCACTAGCGTGTGATGTAATGATAAAGCTCTAAATATTACCGTTATTTAATAGCAAGGTCCTTTGAGGCCCCCCAGGGAATATAATGTAAAATAAAAGAACTTGCCTCTATTTGGACCCTAATGCAATGTGATATTGAAAACGGTGCTCTGCCAAAGTCAGGCTGCTTGGGGAAAAGAAGTAGCTGGAGAAAAGAACCCTTTAGTGAGGAAAGCAATAACCCAGGCTGCTCAGCCTGCCTCCATGCCAGCATCCCGGCGTGAGGAAAATTGCTTTCCAGGATCTCCTCCTGAAGTGGAGACACGGGAGTGCCACTGTTTCCAAGTAAATCTGCGGGGCAGGAGAAGAAAGGGAGCGCCTGGTGGCTTGTGGAAGGAAAGCCATGGTTGGTGTTGCTGGGATGGACGGGATTCGGAGGATGGTTGTCGGGTTGGATTCCTGACAAAGTGCTGCAGAGTGGTCACCAACAGGAGCAGGAGGCACAGCACTGCCACGGAGGAGGGACTGACAGGGATAGATGGGCTGTGTGTGCAGAGCTGGCCTTTCTCTGGTGCTCCTCAACAAGTCATGAGTGGAGTTCACAGCCAAGGCAGGAGCAGGACAAAGCTCAGGTCAAGGCCGCTCTGTTGCTTCACTGAGTTCCGTGGGGTTTTTGTGCTCGATATCCTGTCCCAACAAACCCCTTTGGAGAGCTCTGTGGGGTCTGGTTGATCAGAGAGGGTAAAGGACAGTGAAAAATGGTCTTGCAGGACCTGTCCTGGATCGGTGGTGTTTGTGGGGTCTGGGTGCTGTGTCCCTGTCGGCTGGAATGTGCCAATTAACCCAGCTGGGCCCTGCTGAGATTTTCTGATCTCTTTGCTCTTGTGACTCTGGGAAAGGGCTGAGGCTGAGTCAGGGGAGGTTTAGGCTGGCTATCAGGACAAAGGTTCTTCCCCCAGAGGGATTTGGGCCATGAGCATCCTCCCCAGGGAATGGTCACAGCCCCAAGGCTGCCAGAGCTCCAGGAGCTTTTGGACAATGCTCTCAGGCACAGGGTGGGATTGTTGGGGTGTCTGTGCAGGGCCAGGAGCTGGACTGGATGATCCTTTGGGTCCCTTCCAGCTCAGGATTCTCTGATTCTATGATGTCACATCGGAGACAGGAATCCTGGCTGTATTTATTGTGCCCTGGGAATGTTGAAGGCAAAGAAAATCTGTCTGCTTTTTGTGTCAGGGAAAGCTAAAAAAAACCCCAGCAAATAAGGCAAGTCCCTGTGTGTTCAGGCAGCCAGCGTCCCGAAGAGCTGGAGCAGAAGTGCTGGGAACTTTGTGCAGATGTTCCACGGTCTCCACAAGCCCTGCTGGTGCTCTGGGCTGTGCAGAGATGTGCTTTCACTCACTCACAGGTATTTGGGACTAGCTTTGAGTTAGGACACTGCCATCCCAATATACACTGGGAAAGTTTCATAACTGGATGAGTTCTTGAGAAAAGTTCGTGCAGGCTCTGGGGGAAGCCTGGATTTTATTAAAAGTTTTTTTTTCAAGCTGCTCAGGTCATATGCTGAAACTGATACAGCACAAGGGCTTCCTGTGACCTCCTGCTCCTTCCCTCCCGGGGCTGTCCCTGGTGCGTCCCTCTGTCCGGTTCCCAGATGCTCTGTCTGTCTGCAGCACTGCCCTGAACATCATCCGCTCCAGGCAGGAGCTGGAATGGTGGAGCTGGGAGCCAGAGCACAGCAGCAGGCCATGGGAAATGGAGAGATCAGAGATAAGCGAGGGAAAAACGCCCAGCAGCTTTGTAACCTCCTCACACATTCCCTCCAGAGACTGGGAATGGAGCAGGGGACGCGTTTCCTACCCTGGGAACTTGAGACAGGCTCTGGAAGGATGTGCACTTCCACAGGCACAGTGTGAACACTCCTCTGCAAAGCTGCTCTGGTGGCCCAATCCCTCCTGAAGGTGCCGAACTGTGCTTTAAAGGATGGAGGGTGTAAAGGTAATGAGCTGCCTGAGGCTGTCCAGGGTGTGGTTGGTCCACTCCTGCAGAGCCATGAGAACAGGTGCTGGAGAAGGAGGGATTGGGATCTGCATGGCCTTAATCTCAAAATTCTTGAGGGCCTTTAGCTCTTCCCATGTTGTCATCCAATCCTGCAGAACATTTAACATGTAGAGGGTGTCTGTTCTCTCTCTGAATTCAGTTTCAGTCATTCTGTCCTCAAAGATGAGTGTGACAGTGAACACACAGAGGTCTCCAGAAGGCAGAAGCTTGGTCAGATGACAAAAAAGTAAAATCAGTGTTAGAACTAAGATTAGATTTGGTTTTCCTCGAGTGAGATCCTCTTTGCAAAACCTCTGTCAACCTTTCTCCTCACGGAGAGGAATCATCCTCGTTGTCCAGGGAATATCTCACCTGTGACACCTTTATGGAGTTAATGTATATCTGAGCCCTGTGCAGTCTGCACTGCATTTACAACTGCTCTTGCCTCTCCCAGTTTTTCCTGTAAGGGGTCAGTTATCATGGGTGAACATCTCTTCTCCAAAATTAACTTGGCTTCAAATGAAAGGAAGTGTCTTTATAATTGTTTTGTTTACTCTGATGTGCTGTATAAGTAACAAGCATTCTGTGCGTTTTCATTTTGAATTCTTTTTTTTTTTGTGTGTGTTAATTATTCGTTCCATATGTTTGGGTTTTTCTTTGTAAAACACATTATCTCTCTGTGAGTTTAATGGAAATCTGTAGCACGATGGAGACATCTCTTTTTCTCCAGAACGTGCTGAGTGGAGAGAGCAGCACGTTGAGCTCTGCTTTCAGTGAGTTTCACCTGCAGTGACAAGAGGTCATTTAATTCCCAGCTGATTGTCAGGAAGATGGATTTATATCATTAAATGCTTTCAGGAGGCCAAGGAAGAGCTCGTGGTGGACCTTTGCTTCTGCCTGCTGGCATCTCTGAGGCTGAAACACTTCATGCTCACCAGAGGATGTTTCTGAACTGAGGGCCCCTGACTTTTACATTCACTTTTCTTGGCAGCCTGACAGAGCCCAAGTCTGGCAACCTTTGGAAGTGAGATGCAACAAGCCTCGCTTAGTTCAGCTATTGCTCTGTCACTGTGTTTTTAATTTACTGTAATTCAATAACTGACACAATGCTGGAGTAAATAAATGGGCTGTGAACATTCTCATAGACCTTGGGCGTCCAGCTCAGGGCAAGATTTAGCTTTTAATTAACACTGTCCATGAGATTTATTGTTAACATTGCATCCTTTTAAATAAGTCAATCTGAAGTTGATTAAGAGATAAATAATTGGAACCTGGTGTGGGATAACAGAATGCATTCTAGTGGATGCAGCAGTGGAGCGCCACTGGAGCTCCAGACACCTTTTCTCCTGAGTTTTGGGTCATTCCCATAAGCTGGATGTTGCAATTATATTTTCTGTGCAGGTTTCGTTGCTGTGTTTTTAAAAAAAAAAAAAAGAAAAAAAAAGTGCTCTTCAGTATATTAAGAACAGAAGCATTTTACCTGTGTATAAACTGCATTCTTACCACAGCAAAGAGCTTTCGGAAGGCCTTGGGACACCCTGGTAAAAACACTTAAATGGTTTTTGCTCCTTTCAGTCCCCTCTGCTACATAAATTCTCCAAAAAGAGGCCCAGGCAAGGGAAGAAGCTGTAAAGGCATCCTCTCACTGTAGGGGAATCTTATTAGCAAAATTATATTTCATCAGGGATTAAAAGAAAATACTGACCTGGTTTTCTTGTGTTATATAGGGAGAGATGATATCTGATTTGCCCTTTTCCTTCTGAGAGCCTATTTGTAGGATGGGATTCATGTTCTTGCGTTCTCTGTTTGTGACTGATCTTTTTTTAAAATCCTAATGAATGTTTCTGTGTAGTAACCCCCGAGCAGCAGTAAAATGTTCACAAACCTGAGAGTATTTTATGTGCAGAACTCAGACAATTTTCTCTTAAAATCTGTGGCCTCCTGCTTTTCCCAGCAGCAAAAATGGTCCTGATATGAGGAGCTGTGTGACCAACCCCTCTCATTTCGGGCTGGAAACCTCCAGGGAATGTCAATATCAATATTTTGTTGGTTGAGCTGTTCAGGGAGAGACAGATCAGGTTGGGCATTACTTGAACTGGGCCATTCCTTCCTTCCTGAACTGGTTTCACTGGGGAGCCACGTTTGGCACTGATCACACTTGTGGTTCTGCTTTCAAACATTTCTGTAGGTCCTAATGGTTCTGGGGAAGTTTTTTGATCTGTCTTGAAAGCTTCAAAAGTAGAGAGGTGGTACTGGGGGAGAGAGAAGGAGGCGGTCGATAGCAGGTACAGTGAATTTCCAGGGAATTTGTTCAATAAAGAAGGAGAGACCACCTGCAAACTGACAGCTTTTCCTTGCCACGAGGCCTTTGGTAGGGTAACAATATCTCGTGGTGGAAGTGACCCCTGTAAGCGGGACACCTTTACAAGGATTTTGGGGGATCTGAACGTTTAAGGTTTCTCTGTTGTCATTAATAGTGTGGGTTCAGGTCTCTCATCCCAGAGAGAGGGTTCAGTCCTGTTCAGTTCTCTCGTCCAAGACCATTCTGAAGTCTCTGGATGTGCAGCTCTGAAGCATTGGGTGAATTTTTTGGTCTCTAATATTTATTGCGGAGAACCTCTGGTACCTCCAGCTTCAAAAATCCACGGGTGGCTCTAAGAGCAATCCCCTTTTCCAGAAAGTTTTGACAGAGTGCAGCACCAAAATCTTAACTGGGCTTGTTCTCTGTCAGTAAATGAGTGAAGCTGTGGCCCCAGGCATCACAGCCCATCCAGCAGGGTCACAGCAGGGACAGCAGTGCTGGCACTGCCTTTGCTTTGGGAAAATCAGAGTTCAGGCTTCTGCACAGGTTTGTAAGCCGGGCGCTGTTTATTTTGTTGTCAGCTCTACAGAAATCCCCTACCCAAACCCTGTAATTGTCGGATGTTCTGTTATCCTATTCCTCCTGCCAGTTATTATCTCCTGAGATTATCAAGGGTAACTTCACCTGGACTAATTGTAATAACTGACAAGGCCTGAGGGGAAGAATTCTGTCTCGGCGGTGCAGGGAGGGATTAGGTGTGTGTATATTCCATGTAATTTGCTGAGAGGTGTCTATGTACAGATCTGTCAGAAGAACTGTAAAATCATTTGAAATGTTGCAAGGGAGAGATGTGTGGTGATAGGAGGCTCAGCTTTCTTCAGCTTTTGTTGCATTATCCCACTGAAGTGAATTTTATAGGCTTTTTTTCTGCCCTTGCCTGTATAAGCCGGTGTCAGGCTCCTTGAGAAGGCACTTATGTTCTTGAAGGATTATTGTGTTAATTTAGCTTTCATTTCATCAGGTATCAAGGCTTGATATTATCCTGCTGTTTGTTGCTCTGTTCTCACTGGGAATTACTGACACCAGAGATGTTGGGGATTACACAGAAGATAACTGAGGTGCAGCAAGGAAATTATTTTTGATCTCTACTTGCTTTGCTGTCTTAAAGATCCTACAGGATCCTAAAGACCCTGGTTATGGCTCAGTCATTGAGCAGTGCTGATTAAGGCAGTCAATCTGAGCAGCAGAGCCTGACAGATTTTCTGCCAGGATCCTTTAGAGGATGCATGTAATGAATCTTTTAGAAACTTGAGTGGGCAGTTGCTTTCAGCCAGCTGAAATATTTCCTGTGTAAAGGGAGACAGACTTTCCACGTGAAAGTCATGATGTGCCCACCCCTGGTGTGGGATATTATTGCCTGAAAAGAACTTTAAAGAACAAACTCGGCCCTGCTAATGATGGTACTTGTTACCAGTACACAAAGAAAGTACAATGAAAAAGTATTTTGATATATTCTCCTGATTTTTAGACTCAAATCCACTTCCCCCCCCACCAAAAAAAAAAAAAAAAAAAAAAAAAAAAAAAAAAAAAAAAAGCTTTTGCTGCTTTGTTTCCAGACACGCTTCATCCAGCAGTGAACAAATGTAGAGTGTCCTGGAATATTTTATCCTGAGAAACGGGGACGTGCAGTTCCTCTCATGGGCTTTGTTGAACTCAAAGTACACGTGGTGCTTAAAGGAATGGGAGAAACGTTTTGTTTTGCTCCATTAAATTCCTGAGTGTTTCCCAACATCCAAATGGACCCTGGTACTCCCGGGATGGTTTTCGTCCCGTGGGTTTCTGTCCTGGGCTTGTGCCGGTGCCCCTTTCCCAGAGCTGGGAAATACCCGCCGCAGAACGCGTGAAACTCGACCACTCGGGATTTTATCATGAAGCAGGATCCAGTGTTCCCTTTGCTTCCTGCACCAAATGCCGTGGGAGAAGGGATGTTTTTGATCTGTGTGTGATGTGGGGCTGGCTCAGCTTGCAGGGATGAAAGACGAGTGTCACTTCCAGTGCTGGCTGTGGGAGCGCACGGGGGCTGTTCTGCCGTGGCTGGCCCAGGGAAGGACAAAGCCAGGGCTTTGCAGACAGGAAAAAGGCTGCTCAAGGGGGGGATTGGGTTTCTCCAAACAAAATATTATCCCAAAATATTCGTGGGGTTCAAATGAGCAGCCAAATGCAAATGGTTGCACTTTTTGTTCCATATGCGTTCTCATGCTCTCTACCAACCTTCAACCATAATATCCCAATTTTTGTTCCAAAAATGTGCACAAAAGGCATCTCATTTGCCTAAACTAATAAATAATACAGAATTCTGTTAAATCCTAATGAAAGAATACCATTTCTGTGGGGAGTATTTCTCAGACTGAATCTGGGACTTGAAATAATTTCCAAATTCTAACTCCATTTGTGTGTCAGGAAAGCATTTGCAGTACTTGGTGAAAGCTGTTGCAACTTGAGACAGTATTTGTTCTTGGAACCTATATTTAATAATTTCTTGTGCAGTTCAAGGAGAGCAATAGTTCCCTGAGCAAGAACTTCTCACATTTTAGAGGAACATAAAGATAAAAAAGGAAATGTTCAATGCTGTGTGTTTAAATTTTGACTGGGATGCAGCCCCTGTTCCAGTCGCTTACGTGGATTTTTTGGCTTTTATTACTTTTCTCATGGCTACATAGAGTTCTGAAATGAGTGATTTTTTTGTGTACGTTGAGAAAAGATTTTATAATCTTCAGGATTTTTCCATTTTGCCTGAATCTATCAAACATTTTGTTCAGATGGAGTGAAAGGGGAGGCAGGTTCAAGTGTCTCTTTCCTGTTGTGCAGGGCTTGATCCTTTCTGGAGTTCTGCAGAATTTCTCAGTTCGAGTCAAGCTAGGAAACATTTTAGATACTTTGTGCTCATTCATCTTTGATGTTTGGGGTTTGGACTTTGGTGGTTTATTTTGGACATCAGCCCCGGAGAAAATGTGCTGGAAAAGGGGTGCACCTGGCAGGGGAGGGTCTGGCAGCCTTTTTCTGGCCTGCACCAGCACCTTCTCCCCTGGCCCAGTTTCAATCCAAGTTATTTCTGGAGTTTCCATCTCATTTCTGGATACCGGGTTGTCTGAAGATGCGGGAGGGCCACCTCTTTGGAAATTCGTTTTCAGTGCCTGCTTGCCAGGGTGGCTTTTTGGGTTATCTTTTTATTATTTTCTCATGTTTTAATGACAAACCCGCCCTTTGTGAGGTCGAGTCGTTGGAGCTTTGGGGTCGAAACGTCGTGCGCTGAACTTTGGGATTTGCCATGTCTTTGGCTTGTTCAGAGATGCTGGGAGGTTTTGGGGGCACCATCCCACAGCGCAGCTGCTTTTCCCCTCGCATTCCTTCGGAGGAGCGGAGCACACTCGGGACTGTGCCTTTGAGCTGCTCTGATGGATCATTTCTATCGGCAATTCGCGGTCCTGGGGGGTTGTTTGGGTTTCAGCGGATTCTTGTGTCAGCCAACAACTGCTTCGATGTTTTCTATTAACATCCCTTTCATTCTGGGAATGTGCTTGGCTTAATTGGATCTTTAAAGCTGCTGGAAGATATTTAGACCAAACCTGTTCTTCCTTACACTCAAGTAAATTCAGAATAAATGCAAATAAATGCGTCCTGTGCCTGATGCTGGTAATGAATTGTTAAAGAGTCTGTGATAAATGCTCCATCACATGCATTTTATTTTTAAAAAATTCTGTTTAAATACATATTTTTTGGTACGCATGGAGCAGTTGGAGGTTTACCTGAAGCTCCTGATGCGGTGTTAGAGATGTGCTGTGGTTCAGCCCTTACGTGCACATGATGAACAGCAGAGAAACACAAGCCATGAAGTCCTGCAGCAGTGCCAGCTCCTCAGTTGGTTTGTGTTTATAAACAGATGCTTCTTCTTTAATCTGGAGAGAGATTGGTGCATTCTCCACAGAGGGGCTGATTTACCAAGAGATGCAATCAATTTGTTTCCAAGCACAGACATGTCTGGGCTAATACGACACAGGCACACCAATAATAATGCAGTTTTTAATGTTTTTTTCTAATTTTCCTCTTTTTTACTGACTGAGTTTATTACAAAAAAAAAATAAAAAATCTGTCTGTACCACTTTAATTTTCAGGGGAAAAGGTACTGGGGAGTAGGATTACAGATGTTCACATGCCCAGACCCTTTAGGAGTATTAACAAATGAAAAAATCTGCAATATTATTTGCTATGGCATCCACAATGATTGACCCGTTTTTTTCTTTCAGAAACTTTGTTTATATTAGAAGCTTTATATCTCAAATAAAATTAGTTTTATGTGAACGGGAACCACGCTGGTGATGATTTAGTTTAGAAAATAATGTCAACACCCCAAAGGATTTCTGGTCTTTGATTTTTCCGGTGTCCAATGGAAGCCTTGGGTAGGGCCTGAATAATGTCTGGTTCTGACTTCTGTGGCAGCACAAAGAGAAGTGTCTTGACAGCTTCCAAAGCAATAATATCTTACTTATGTTTCAATATATGAATAACAGGCCAGGCTTTCTCAAGATTATCCTGCTGTAATGCATTTCTGTAACATGCTGCAGCCAGATGAATGGAAACCCTTCAGCATTTGGAAGAACAGGAATATATCCCTTTTATAAATGTGTGCTGTAGCGGGGACGTGCAGTGACATTGTTTCACTGAGCCACACTTGTGTTCTTTTAATTAAGAGGTGCAGTTAGCGGAGCACATGATACTCCTTCCTCCTCATGCTGTTTCTTTCCTCTTTTCTAATCTCTGCTCTCCAGTGTGGTTTTTCTTCTTCACGGTCCTTGGGAGCCTTGTTTTTTCAAAGGGATCCCCTGCTGACTATTCCGAGGTCTGTTTAAGCAGTTTCTGCAGCTCTGATTTAAAAGAAGTTGTTCCCTTTCATCACTGAAATCGTTCCTCTGCTGTCTGTTGGTGTCTTTGTGGTGGCAGGGATGGCGAAGAGGCCCAAGAGCTGCTGGTGCTTCTCTGTCCATCCGCTGCAGTGATGCCTCATCCAGCTGGGATGTCCCGAGTTGTCACCAGCCTGGGGGCTGTGACAATGAGTCTTGGCAAGGAGACACTGGTGGGAGGTCGTTCTGGACACACTGCTGCTGGAAAAGCTGGAAAAGGGCGCTGCTGCAGATGTCTCTGGTGCTTCCCAGCAGGCAAATCCTGCGGCAGGGTCTGGTGTTTTATCAGCCACAGCAAGAAGCGAGAACTCCTCCTGCTGATCTTCTTCCTGAGGTGGTGGCTGTGGGGAGGGAAAACACCTCAAGCTGTTACCTCCTCCTCAGGGCTGGTTTGATTTCCCCTTTCCTATCAGCTCCCTTTGCCCCACTGCCCACTTCTGCCTTTTTTTTCTTCTGCTGCCAGCGAATGGCGCTGATTTATTCTCATCTTGAGGAAATCTTCGAAAACAGCAACTCCCCTTTGCATTTAGTATCTGCTGGTTCCTAGATGGCTGCGGTGGCAGAATCTCAGCGCTCAAACTGGGGACATCTGTGTTTGTTCAAGGAACAACAGGGGATGCAGCGGGATGGGAAAGAGATGAAGTTTGCTGAGGCACCAGGAACTGGCAGGATAACTTAAAGAAAGTGTTAAATAACAATCACCGCTCGAGGCCGCCGTCCAGCAGAGCACTTACCCATAGATTGGGACTGTAAACAGTGCAGTTGATTTAAAAACGGGCCCGGTTTTGTGTTTAACGTTAGATCCCGCCTGAGTGCCTTCCTGGAGCTGCGCCTAAGTGAGTGAGACTTGGAGTTGTTTTTCATTTACAGGAGTGAGACTTGAAAGTGAGCCCTGACTGCTGCTTAGTGGTGTCCTGGGGCATCCAAGAGCTCGCTGAGGCTTTTTAGGGCTCTACCCCTGCTGGTGCTTTTCCTGCCACTTGCAAATGTGCTGATTTTTCCTCGCTTGTTTTCCTGCTCCCGAGCCCGATGGCTTCTGCAGAATGGAAATCTGAAGGACGCAAATCATTCATTGCGTGCCAGGGGAGTGCTGTCACTGGTCACGTTTTCCGAGGGCCTCAACACAGCTTGTGTGGTGGGAGAACAGGAAGGGAAGGAGCAATAAATGTAGAGGTGTCCTTCTGCTTTACTGGCATTAAATACACGCGCAATTCTCAGTCTTACGTACACACACATAAAACTCGAGGTGAGGCTTGAAAATACAAATGTAGATAATCTCTCTTTGTGACTCTCCAATCCATTTTAGAAGAGTTCCTTAAGGAAATGGGATTTTTTTTCAAGCAGTTCTTTCTGTATGACTTTGATTAGTGGGAAGAACTTTCTTAGTGGGTTGAAACTCTTTCTTTTGCAAGTCATCTTTACTCCAGAGGGCTGAGTGCTGGCTCCAGGGAAATCTGCCCTTCAGGGAATGACTCTGCTGCAGGTTCACCCTGGACTTGCAACGATCCAACTGGAGCTGGATAATAATGTTTACCCACCTGTGTAATGCGAGTTCAGATCCTTGAATGAAAGGCCCTAGTGTGCAAAAATACAAGGTAGTGCTATCGGGGGCGTTCTGGACCTGCAGCTTTAGACTATTTACACTGAGTGTAGGGAAGGTTTCATTAGTGAAGAGGTGAGGTGGAGCTGGTTTGCGCTCATGCGTGGTGCAAAGAAATAATATTAAAGTACAACAAAGAAATAATTAAATTGGAGAACAAAGCTACGGTCGTCGCTGTCTTAGTATTGGCAAAATTGTGAAGGATGGTTTTCTAAGCCTTTAAGTGTGGAAATTCTACTGCTGCTGCTCCTGCTGAATATTCCTGTTATTGAATATATCTATTAAATATTCTGCCTGCCTCTTCCTCTGCTGGGTTGTGAGTCTGTGTGATTTCTGACTAAATGTCAGCAGCAGGGAGGTGGCAGAGGAAAAAGGTTTCAACAGTTAGGTGATGAAGAGGAGCGGAGGATGAGAGTCAAATTTGCTAATCAGTAACGCTTCCAGAATATAATATTTATTGTGTGCTGTACCTGTGGGGCCTGGACAAGGTTTATGGCACAGCCCAGGCTGTACAAACTCCCGGGAAGGAACAGGCTCCTTTCTCTGCAACTTCCACAGCGCACATCTCGGTGGTGGTGAAACTCCAGTGACTAAAACAGGAGTTTGCCTCTCCCTTCAATATACGCTCAAGAAAGATGGAGGGAAACTTTTACAGAGACATTTAGTGACAGGACAAGGGGGAATGGTGTCAAACTGAAAGCCAGGAGGTTTGGGTTGGATATCAGGAATAAATTCTTGGCTGTGAGGGTGGGGAGGCCCTGGCACAGGGTGCCCAGAGAAGCTGTGGCTGTCCCTGGATTCCTGGAAGTGTCCAAGGCCAGGCTGGATGGGGTTTGAAGAAACCTGGGTCAGTGGAAGGTGTCAGGGTTGAAATAGGATGGTTTTAAGGTGCCTCCCAACCCAAACCATTCCAAAATTCCACGATTCTGTGTGATGAAGTGTGTGAGGAGGAAGGGTAGCCTGGAGCAGAGATTTGACCAAAAGTCAGCAAACAGGTTAAAAACAAAGCCCAGACTCTCCCAAGCCTGCAGCAGCACTTCATATATACTCCCCAAAACATGAGAAGTAAATGAAAGAATATAGAAAATTTTGAAATGAGCAGGACCTCTGTTAATCCTCAGCCATGGGGGATGTGTGTGTGCAGCCCTCACTGGAAGGGCCCAGAATTGTTCCTACAGGAGCCTCAGGGCAGGAAATACACCTGACAAAGCTCTAATTTGGAGACCTGTGTAAAACACCTTTCCATAAGGCTTTGTTTCACATTCGCTTGGCTGAATCTTCTGACAAATTTTCCTCGAGCTTTACGTGCACAAACTGTATCGTTGTTTTGGAAAATGCAAGCCTGACCACTGTAAATGGGTTTATATTTCCAACAGGGCAGTTATTTAATTTCCTGTTGGAAGTCTGCAAATGTTGGCACTGTTCACTCTCTGGCAGGGAGCCAGAGGAGAGCACGGTATCATTAACAGGCTGCAGCCCAGTGGAGATTGCTTTTGGTTTCATCCAAACTTTTAAGACTGGGCTATAACAAAATACAATTTTTGATTGAACTCCATAAAAGCAGGCGGGGAGATCAGGGAGAAAGGGGTGACAGGATGTTCTCTGGGGTGAGAACAGCTTTCGTCCTTCCTTACCTGCTCTTGGGCCGGACTAATCTTCGTTTTGCTGCAGATTTAATCTTGCTCTGTAGTTTTCCACTAAATCACCTCAGAATGAAGGCCAAGGGCTAATCCTGGAACTGGCTCTTTGGGTACAAACCCATTCCCTGTGCAGTTATTTCCCTTGGGATCCCTGGCACAGCCCCTGTGGAAGGCTGGATGCCGAGGGCTGGGTTTCTGATGGTGACAGTGACACAATTCTTAGTCCTGAAGCCACCCAAGTGCCTCCCCAAAGGATCCCTCAGCATCCAGAGGCCTGAGCCGTCTGGAAAATGCCATCTTTAGAGGCAACCTTTTGGAAAGCAAAGTCTTGTAAACAAAAAAGGTATTTTTGTTCAGAGTTTGTTTTAAATACCCCAACTTAAGGCAGCAGAAATGAATCAGGCTGGTTTGCTGTGAAGACACATCATTTATCTCGGGTGTCTGGCACAGGCTGTCTGTACTTGAGGATGCTTCAGGCCAGGCCCTTTCCCCGTGTGGACCTTCTGGTGCCCCATTTCTGCTTCCCAGCTTTGCTCCTGGAATTCTCCATTTCAGTGTGGTTTGCAGTGGGGCCGGACTCTTAAATCTCTGGCTTGAACTCTAGGGAGCCGATTCCGTTTTCTTCCACGAGTTTTTTTCGCTTTGAAAGGAGCTATTTGTGGAAAACAAACGGTCAGATGATGTGGGAGGCTCTTCATCACTTGGGAGCCTTTAAATCAGGGCTGACTCGGGGAACAATGTGCTCACAGCCGCAGTGGGATGTGTGCAGAACCGCTGGATCTAGGGAATTGTGGCATGTGTCATGCAGGGGATCAGATTTAGGATTATTGTGGTCTCTCCTAAATCTCCCATTAAAGCAGTACTTGAGTGTAATCTGTTTGGATTTCCCCTGCTCTGGGCTGGAGCAGCTGCTTTTTCTCAGGGATGCGAGGATGGAAGAGGAGCAGTTCGTGGGGAAACGTGCACAATTTCTATATCAGAGGTAATATTTGCACTCTGCCTGGCTTAGGGGGAGCTGGAGTAGGAAGAGCTGGATGATGGAAAGCAGAAAAAGGATGAAAAGCAGGTTTTGACCACCTGTCATCCTTCGGTGTTGTTTATTGAACGATATTCTAGGGGTTGGTAATACATAACTTAGGCCATTGATGTGTCTTGAATCAGAATGGGAAGCACCCAAATAAATTTTGTGCGTCAGAATATTGGGTTGGTTTTTCTCCCTGAGCCCTGAGAAACATGAAGTGCAGCTCAAGGAAAAGGCACATAAACCCAAAACGCATAAAACGTGAAAAATGATGTGCCTGGACTGATGCACTGCGAAGATGTACTTTCATATTTTTGTGATAACTTATTTAATAAGATCTGGAGCTTTTCTTTTTTTTTTTTTTTTAGTCATTTTTTAAACAGATGAATGCACTTATCTGTATTTACATCATCTCCAGGCAACCCAGAGAGCGTTCTTTCCATATGCTCACGGAGCTCACAGCAGTAATGAGTGTAGAGGGACAGGAGACCCTCTGGTCCTTTACAGTTTCTTCTGGGTGTTAAATTTCATGCTGAAAATATGTTTCTTATTGCAGCTTGGCAGGCATCAGAAAAAAGCAAATCTTCTCAATGTTCCATCGAAAAGAAATCCTGTGCCCTCCGTTTTTATTTCTCTGGTGATGGTATCCAGAAGTTACCGATTTTTTTTAACAGTAGTTTTGATCAAGGATGCTCAGAGATGTTTACAAACAAAATGGAGTTTTTTGCTGTGCGTTATGTATTTTTTTTTTTTTTTCCTTTTAGATGCTTGTAGAGGACTACAGGTTAAATCTTGTATGAGCTCCCCAAAAAAACCCCATAGCAGGTCTGGGAATAAAAGCTGGGGATCTGCTCTTCCACATGCTTCTTTCACCAAAATTCCAAGATCAAAGCATTTTTATTTATTTCTTTATTCAAAAGCACTGTGAGACCTATCTAGGAGTGCCATATGGAGCTATCTCATGTACATTAATCCTTATTTCTGTGCCCAAACTTCTCAACCACTGCCTCCTATCCATGTCCTTCCCAATCCTCCAAAAGCCTCCTGCCGTTCCCAGCTACCCAGGCTGGTGGATTTGGGGAGGGGAGTGTGATGTTGACAGGGAAAAATCATCATCAGTTTGGCTTTGGAGGTGGTAATTATTTCAAAACTTGGCACCTTCCTAAAATAAATGCATTTTGTGGCATTTCTTGGAATTGCCCAATGTGGGGTTGAAATGCTCTTTTCTTAATGATGAAATAACAAACTGCTCGTAAATTCGCTATTGTGACTTTGGGAAGCATTTTAATGAACAGTTTTGAATGATGGAGTTCAAATTCCTTAGGAAATAGGGATGATATAAAAACGCCGTGATTTGTTAGACTCAAGTTCGTATCTTATGGGAAGCCAATCTGAAGAGACGAAGTGTTTAAGGGATTCTGTAGTTACTTATGGAGAACGTTATTCCACTTTAGATTTGGGAATGCTGGGTGTGAATTAAAGAGAGAGAGAGGCCCTGGATAGGAGAGGAAGGTGTTTTAAACCTGTGAATGAAATTGCCAGAGATCAGTACAAAAGTTTGTGATAAACACAGCAACAAAGTCAGAAAAGCTGAGGCACAGAACGAGATTGAAGCTCCAAGTGATAATGAGGGGAGCAGGAAAAGAGAAAGCCAGGAGAAAATGCTGACTTGTGATTCAGTGCACAGGAAATGTTTTGGAGAGCAAACCCAAAAGCTGAAATCCTTAATGCTCTTTTTTTTTTTTTTTTTTTTTTTTTTTTGCACTGCTTTTGACCCGGCCCTGAAAAACCCAGCAGACACTAGGAATGTGAAGACATCAGCACTGCAATCTCAGTCTAGAATGAGAAAAAACTGTTAGGGAAAATCCTTGGATAAATTAGATGTTTTAGGATTTCTCCTGTCACTTCTTCAACCCCTGAGGAAGTTGCTCAGCCCGGGTCAGGCTGAGGAGTGAGAGACCCTGTGCGCTGATGGGGGGGAAGCCTAAAAAATTGGGAAGGAAGCAAAAAATGAGCGTGAGGATTTCGACATCAATCTGCTTAACAGCAGATAAAGCATTTGCAAGCAGCTGGGAGATAACAAGGAGATAAATAGCGAGCTAAAATGGTTTTGTCAGGGCCAAATCCTGTCACACTGACCTCCTTTCAGCTTCTCGAGCGCTGTGGGGACTCGGTGACGCGTCTGGAGTTGGTGCAGACTTGTGATGGCAGGGACGGGCACAGGGGCCGAGTGAAACTCCAGGACTGGAGTCATTTCCATGCAGGGAAAACAGAGAACCTCTAAATATCTGGAAAGCCTGGTGGTTTGGTTCTTCTGGGAGCAGCAGTCGTGCTGGAGGACGCTGGGTGGGAGGGATGGGAGGCAAATTCAAAACCATCTTGGTAAGCTGGAGGAATAGAAGAAATATGATGATGATGGAATAAGTGCAACGTGTGGAACTCCTGCAGGAGAAGGCACCTGTGTAAATGACAGAAGAGGAGCTGGCTGGGTTGCAGCTCTTTGGGAAGGGTTTGGGAGCTGTCGTGGAAGGGGAAGGGAGCCAAGCCAAGAGAGCTGCAGCGTGAGGGGAAGGCAAACGTTGTGTTTGGCTGTGCAGGCAGCAGCACAAACCAGCAGGGCACAAGAAATCTCTGTCCCTCTGTTCGGCAGGGGACAGACCTCAGCAGCAGGAAAACTGGCTTTGGGAAGTGGATCCAGAGCAAGGCAGGGACCAGCTGGAGAACGTCCAGGGAGAGCTGCAAGGATAGAAAACCTCGCTGATAAGGATGGATGAGCTTTGATTGCATCACCAAAAAGGAGGAAAAAGGGAAAAAAGAGGATATACTGTGACTTGTTGCTACATCAGCTCTTACAGAAGAGAACAGCTTACACCCAATGGCAGTGATTGCTGAAACAAAAGATATTTGACTTAATTTAAAGCAGAATAGGCTTAATTTAGATATGAGAGAGAAAACTTGCCGGGTGAGGAGAATAAAGCCTTTCATATCCTTGGGAGGCTGTGAGGGCTGTGTTTTAACAAGAAATTAGATTTACATCTGTTAGGAGACAGTTTGGGAGGGGCATGGCCAGAGGACTCTGCCCCATCTCTTTTACCCTGGCTATCTTGGTGAGTCTGAAGGGATCCTAGAGAAACCAAAGCTTCCATTTATTCTTTGTGAATATTTCCCTCACCTGTTTATTCATACTCTTACAAATATTCTCCTTCATTAAAGCAATAATGGTATTGTACCTAAGCTTTTTCTCCTGTCAGACCTGACGGAGCATAAAATGCTTCTTGATACAAACGCTCACAGAAAACAAACACGATTCAGGCCTAAACCGAATTTCATGATCCTTGTGATAAATGTGCTAAAGTTAATTCGTGTTATCAAATTATACAAGGTAAATGTTGAACTGTATAAAATATGAATGTTAGAAATGTGTTCAAATGTACATAAAGTAAAGGTAAAATGTAGAAACTAAAAATTAGAAATTTCCTGGCTTGGGAAGCACAGGAGGGACACGAGGAAAGTATGATTGGAACTACCAGAGAGGGGGCCTTGAAACTATTGCTGCCGGGAATCCCTGAAAGGAAACAAAGAACCACGGAAGAAGAAGATACAAGTCCGGAGACCAAGATAATCACTTCAGATGGATATCTCTACTCGTCTCCGCTGAAATTAACATATACACGACACACCCGGGCCCGATCATCAACAGCATTGTTCCACCCTACCGGTCTATTCAGACCTCCGATACCAGGACTTGAATAATTAATGAAGACGCCTCGGAGAGGATAACGTCAGAATTTCGGACTTCACTCCGCGATCTTGTGTATAAAAAGGGACAGCCGGAGACCAGAAATTGTGAACTTGGGGGGGATACCAGGCTGACAGAGCTTGTTATCCGCGTTCACCCGGCACCGATCCCGGGCTCGGCGCTGTCCTTTTAAATTGTGGCTTTCCGAGACTGATATTTTGTCTCAAAATAAAATTCTAAATTTTGATACTTTGAATTTGGTCGATCTTATTTATAACAATTCTGGTGACCCCGACGTGATTGGAGTGATACCGGGACCCCCGAGGGACCCCCGTCTCTGACCAGGAGGCGCACCGCTGAATTCAGCGGCCTGGCGGAACTGGGGTATCCGGGAGGAACCGATCAACCACACGACGAACAAAACAGCGAAAGCCACATTTAAAAGGGAGATAGGCGAGGTCAGAGCTCTCGGGGAACTCGGGGAGGTTTTTTCTTTGGAAGCAGAACCTCCGGAGCCGCGGTGAAGAAATCTACTCATAAAAATCTACGTGCACGAAGAATCCACGCAGGAAAAGGATCGTAAGTATTGCGTGGTTGAGTGGGGAGTGACCGAGCGTGTGAGTGAGACGTGATTTTATCACGAAGCGAGTGGGACCCCAAAATCGCAGTTCCATAGTCCCGCGAGGGGCGTGGTCGGTTGCGGGGGAAGCGAAAGTTTCGGGGGTAAAACGCACCTCACACGTTAAGCCCTGAAAACTCGGGGAGTTTTCGGAAAGGGGGGTCGGTCACAGGAAGGCTGGGAGGGAAGGTTACGTCCTTACAAGAGTTCCGGGGACTGGTAAACCTTCCAGCCTTGGACCAGGGACGGTCCGGGAAGGAAGTAAGAAGAAGAGAGCTCGCATACACCAGAGGAAACCCGGGGGGGGGGAGCGATCACCCACAAAGGGCTAGTATCTGGTAAACTCACACCATGGGATAGACAAAAAGCAAAGCTAGCAAAAGGAATCTTAGGAAACCAAAGCGGGGAACCGGTAAAGGAATCCCTGAAATCCCAGTTGAGAGCCCTCTGGGATGGATGTTAGAACATTGGGAAGAATGCCCCATAAGGGAGGGAAAATCCAAGAAACGGATGGTGCATTTTTGCATAGAAGTATGGGGTGGGGTAGAAATACGGGATCACGTAATTTGGCCCGTGTTTGGAACATTTGAAGAATGGATATGTAAGGCACTGGTACGTTATGTCGGAGAAAAGGGAACTGTGGAAGAACGGGAATATGCGGGGGTCTGGGGTAGAATTGATGCAAAATTACTACCCATAAGGATAAAGGACCCTGCCGATGTTTCCGGGGATAAGTGGGAACCTTTAGACAACTTGCCTCCACCTTACATAGTACCCTCACCCCCTCCCCTCCCTGAGCAGAACAATCCACAGAACCCGGGGAGATTGGGACCCCCTCTGGGACGGAGGATTCCTATATCCCCGTCTCTCCCCTCTGCCCCTCCGTTGGAGTCACGAACAGTGGCTCCGGTCCCACCGGTCGGGCTCCCTCCCCCGCTAGAACCTGTACAAGCCACTCAGTCACTGGGAAAGGGTACACAAAGTACAGACACCCCTGCGCCAGCCCGAGATGACCTGTTGCCTGATCTAGATCTGGCGGCTTTCTTTAATTCTCCTGAAAACACACAGCAGGGTTGGGCAGAAGCAAAACACTCACCTCCCGCTAGGAGGACTAGGAGACAACTAAAGAGGATGAATGAGACGGAGAGTGAAGGGGAAGGTGAAAGAGCAAATCTTTTCCCCTTAAGGGAAATTCCCACTGCTCCCGGAATTATCGGGTACGTAAACGTCCCGATTAATACCAGTGACGTGAGAGCCTTTAAGAAGGAGATGGGAAAACTTATGGATGACCCTTTAGGGGTCTCCGAAAGACTAGATGAATTCTTAGGAACTAGCATCTATTCGTATGAAGATCTTACAGCTATTCTCAGATCTTTGTTCAATACGGAGGAAAGGGAAATGATCAGACAAGCGGGGATACGGGAATGGGAACGGAGGAACCCTCAGAGCACTCCTGGAGATCAGAAATGGCCAAGCCAAGATCCCCGATGGAATGCTCAAACTGAGGAGGGTAGGAGAAGCATGATTGATATGAGGAACATCATCATACAGGGAATAAGGGAGGCCGTGCCCCGGGGACAAAATCTGAGCAAGGTCTTTGGGGAATGTCAAGGGAAAGATGAAACCCCCACAGAATGGTTGGAAAGGTTGAGAAAAAGCCTCCAGATTTACTCTGGGATAGACCCTGATTCTCCCGTGGGGGAGGTACTTTTAAAAACCCAATTTGTAGCAAAATCATGGGAGGACATCAGGAAAAAGCTGGAAAAGATTGAGGGGTGGCAGGAGAAGGGATTGCAGGAATTACTGCGGGAAGCCCAGAAAGTTTACATGAGAAGGGACGAGGAGAAACAGAAAATACAGGCTAGGGTGTTAGTAGCTGCAGTAAGGGAAGCCCAGAAACAGGAACGCCCACAAGCTTCGGAGAAACCCTTAAGGAAAGCACCTCCGAGGGGAGCCACACGCCCGCAAAAGGGGACTTCAGGAAAATGGATAGAGGGAATGGAATGTTTCTATTGTAAAAAGAAGGGACATATGAAAAAAGATTGTCCAAAGAAGATGAGAGATGAGAAGATGTTCCGGGAGGACTAGGGAAGTCAGGGGCTCTATCTTTTGGGGTCCATAACATCAGGAGAGCCCTTGATAACATTGAAAATAGGACCCCAGGGAACAAAAATGGATTTTTTGGTAGATTCAGGGGCTGAGAGAAGTACATTCAAGCAGCTGCCCCCAGGATGCCGAGTAAGTAAAGATTCTATGGTAGTTATAGGAGCTAAAGGGGAGCCATTCAAGGTACCTATAGTTAAGAATGTGGAAATAGAATCAGAGAATAAAATTTGTTTGGGAGATATGTTGCTAGTAGAAGAGGCTGATTACAACCTGTTGGGTAGGGATTTGATGGTTGCACTGGGGATCAACCTCATCATAAGGAATTCACAGATTATGGTTAGTATATATAAACTAACCTGTGAAGATGAGGACAAAATTAATCCCAAGGTATGGCACACAGGGAAGGAAGCGGGGAAATTGGCTATGGAACCTATATCAATTGAGATTGAAAAGCCTGAGGATCCCATAAGGATCAGGCAGTACCCAATCCCTCTAGAAGGGAGGCGGGGGCTGAAACCTATAATAGAGGATTTGATCAAAAAGGGCATATTGGAGCCGTGTATGTCCAGACACAATACCCCAATACTGGCTGTTAAAAAGGGAGATGGGAATTATAGGTTAGTGCAAGATTTAAGAGCCATAAATGAAAGAACAAGAACTCGGTTCCCTGTAGTGGCTAACCCCTACACCCTTCTGAATAGGATCTCCCCGAGAGATACTTGGTACAGTGTTATAGACCTAAAGGATGCATTTTGGACCTGCCCTTTAGCTGAAGGCAGCAGGGATTTTTTTGCATTCCAATGGGAGGATCCAGATACTAACCGGAAACAACAGTTAAGGTGGGCCTCGCTTCCCCAAGGATTCGTGGACTCCCCAAATTTATTTGGACAAGCATTGGAAAAGTTGCTAAGTCAGTTCTCTCCTAGGAAAGGGACCAAGATTTTACAATATGTAGATGATCTACTGGTGGCTGGTGAAACAGAGGAAGGTGTAAGAGAATGCACTATTGATTTGTTAAACTTTTTAGGGGAAAAGGGATTAAAGGTAGCAAAACAAAAGTTACAGTTCACAGAATCTGGGGTGAAATACTTAGGGCATTGGTTAGTAAAAGGGAAAAAGAAATTGGACCCTGCAAGGGTAGCTGGAATCATAGAACTGCCCCCCCCTAAAACCAAAAGACAAGTACGTCAGCTATTGGGGCTGTTAGGTTATTGTAGGCAGTGGATAGAAGGATATAGTGAAAAAGCAAAATTTTTGTATGAAAAATTAACTGCAGAGAGGATAAAATGGACCGAACAGGATGATAAGGAATTAGAGCGATTAAAGGGTGCTTTGGTGACTGCCCCAGTATTGAACCTCCCAGATATCAATAAGAAATTCCAATTATTTGTGAATGTAGAAAACCACACAGCACATGGGGTATTGACACAAGAATGGGCTGGGGATAGGAAGCCTGTAGGTTACCTTTCAAAATTGTTGGACCCTGTAAGCAGGGGGTGGCCTACATGTTTACAGGCGATAGTAGCAGTTGCCTTATTGATAGAAGAAGCCAAAAAGATTACTTTTGGGGCTCCCATCACAGTTTATACTCCACATAATGTAAGAACTATTTTACAACAAAAAGCTGAAAAATGGCTCACAGATGCCAGATTGTTGAAGTATGAGGCCATTCTCCTTCATGCTCCAGAATTAGAATTAAGGACAACACAAGCAAGTAATCCTGCTGGGTTCCTGTTTGGGGAAGCTTCATCAGAGCCTATACACAACTGTATAGACCTAGTAGAATTACAAACAAAAATTAGGGAAGATCTGGAGGACGAGGAGCTCGAAGAAGGGGAAAAATGGTTTGTAGATGGGTCAGCCAGGGTTATAGAAGGGAAAAGAAAATCAGGATATGCAATTATAGATGGGAAAACTGGGGGAGTGATAAAGTCAGGCCCCTTGGGCACTTCATGGTCAGCTCAGGCATGTGAATTGTATGCTGTGTTGCAAGCACTCAAAGGACTTAAAGGAAAAATAGGAACTATTTTCACTGACTCAAAGTATGCGTTTGGGGTAGTGCATACCTTTGGGAAAATCTGGGAGGAAAGAGGACTGGTGAACACTAGAGGAAAAGGGTTAATACATGAGGATCTAATAAGGCAAATTCTCAAGGCAGTAAGGGAACCAAAAGCTATTGCAGTGGTATATGTAAAGAGTCACCAGGCTGGACTACAGTTCAGAATACGTGGGAATAATTTGGCTGATCAGGAAGCCAGGAAAGCAGCTCTCCTAACCCTGGATACCCTGGAAAGCAGGACAGAAAATTTTGGAGAAGGTTCTCCTCATCCCACAGAAAAGGAGATTGAGGATTTCAAGAAAATGGGGGGAAATTTAATAGATGGGAAATGGAAATTGACTGACGGTCGAGAATTGATCCCAAAGGCTTATGCAAGGATCATATTAAAAAGATTGCATGCACAAACTCATTGGGGAACTCAAGCTTTAGCAGAACAATTTTTGAAATTTTTTGGATGTAAGGGTATCTTCGAGTTAGCCAAGCAGGAGGTACAGAGTTGCTTGGTCTGCCAGAAAATTAATAAATCAAAGGTCAAACACAATGCATTAGGGGGACGTCCTTTAGCATATCGCCCCTTTGGGAGAATACAAGTGGATTTTACAGAGTTACCAAAAATAGGTAGATATAGATATCTGCTAGTGATAGTAGACCAATTAACACATTGGGTGGAGGCATTCCCTAGCCCTAGGGCTACAGCTCAAACAGTAGCACGGAGATTATTGGAGGAAGTAATTCCCAGATATGGAATCCCTGATTCCATTGATTCAGATCAGGGAACTCATTTTACATCCAAGGTCATAAAAAGCTTAGCAGAGGCTCTGGGAATCAGATGGGAATATCATACCCCATGGCATCCTCAGAGCTCAGGTCAAGTAGAGAGAATGAATCAAACTCTGAAGGCACAATTGTCAAAACTTATGCTAGAAACTAGAATGACTTGGATAAAATGCCTCCCTCTAGCCCTCCTAAACATCAGAACACAACCTCATTCCGGTTCGGGATTATCTCCATTCGAGATGTTGTACGGAATGCCTTATGAGCATGGAATGCCAGTTGGACATCCCCGGGTAGAGGATTGTCAGATCCAGTCTTATATCATTGTGATTAACAAAAATTTGCAGGAACTCCGGAAGCGTGGGTTAATAGCACAAAGCACCCCGCTGGGGTTTGCTATCCACAAGATCCAGCCGGGCGATCAAGTATTGATCAGAGCGTGGAAAGAAGCACCGCTGTCATCGCATTGGGAGGGACCTTTCCTCGTCCTCCTCACAACAGATACTGCCGTGAGAACAGCGGAGAAAGGCTGGACCCATTGCTCCCGAGTGAAAAAGGTGGAACAACACAGCAGCTCTCCGCAGTGGAAAATCACCTCTGCACCTGGGGATTTAAAGCTGAGAATTCACCGGGACACCCAATGACCAGCGCTTATCGGATAAGTTGCACTCAAGCAGGATGTCCCTGCTATCCTTTTGTTCATTTTAAATGCGGGTATTGTGAACAAGTTTGGGTAACTCATTGTGTCCGGGGGGCTAGACCTTGGAATTTGTGTGTACCTTGTTACGAGGAGGAGGTCAGGCTTACCAATCTATTCCTATACGTTGCCACAGAATCGGGATTGTTCGAATTGGATTCTCCTGAGTGGTTCCACTATTACACTAAAGGGTTAAGGGGAGGATTGAATAAAAGGGCGGATCCACTCGTAATTGAGTGCAGGAGAACGTTGAAAGTACCCTGTAGAGGAGATCAAATAAGGAGAACGAGGTGGGAGCAGTACAAGAGGCGATATGCTCAGAGAAGCACCGGCAGGGACCCGGAAGAATATCCCTGCTGCCAAGAAGATGGATTACCCCGCCGCTGGTGGCAACCCAACGGGCGAAGGGTGGAGCAGAGGGATAGGCCTATGGGTAACCCTGGTGATCCTGAGTCAAGCCATGTGCCCCACGAATGGCCTCCACGAACCCCAAGAGGGGATGGGGATGGAAACTAATCTCCCCACGGTCCCTCCAAACCTTACCCGGAACAGAGTTTTGGAATCCAGGGTACGAGTAGACTGGTTTACACCAAAAAGGGGGGAGAATCGTCAGTGGAATGGAGGGGTTAAATTGAACAAATCCAATCACCCGATGGCAACGGCTAGGAAAAGGAGGGAGGTAAGCAGTCTTCCTTTGATCACAACATGCAAAGAATGTAACAAAACTGTGTGGATTGGAGGGAAAAAGGAGAGTACCTTTGTGGGATATCTCCAAGTTAACCCTTTATGTTATGATAAGAGGAAACTGAAAATGTGTGCTTTGAACGGGAAAACATATTGGGTGGGACAAAATGAGAAATTGCAAACAGCTACTTTAGCGAATGGACCTATATTACTCGATATGTTGGGGGAGAATGATGAAAGGGTTTGTTTAAGAATGGATAAAGTTTTCTGCTTTTCCAAGGACGAGGAAGGGTTAGACCCTGAGAACAAGATACAAAAGGTAGCCCTGGAATTTAAACGACAAGAATTGGCAGCTAAGAAAAAGAGAATGGAGCAGGAAAGAATGAGGACATTAAGTGAACAATATGATCAATTGGAAAAACAGTCTAATGATTGGAGTCTGGCTACTTCCAGCAAAAATCTTTTCCTGGATTTGGTACAGGAGATTGCTACCGAGTTAGGGCTAACTAATTGTTGGATCTGCGGGGGACTAAAATCCGCCGAAAGATGGCCATGGAAAGGTGAGAGTTTAACTCCTGAGCAGTTACTAAAATGGGATAATAAAATCTTAAACACTTTAACCCGGCCAGGAGGGTGGACACTGGATGAACGAGTAATAGGGACAATCTGTATTAGTAGGGAAGGGAATGTGTACAGTGATGTAGTGGGATACACCCCTTGTCTATCCACTCTGGCTGTAAATTCCAACAACAGATCCAAAATGTGGCAACCAGAACCCCCAAACGGGTACTGGGGAAAAGAGAAGCAAGGAAAGTGTAATTGGGTAGAGGAAATTGAACTCTGTTGGCATGAACTCACTAACGCTAACCCATATTACTCCTTAACTGAACTGGTGGAATTTTGGGACAAACCGGAAAATATAGACATTAAATGGAAAGCTCCCAGCGGGATTTATTGGATCTGTGGGAAAAGAGCTTACAGTGAATTGCCCCGGAAATGGAAAGGGTCCTGTACCCTAGGTATGATTAGACCCTCTTTCTTTACACTCCCCAGGACTGGTAGCAATTTGCTAGGGGCCCCTTTGTATGAAACCCTCAGCAGGAGAAAGCGAGAGGTAAAGAAAGGACTCCCACAAGTGGGAGGGAATCAGAAATGGGGAGAGGAAGAATGGCCTGCAGAGCGCATCATAGAATACTATGGTCCAGCCACCTGGGCACAGGATGGAAGTTGGGGTTACAGGACCCCAGTATACTTATTGAACCGGCTAATCAGGTTACAGGCTGTAGTAGAAATAGTGTCTAACCACACTTCAGACGCCCTGGAATTGTTAGCCAAACAACACTCACAAATGAGAGCTTTCGTATACCAAAATCGAATAGCTCTGGACTATTTACTAGCAGAGGAAGGGGGTGTGTGCGGGAAATTTAATGACTCAGAATGCTGTATCGAAATCAATGACTATGGAGAAACTATTAGAGATTTGGCTGCAGAAATTAAAAAAGTGGCGCACGTCCCAGTGCAGAAATGGAATTCGATCCTAAAAGCATCATGGTGGGATCAAATATTTGGAACGGGAGATTGGTGGAAGAAGGTGGGGTTCTTTATCCTGTGCTCAGTGGCTGGGTTAGTGTTCTTGCCTTGTTTAATACCTTGCCTAATAAGACTAATTCACACTGTGGTCCAGGGAATGCAAATAGCAGCTCTTCCTATGGATCCGGAATTAGCTTCAGGAGGATTAGCCAAAGAAAAAGCCACCTCAAAAATTATGAATTTAACCGAGGAAAGAAGTACTGCGGCTCAGGTGTTAGAAAAATTTGAAGCCCAAATACAGGGAGGAAACATAGAGAGAACATATTGGAACAAAACGACAGGGGAAAGGTTAACAGAATAATGGTTAAGAGGCTTTTTTATCTTGACAGAGAAAAAAGACTATAACCAGAACACGAATTAAATTGGTGAATTTGGAAGAGGGGGGATTGTGATAAATGTGCTAAAGTTAATTCGTGTTATCAAATTATACAAGGTAAATGTTGAACTGTATAAAATATGAATGTTAGAAATGTGTTCAAATGTACATAAAGTAAAGGTAAAATGTAGAAACTAAAAATTAGAAATTTCCTGGCTTGGGAAGCACAGGAGGGACACGAGGAAAGTATGATTGGAACTACCAGAGAGGGGGCCTTGAAACTATTGCTGCCGGGAATCCCTGAAAGGAAACAAAGAACCACGGAAGAAGAAGATACAAGTCCGGAGACCAAGATAATCACTTCAGATGGATATCTCTACTCGTCTCCGCTGAAATTAACATATACACGACACACCCGGGCCCGATCATCAACAGCATTGTTCCACCCTACCGGTCTATTCAGACCTCCGATACCAGGACTTGAATAATTAATGAAGACGCCTCGGAGAGGATAACGTCAGAATTTCGGACTTCACTCCGCGATCTTGTGTATAAAAAGGGACAGCCGGAGACCAGAAATTGTGAACTTGGGGGGGATACCAGGCTGACAGAGCTTGTTATCCGCGTTCACCCGGCACCGATCCCGGGCTCGGCGCTGTCCTTTTAAATTGTGGCTTTCCGAGACTGATATTTTGTCTCAAAATAAAATTCTAAATTTTGATACTTTGAATTTGGTCGATCTTATTTATAACAATCCTGAAAGCTCCTTCTGTCCCTGCTCTTGGGAATTCCCATAAAAAAGGGAGTTCCTGCAGTGCACACCCCTGCTGCTGTGGGTGGGATTCATTCACCTGTGGTGTTTCTCTCCAAGCCTTTTTGCTCCTAGCAAAGCACATTTCTGGTTCTGTCCAAGGAGATGACAAATATATCTACTTTATTAATCACATGAGTCACTTGAGAACAGCAGAACATCAAACATTCGGAAAGGATTGAGCATGTCAGAATCTCTCTAATGTTTTTGCTGTATCTGGGTAATAGTCTTTGATTCACTCCTGCCTTCCCAAGTAGTTTGAGTCTGCCAAGAAGCCTCATCACTCGACACCAGCCCACAAAACTGAATAGACTTGGGCTCACTGTCGTTCTGAGTTAATGCAACAGTGATGAGTCCAGTCCAAGAGCAGGGAAAAAAAAAAAAAAATCTGTTTTCCAGGGTTGTGTGAGCCATTAAAAGGGGTAGCTCTGCTGGGACTAGTTTACATCTAAGTTAAATACCAGATAGGAGGGGTTGTCTGTACTGAAAAATAAGTAGTCTGTTGTTCTACAGAAAACAGAGGCCCGTTTCTCTCTGGACATGTGTCTAACTCACAATTCAGGCCCCAAAGGATGTGTCTGTTGAAAAGAGAAGGCAGAGATTGCCAAGAAAAAAAGGCATGCCCCGCTCACATAACGAGTATTACTTTCCCCTTTCTCCTTCCTCCTTCCCCCCAAAATACATGGAGACAAATACAGCCCACCCCTTTTTTAATACTCAATTTTTTATTCAAATGGGCTGACCTGTAATCTCAGGAGTCTGAGGCTGTGTTTAGCTTTTCCTCCTTCCATTACAAACCCCAGCAGGTTTTTTGGGTTTTTTTATTTATTTTTGCCCCAGTAATCTCCATCTGACATCACCCTGTTTATGAAGTCTGCTGCTGTTCTGGAAAGATCAAACTCAGCCTTTTAATATTTATTAATCAGGCTTTAGGTAAGGAGGCTTGTGTCCTGTGTGATGGTGCCAGAATTCTGCTGTTTTCCAGGATGCAGAATGCCTGAATTTTCTAAATTGTGGAATCCTTGCAATGCTGCTCCAGGGAACTTGGGGTCACCTATTCCAACCTCTGCCTTGCAACCCAACCTCTGCCTGTTTTTCCTTCTCTATGGTTCTGTCACAAAGGAAGGAGAAGGGATTCTGGCAGCAATAAATAGATGTTTGTTCATGAAAACATCCCCCAAACCTGATTTCTGCTCTTTGGCTGAAAGGGACACAGGAGCAGCAAGGTCAGGGGCTGTCACTGCACTGCCCTGGGAGCACACCTCTAATATCCTATAAAAGTTTTCCACAAATTGGGCTGAAGCCCTGGAGGAAAAAGTTCAAAATCAATTCTGTGCCTTTATTTTGGGGAAAGGAAGACGTGTTTGCAGTTAAGGGGATGATGTTTTGTGCACATCTTTGTGCTACCAGCAGGGACAGAGATGTTATTTAGAGCGAGGCATGACTGTAAGAGGGAGGGAGCCCATGCAGACAAGGAAACCTCAGCTAAATTCCAGAGTTTCCTACGAGTAAAATCTCAGGGAGTGAACAATCGTGCAAGGGAGGTTATTGAAGCTGCAGTGCTGGAGATGTTTAAGTTGGACAGGGCAGAGCAAGGGGGGATTAAATTCCTGGCAGCAGGTCCTGCTTGGCGCTGGGTTGGATGCACAGGTTGGTCCAGCCCTTGGGAAGTCAATGGGAGGCTTTGAGCTCACCCTGGATCAGCCTCTGCTGACTGAAGATGTCTCTGCTGTTTTTGGGGTTCCTGTCAGGTTTAAATGTCGGTGCAGATTTCCAGGTTTCCTCAGCTGGAGGAGGGGATGAGTGACTGGACCAAATCTGCTGTCACTATGTAATGATCTGAGTCTGCTGCATTGGTATTTTTTAATATATGGATAATAGACATTCCCTTTTTGAGATGGGAATGTGTTTCCCCCCCCGGATTTTCATAAACATATTCTTAACCTGCATCTATTTCATGAATACTGAAATTACAAGATTTTTCTGATTTTTTTTTTTTTTTTAGCTTCTCTGCTTAGTGCAAAGTCCCTGTAACAAGAGCCTTGGTGGTCTGGAAAGAGCCCCAAATATAGATTTGGTCGATAATGCGTAATGTAAATAAAATTAGTAGCATGTGCTCGCCTGTTTGTTTGTTTGTTTTACTGAGGGGAAAAGGTCTGCACTAACACAATGCACACCAAATCCAGGGCACAGGGAGGAACTGGAGGGACACCCTTAGGTTTGGTACCTCGGATTGTGGAGCTGCTCTTAGGCTTTGCATTCCAGAGCAATAGAGAGCTGTATTTTTAGTCTCCCAGACTGAAATAACGCAGTGTGATCCCCTGATTCTGCTCAGTCTCTGTGGGAAAGAGCTGTGGCATATTGTGTTTTTCCTCCCTCGTTTCCCTGCCATCTGTAGTTAATAGAATAAGAGTGGGTGGGATGCCTGTGCCTGGATGCAGCCACCACACTGCAGGGAAGTTTCAGGCCCTTTGGCTTTCCCAGTGCCCATATCTTAGCAAAGCAGTTGCTTCAACAATGGAGCGAGTTCCTCCTGGATCCATGAATTCCTTCTGCTGGCACGTGGCAGCCGCCTGCCACTTGGCTTCTTGGCATAAAATTCTGGTCCTTAAGTAGTTAAAGCTTCCTTCTTAATAACCAGCTTTTGTTGGAGCTTATATAACTTTTTGGTGTTACAGCTCTCTTTTATTTCTTTTTTTTTTCCATTAAGAAAAAAAAAAAAACCTTAAATCTATAAAACCGTATTTTTGTTCCTAGAATTGTTTGGGAAAATAGCAACTAATTTTTTTTTTTTCCCCTCTTCTTTTGGTTTTGTTAGTTTCTTTGTCATCCTCTGAGCTTTGGCACCGTTGACACTTTCCTACTTCTTTCTGTGGTAAGCGGGAAGAGATTTTTCAGCCCTTGCACAGCACGGGGCAGCTGCACAGAAAAGGAGACAGCCTGGACCCTTCTTCTTTCTGCCTTGCCCAAAATCCACAGGGCACATTTGTGGCCACCCTTTTGGATCCTCTCCTGAACATGAATTCTTTCCCACAGCCGGTTAAGCATTTCTAAATGTGGGTTTGGTTTGGTTTTTTTTTCCATTGGAAAGACGCATTTGGATATTAAACATGTGCTCGGAGTGTCATCTTCACTGAGGAGAAAGGATTTTAGCTGGGGACAGTGGACTCATGTCCCATTTTCCTGAGGTTCTGTGTGCATCCCCCTGGCTGGAACTTGGGAAGCCAAAAATCTCTGCATCCCTGAGCACTGGGCTGCCATCATTTCACTCAAATGAGCCAAGTGAGGGGTTGTTCAGAGTTTCAGCCCAGAAAAGGAGCATTGCTCAACTCTCTCCCTGTGCAGCTATTTGATTGCTCACACCACGAGGAGGGATGAAGTTGGTTTAGTATCCATCCTATTTATTAAATATTGCTGCTGAGCTGAACTTCAAAGCACTGTGGGGCGACTTCTATGTTGATTTTTGGCTAAACCACCATTTTCTCCTGTTTTCTGGTCCTCACAGTTCTCATCACCCCAAAACCTTATGATCCCTGCCATCATTTTCCTTGCTACATTCCTCCTCAGGCAGGCAAAAAGCGCTGTTCCCATTGCATAGCTGGGAATTGGATCCCTGGACAGGAGAAATAACTCTGTGTGTACTGACACCTTAAACTCAGCAATGAGCAGAGGTTTTCCAGCTTGGGGAGTGGTGGATGCAGGGCAAGAGGATGAAAGGAATTTTGCCTCCTGGTGAAACTTCTTCCTCCTGCTCTCCCCTTACTCCAAACCCTGCAAGGTATGAGGAGCTCGACCCCACTCCCATCCAGGGTGGCTTCAAACTCTTGTTAGGAAATCCTCATTCACTTGCTTAGTTATTGCCCCTTTTTTTTTTTTTTCCCCCAATCCTTAATAAATCTGATTTTAATTGCAAACGTTGAATTTCCAGTGACATATTTTTTGCAGTACTTTCAGCAGGTACCTGCCCTGATACCGTTTAGTTTAAGTGCCAGGTTTGCGATTCAGCTCTGAAATCTGACGTGGCAAAAAATGTTATGTTACACCTGAGTTGATATTTATCAAATAATTTTCCATGGGGTGTGCTTGAAGCAGTTTTGTTGTGTATTTTGGATTGACTGTCCCTGTTTTGAGCACTTTGCTGTTGACATGCCTTGTTCTGCAATGAATTTTTCCAAGGACTTTGAAGTTTTTTGCCAGCACAGAGTGGAAATCCAGGTTGTGTTTTTATGACAAAACTCCCACACTTTGCCCCTGTAACTGCGCTGATGATGGCCAGATTTCAGGGCCTGAGAAGCTGCAGATTAGCCCAGATTTTAGAATAATTGGCCTGTCCATATTGCAGGGTTTGGAATTTAGTTTTGGAACGCCGCGTCGCTTCCTGGCAGTGCTGCCTGGGGACTTTCTGAGCAGCATGAACAGGGTTAATTCCAGCCCTGCTGGAAGAGTCTCCAGGCTGGTGGTGAGGGAATTGACCTGCCCTGGCTGGAACAGCAGGGAATTAATAGAAGTTTTCTGCTCTATTCAGAGCAGGGTAGTGAAGCAGCTGAACTTCCCACCAAACTCTGTTTTCTATTGTACTTTTGATGCCAGATTTCTGTAGCGCTGGGCTCCAAAAGACAAATATCCTCCCAATTCCTGCTATCCTGCGTTTAGGCTTAAAAAAAAATTAAAATGATCTGTAACAATACTGTTTTTATTTAAACGAGGCTGGGGGAAAGGAGCTTTGCTGCTTGCAGCTAAGAGCATTCAATAAGTTTCAGAATAAAGGGTGTAAATAAATAGGGCACACTTACACTTGTGTGCTGAGATAATCTTATCTCCACTTTTCTTCAGAAGGGAACTTTTGATTGGGGTGAATGTCATTTTTATCTCTCTTTAAAGCACCTCTGGTATTGTGGTGCTCTGTGCAAACAGCAAAGGCAGAGAACCTGATTTTTTAAAAATGCTTTGAGTATTTTACATGAACCTCCCAACAAAACACAAAATATTTGACTTTCATATTAATGCTCATTTTTCTTTGTGGTGTTTCCCCTGTTTTTTTCTTCTCAGTAAACTCTTTGCCTTTGTGGGGTTTTTTTAAAACACAACTACCCAAAGAAATCTGCTGTAAATTTTCCATACACACAGAGATGAGGACGAATTGTACGAATATTGGTAATACGCTTGCATAACTTTATATATTGCAAGAATTTTTCACATCTGTGCCTGGATACAGAGCAGTGTGTGGAACATGGAGCAGGACAAGGACACAGTCACTGCAAAAACCTGGATTGCATCTGGATCTGGGAATAACTCTTGACCCAGCCCAGACAAGTGATTGACACAATGAACGGGGGGAGATCTGAGCTCAAATACTTGGCAGGAACAAAACTGCCTTGTCCTGACTTTCTGTGATCCCTCAGTTGGAGTCTTTTGGGAAACCATAAGGATGGAGACCCCGTGTTGAAAGACTGTCTGGTAAGATATTGTTGAAAGGAGGCAGGGGGAAGACAGATCCTGAAGAATTTAGAGCCCTGTTGATCTCCTCAGCCCATTGAATGAAGCAGCTGAAGCAGAAAGTCCCCAAAGGGTTAAGTGGAGGCAGGTGTTCAGTGGATATGATGAACTCTATCCCTTTCAGCTCTGCAGAAATCTCCCATTTCTGCTGGGGAATGGAGAGGGCGCTGGCTCCCTGCACCTTTTATACCTAAATACTTTCAAAGGGCCGATTAAATTTCCCCATTACCTGTTGTAAATATTCTCATTTAAAAAGAAAAAGAAGAAAGGAAAGGAAAAGCTTTCTTCTGAGGGCCGAATGCTTACTGATTAGAGGCTGGGGGATATTGTTTTTTAGTGTAAGGAGAAGTTGATTTGTCGGATAGCAGTGACCTCACATCCAGGACAAGCCTGTGTCCCTTCCACACGACACCATCAGGACATTGATTCGTGCGTGTTTGAGTGCACTTCAACAGGAGGGCTTATTTTAGGCTGCAGGAAGTTTATCTCAAAGTGAGCATGATAAAAGAATATCCTTTTATTTCCTTCCCCTCTAGACAAGCTATGAGTCCTGAGCTTTTCTCCCGGAGCCACAACCTGCAGGATCTGTGCTCCCTCACCCATCTGGGCTGCATTCACTCCTTCTGTCTCTATTTTACATCCAACCTGGTTTTCTTTGTCTCCTTGTTCTCCTGCCTCTCTTCCAGGCATGGAAAACTGAAGGAGCTGAGTTCAGGCTTCTCCCTTGTCCTCCTCTGCCCACGTGTGTCTGAGTTTTATGACAAGTTTGCCACATGGCATGCCTGGAAATCTTGGTGAGGTTAAAGGGACGTCAGGAGGAATATTAAAAATCCTGATTTATATTGGGACATCTGGCAAATCTTATTTCCACAGCCTCATTTGGTCTGTAGGTGAATCCTGAAAAGGCTTTTAAAACTTCCTAGGATCTGCTCTGTTCCCCTGCTCACAGCAGATATTTGGTGCTGCGTACCCAGATTTTGGACAGAGCTTGTTTGGACTTTATCTGGCATGACACGTTATTTCTATTATTTTCTTCTCCAGCATTTTTAGGGCTGGTTGCATTTAGTTTTCCTTTCTTATAGCAGGCCTGGTAAAAAAGAAATAGAAAATTTTAAACTTTAAAAAAAAAAGGAGGAAAGGACTGACTCATTTTTTTTAAACTGTTTTTGTGTGTGTGTGTAATTTATATAAATTTGAAATACTGCCGCACATGTTAACATGAAGGAAAGATCCCAGGAATTTTTCATTTACCAGAATGAATCTGAATTTATCAAAAGCTCCTGACATCTCGAGGCGAGCACGATGCCTCCTTTGTGTTTCAGCCTCCTGCTGGCTCCCGGCCACGGGGCTCTGAAGGATCGTTTTCACCCCAGGCCTCTTGTACTTGGAGGGAATCAATCTTGTGTGATACAGAATTTCTGAGTGTCGGAGGCTTGTCCATCCTCAAAACTTCAAACTCATTCTCTTCCTTCCAGGGCTTTGGCTGGGAGGCAAAGGCTGAGCTCTCCTCTTATCCAAGAAAAATGAACAAGCCTTGTAAAGATGCTTTCTCCTCTCCCCGCTGTCTATTGAGCTGGAAGATTCTGACTTCTCCCTGGAGTGGGGAAGATGTGGGTGGCCCTGGGCAGAGATGAGGCTGCAGAACAATGGGACCATTGTTGGGGCTGCTCCGGGAGGGAGCAGAGTGTGGCTTTAACGCGGTGGTTCTGTTGCTGGTGGGCTTTTTGTCTTGTAATTATAACGCTTGGAGCTGCAGCTTTGCCCCTGGCTGCTGCCGATCAGCGATGGCCATGGGACGGTGTTGAGGTCGCTCTCCCTTCGCGTGCTGGGGGAGGAATGGGGAAGGGAGAACGCGGGAAGGGAAAAAGTGTTTGCCAGGGAACGGGTGGGAGGTGAACCCAGCTCTCTGGGTTATGACTGAAAAGGAGCAACGACAACAAAAACCCAAGCAGGCTCCTCAAGTGTTGTGTGACTGAGTGCTCACCGTGCTGGTGTCCCAGTGAGCAGGTCACCTCAGGGACTGGACACAGATTCCAGTGGCTCAGGCCTCCGTGGTTATTCCCTTTCTTCCTTTTTTTTTAAAAAAAATATTACATGTTTAATTTGGGAAATGCTTTAATGCAGACTTGGGGTTTCTAGTTGTGATTTCTCTGTGCTGTTATTTGGTGTGTTCTCTGCTCAGGGTGGGGTTCTTGGGGTGTCCAGTGCTGGGACTGGAGCTGGACTCTGATCCTGAGGGGTCCCTTCCAGCTCAGCCTGGTCTCTGTTAAGACACCTTACCTCCACCCCTGGTGGAAGCCTTTGGGGTTTTTCGTGAGAAAAATCTGCGCTTTGTTCTGTTTCTGTAAAAACTGCAATTCCTTCAAGTTGGTGTTAAAAAGAGCAAATAAGAAGCTGTTTTCCTTTTGCTGTCTTACATGTCATTTTACCTTCTAAATCTGTTTGGAACATGTGGAATCTGGGCTGGCATTCACCACAGGCTGCACAGCTGTCAGTCCATGAGAGGGGAGATCTGGATGCTACTGAATGTGCACAGCACCCAGGTACCCAGCAGCTCTGAGATTTCACACTTCCTCTCCCAAAATCTGCTGGATGAATTGCTCAGTGCTGAGCTTTTGGAGTGTTGGGGTGAGCTGCTTTTAGATTAAATTAAATCTTCTCATATAATTGCGATTTGATCAAGAAAAACACATATAATTTAATTCAAGTAGGTAGCAGAAAGATAAGGATTCTTTTCTCCTTTTCTTCTGAGTTTGTCCTGCTCATTTTTTGTTGGGTCTGCTGTTGGAGACCATATCTGTGGGATAACTGTTTTTTCTCTGCTTGGAGTGGGAAATCACTCAGCTCTCATTTCTCTGCCTGCTCACTGAAGCAATCCTCCAAATTGTGCAGCAGAGTTTGTGTCATAACATCTGCCCACCACAGCTTTTTCCTCTGCTGTTTATTTTCCAGAAGAAAGCAGTGGATATTCCAGATAACCCAACAAGAACATGAACATCAGCACTGATTTTTTAATACTTTTTTTTTCTTCCCTCTGCTTGTGTCAGGGAAGCTGGACAGAATGTCATAGCCCTGGAATGTGTTCTTTTCCTTTGCAGTGCTGGTGTCACGGCAATAAATCCAGGGGCTTGCCTGGTGAGGTTGCAGTTTTTAAAGCCTCTTGCAAACAGAAATTGAAGCCCATGTGACCTCTGAATGGTGGCTGAGTATTGGCCTCTCCTCTCCACGGCAGGAGCTGAGCAAGGACTTGGCCAAACAACAAAACCTGGGCAACAAAAGAAATTCTTGTTGGCAGCAGCTGGAGGCTGCTGGCCGCAGGGGCAGCGCCCAGACTCCGGGGTCTGGGCACCATTTCCCAACAAACCCAAGTTTTGGCACTTGCGGTGTCAGGCATAGATCATCATTAGTCTCACCCCAGCAGCCTGTGGATTTACTTGCCTTTATTTGCCGCCTGAAAGCTGCGAGCGACTCCGGTAATTGCTGAGAATAAATCTGATTTTATCCCAGCCAGTGCCCGGCCCAAAGCCCTGTTTGCCTGCACAGCTCTGCCTGGCCTTTAACACTGCTGTGCTCCCTGATGAGCCGCATTCCAGGCATTATTTTCCAGTGATAAGATCTGTGGAGCTACCGGGACAGTTGTTTGTCACTTGATTCATAACTCGATTCCTTCCCGAGGAGCTCATTGAGCTGATCTCTTCTGTCAGGGGCGCAGGGCTGTGCGGAGCACATGGAATTCAAATGGCTTTCCAGAAAAATCAAACCTCTTCAGGGATCCTCCCAGTATTTTTCCCAAAGGACTTGAAATGGGAATTTCTAAGGGAGAGAAAAGCTGTAGTTCCCTGCATGTCTATATGAAGATGTCGATAAATAATATTAAATTAAATTATGTTAAATCTCACACACTGTGGCTTTTGCTGATGTTGTGTCAGTGGGGAAAAAAGAATCTGGGAGTTTTTAAAGACAGCATTTTAAAGTGGTGCTTCCAATGAAAGGAATGACGTTTTGAGTCTTTTACCCTGATATTGCTACAAATAGGACTGAAGTTGGTAGTAAGGTTACTACCTGTGCTTTTCTTAATTTTTTTTCAAGTAAATTTAAAAGTTATAAAATCCACAAAATGACTTGGACATGCCCCTCTTTCTTAGCATAAATTAATCTGCTGCTTTCAGATAGAGATTTTTTCCTTACATTATTCAAATGGAGTTTTCAATCTCTAATGATGCGATTTTGTCCTATCAATTTGTTGTTCCAGATGCTCGTATTTAATTATTAACCATTACCTCTGGTTTGCTCGGAGGCTGTTTGTGTCAATAAGCATAACCCGACCCAGAGCTGATATTAATTACAGATAAGGGCTGTGTAACACACAGAGCTTTGTGCGAGCCAGCAGTCGCAAAATCTGAATTTGTAATGTTCAGCTGCACGGGGTTTTCCTCGCTCAGAGGTTGTTTCTTTTATTTACAGAGAAACGAGGGTGGCTAAAGTCAGTTCATGCCCAATTTTATGTTCAGGTTGACTGACTTGCTGGAGATATTTTAAAGGGAATGTTAAATATTGAGGGGTTTTTTTTGATGCCAGGAAAGTACCTCTTTATTGCAAAATAAGACACGATGGAGAGGAATGCTACTGGATTTTTTTATAATTCGCACAATGGTGCAGAAATCTTTGTTTAGGTTTCCTTTGAGGTCAGACAGCAGCGAGATCTTATTACTGATGGCAAAGAAGTATTTTCCTAAAAATAAACCCAATGAATCCCTGCTTTTGTGTTGCCTTGTGAAAAAGAGCACTGCAATGGAAATGTCAAGGTCACGGTTTCCATTAATGTAATTTAGGGGTGTAGAGAGAATAAACTCAAATGTTATTTGTGTACTCATCTTTGCCGTACAGGAGACTTTTCAGCTCAGCTGGCAGTTTCTGTCTAGAAATTTCTTTTTCTTTCTCTCTAATAGTGCTGATGGTCATTGTCTTGAACTGGGTGATCCCTTCCTGCCCTGATCCCACTTTCAGATCTGGGAATCTCACAGCCATCAACTTGGCTGAATTTCTTTAAGGTACAGGAGAGAAAAATTCAGAGGTGGTGGAGGATTTTTAAAAAAAATATTTCTGCGTTTTGTTGTCAGGATTTTTTTTAATTGTCTTTCAAATATTTCTGTGTTTAAAACAAGAGTTAATAATCTTACCTGACTCCCAGCGCACAGCTGGCAGTTCTGGGCCTTGTGGCACAGATTTCCTTCAGGAGGGATTGGCAGAACTCACCTTTTCACCACGAGCAGCAGAGGGATTGGAATAACTCAAGCTGAGCTCCTGGATGGACTCATCCTGAATTTCCCTGCTGCTGAATCCCAGCAGGAGCCTCTTAGGAATGTGCAACCCTGAGCTCAGCCTGAGTGAAACATTTAAGCGGTTTTTCCTGAGTTTGTGGGAATCTCTTGGGCACAACAATTGAATAAATATTTGACCTCCCCTGGGGGGGTTTATTGCAGCTTAGACTGTCTTAACTCTGGGACTCAGGAGAGGCCAATCCAAGAACTGATGATATTTTTAATTTAACCTTTTGAATTTCTGGATGAACCTAGCCCGAGCTGCTGCCTGCCTCCTCCCTGGGCAGATCCCTTAATTGGGGTCAGTTCTGGATAGTTACAATTTATGATCTGCCGCTTGCCTTCATGAATGCTTTGGGAACACGCTCTTTCCTTGCGCTGAGTTTGTCCAGATGTATCAATATTTTGGTTTGGATGATATAAAATAAATGGTGGAGATTAACTGCCTGCGACGTTGTCTTTTAACAATGAAGTAGAGCCATTTTTCACCTCGGGAGATGTCTTTCAAACAAATAGTGAGGTTTGCGGAATGGTTACAGCAGCTCGTGCAGCAGGGATTTCCATAGGCTTTGCTACATCCCTTTAGGGCTCTGAGAGTTCCACAGGGAATCTGCTCCGATAAAGGCTTCAGGTGGTGTCAGGAGTGGAAGGATGGGAAGGATCTCGTGCAGGGAGTTGTGCACAGGACACGAGCTGGGAGCCAGTTTGGGGAATTCCATGCCGAAATCAGAAAAGCCGTAATGACATTTCAATTCCTTAGCTGTGATCCAGGGAACAGGCCGCTGTCCCCTGGAGTTGCTCGAAGCCACCTCGCCCTGTGGCTTTGTGAGTTCCCAGGTGCTTCCATGACAAAGCCAGGAGGTGTTAATGGGATCGAAGAGCCCATTTCCCCTTAGCGCCTCGGTCCTTTGCAGAGGTGTGAGCAGCACAACGGGGCATGGAGAAGAGCTGAGAGCCCCTCTGGATAACCCCGGGATAACGGCAGACACCCGGATCCACATCAGCGAATGCCAGAGCCGATTCCCTGCTAAAGACCCCATCTTCCCTGTGGATTGGGAGGATGTGGAGCCGGGAAACCCGCAGAGTGTCGCTGCCCAGGTGATGGATGGCCAGCACACCCCACTCGGGGAGCAGGATTCAGGCACTGAACTCCCGGAGCCGCAGCCGGGTTATGAATTCTAGGATTTGCTGTAAGGGATCCTACAGAGATACAATGAACCTATTGTAGAGTTGGGGTGAAAGGAGAGAATGGGTTCACTGGGGGACTGCAGGAGCCGCTGGCTTCCCGACCCATTCATTTCAAACGATGCCAAGCAGGTCGGAAGGGTTTTCTGCACCAGGCGTTTGGTGGGTCGGGCTGGATTCCAAAGGAGATGTTTGACAGAGCCTGAGCTGGGATGCTGGGAATGAGGTGATGTAAGTGTGAGTCAGCCTGACCCCAGAGAGCCTTACAAACGTACCCTAAATTGGCTACTTTAGGCCTGGAAACACTTGGGTTTTTCAAAGACAGAGCTGTTTCCACAGGATCAGGCCTTTGATATTTCTCAGTTGTTGTGTTTTTCTAAGCTGGAGAGCTTTGAGCTGTAATACCTGCAGAGCTGTGTTCTGGCAGAGCCAACCTGAGAGCAATAAACCAGGAATCGCTGCACAGAGAACGCTCCAGTTCCTTGGGCAAGGGTGGAATATTTCATATTGTGCGCTTCCAGTAGGATGGAGGGAGTTCAGGAACAAACTCTCGCCCTGTCTATTCTCTAATAATCAACACTGATGAATAAACTCCTAAACTGGAGGGCAAAAAGGAGTTTTTGGTAAGAAATGTCCCTGTCTCGCTCTGAACTCTGAGCTAGAGAAGGAATTTCCTTCTAAAGTTGTTTTCTCTCTTTTATAACCAACACCTTTGGTGTCTTGCAATCTCTTGGTGGCAATGCCGTGTCTAAACCAGGAATATTTTATGACTTATTTAGAAAAAGTGTTGCCTGAGTTACTAAAGGTATGGCTGCAGTGAGAAGTCGTGTATTTCATTTGAAGATGGTTACTTTAACTTTAAAAATATTTGTCTAAGCTTTCATTTGGCTTCTCGCTTATTTTATAGAAGTGACAGTAGTTTAATTGGAAACCCCAGTTTGTATTTATGGAAAGTTTTCACATGCTGTCTTTTCTGAAAGCTGAAGAATCCAAGAAGGAACACAATGTTTCCCACAAACTATACATCTCTACAATTTCGCAGGCTCTCAGCAGCTGGATTAAAAAGGTTTTTAATCCGAGTTATGTGTTTAATTAGGGAAGGGAGCCTTGGCAGATCTTCTGACTTACAGTGCATTTTAAAGTCTTAAAAAAAAAAAAAAAAGAAGAAATCAATCCAATTTGGTTTAATTGTCATATATAAATTAAGAACTGGGGTTTTTCCACTTCACAGAGCTATCTGCTGTGGCCCCTCCTGATGGATTGCACGGGGCAATTGCTTCCAAATGAGGAGCGTGGGGCTGGAATTTGGGGCTGGAATCCGGCGCGGTTCTCACCGGCTCCCCAACCCAAACCTCTCCAAATCCTCCCCCGGCGCACTGCCCAGCCCACAGAGTGAGATTTTTCTTCCCAAAATCTTCATCCCCTCTGTGGAGCCGGGAAGGAAAATCCCATCAGGAGATTCCCGCGTGGAGCATCCGCGCTGCGCCTTCAGCACGCGGCAAAGCCGGGCTCCCGCTGGGGCGTCTTCCACCGCCCTCTCTGCCCTTCCCCGATCATTTTGGGGGCGTAGAAATAATTCCTTTTGTGTGTGGGAGAGCATCAGTGTGACAAGATCAAACCGAGTGGGTTTAAACCGCAATAATTTAACGCAAGAGTACAAATTGCCTACCAGCTCCTTCTGTTAAGTTTAAGGTCTGGGCAACAAATCTGAGACAAATGGGGAGGGGAGGAGCCGCTTTGAGAGGAGAGGAATTGCTTCAAGCTGACTGAAATGTTTTAGTGTCTGCATGAGGAAACACAGAGGGTTTGAGCTCCAGGGTTATGACATGGCAAACTGGACTTAAAAATATCTGTATTTCTGCATCTCTCTCCTAGCAGCGTTCATTCGCAGGGTATAGGGTCAGAAACAGCTAAGGATGGATGATTCTTATTTTTTTGAAATTAAAATAGGACATTCTCAGGACTTGGGGGAGGTTTGTAGCCTTAATTATTAACTTTTAAGCTGCCTCACTGTCTACTCCTCGGCCTCAAGAAACCAAAATGTGAAACTGGTGGAACTGAGTGGATCTGCAGGGAAATCCTTCACGTCTGGCCTTGGATGTCTGACTAAATTTGGTGTGGATCTTGTGGGCTGGGGCAAGTGCTGGAAGCGATTAAAGGGCTGAACAAAAAGCTCCATTCAAGGCCTATCGCCTTCCTGCTGGGGTAATCCAAGTCTCCAAAATTCAAAAATATGGGCTACGAGGCTGTGGCTGCCACAGAGCAGAACTTCTAAAGGTGTCCAGAACATCCACTCACTTGAAAATGTCGCTTCAGTGGCGGAGGATTAATTTGAAAAATGCAACAAAGCAACCCAATATAACGTATCCATATATATCCAATTAAATCAAATTGAGCACTTTTAATAAAGTGGAGTTGCAAGCTGGGAAAAATTTTCTCTTGTCACTCAGAGTTAGGCCAGGAAGACATTTTTCTTTTGCCTTGAAATAGCTGTATTTATTATATCTGACCTGCCCAACATTGCTGGTTTTACTTAAGGACTAGAAAGAAACAAATGCTTTTCATCGCTCGATGCCTTTTTTTTTTTTTTTTTTTTTTGGTAGCGTGTAATTGTTTTCCCAAAAACACCAAGGTAGAAATGGTTTCCAAAACACAGCCCAGAATAATCAAACAGTCCTAAAAAAAGAAAAAAAAAAGAAAAAAAAAGGAAAAAAAAAAAAAAAAAAAAAAAAAAAAAAAAAAAAGAATAAAACCCAAGCTGGTTAATCCTAATTGTTTGAATCTATTCTAAATTATTTACTTTCTGACCGGCAGCTTGTTCTCATTTTTAACCTTTGCAACAGCTCTGTTTGGTGTTTAGTTTTCAGTAGTTCCTTCCTCAAAGGTGAAATTGCAGAGGGGGTTCTTGAGTGCTCAGAAAAACCCAGAAAATATAAACTGATTCAACTTCCACTGGGGTTATCCTGGATTTTAGTCGCTTCCTAATGGAAAATGTCTGGACAGCAGGTGAGCCCCTGAAGTCCAGCCTGGGCTGGGTTTACTTTCAGGAGATATTTTGGCCATATTTTAGTTAAATAAAGAATTTTTGGGGAGGCTGTGCTGTAATGGATTTGCAGACCTGCTCTGCTCACGGTGGGCTGAACATCTCCAGCCATTCCATGGGTTTATTTATAGCATTATGATTTATTGATATAATTTATATTATTCGGTTATTTATCAGTTAATATTATTTTATTAATGATTATATCATCTATATGATTTTTATTAATTATTATATTATTTATAGCTATAGTTATAGTTTATATTTATTATTTGTTAATATTATTTATTGATATTAATTTTTTTTCGTTTTGCTTTAACCATCTCATGTTTGCCTCTGGACTGTGTGGTTGGCGTGGGTGGGAAGCAGATTTTTCTCTCCTGCCTAAATGTGGGAAATATTTTTAGGGTTTTTTTCTACTTTTTATTTCCCATGTGGTCACTGCGAGAGGTTGCTGGGCTTGAGAGGGGATTCCCATATTAGTAAATCTGTGCATGAAACTTTTATTTTGTCAAAGCCTTTATTTGCTGCCTTTGTGACAGCAGCATAAGTGGGAAGATTCAAACTCTTAATTTGATCCCAGGAATTTTTAAGTTGAAAACTGTAAGGATTCATTTGCGATCTATAGGCTAAAATTTAATTGAAAAGTGTAATAAATGGGCAATGGAATAATTGTGATAATTCAGCGTGTGACTGCTGGGCTCGTAGCGGGAGGGAATCATTTTTCCCGTGGGATGAGCAGCATGATTTCTAGGAACGTGACCCAGTCACTGGGTACTTTGTATGTGAACAGTGGTGATTGATTTAAATTGATTTTCTTCTTGTAATTCTTGGGTTTGCCAGTGTTTGCTTTGATAGGGCCACGCTTGCTGTAGGTGTTAATTAGTGAATCTTTATGGCCTCCAGTAATCAGCTCCTGGCTCCTCTATTTCTGTGCAGCACACAGAAAATTTTGGCAATTTTCGTTATTCTCAGTGTAGTGCTGAGGCAACAGCAGGGTTTGTGTTACTTTTTACTCCCATCTTTTGCAGAAATAATGAAAAAATAGGCACAGAAAGCAGTATCCTGTTTGAGAGAAAGGTGGTTTTAATTTCTCACCGAGTTAATCATTCATTGCTTTGTTAGTGGCTGCAGGGCTGGGGGGAGTGAAATGTGCTGTAAAGATGCACCTGACTGCCCAGACAGAGCTGAGCTCTGTAACCCTGCCTGGCTTTAAACTCCAGCCCAGGCGCAGCAAAACCGGGCTTAAAGTGGAGCTCTGGGACCTGCTGCTAATCCAGCGCTCAAGCAAAGTTCCAGGTTTTGCTTCTCGTGGCAATGGTGTTCCAGGATTGCTCCATGCTTTTTCCATTTGGAAATAAATATGTGTTTTCTTTGCTGGTTCTGGTCTCAGCTTTGATAATTTATAGATTTTAAGTCCATAATGTGTCTGGAAATCATGGAATCATGGAGTGGTTTGGATTGGAAAGGATTGTAAAACTCATCCAATCCCACCCTCTGCCATGGACAGGGGACACTTTCTGCTGTCCCAGGGTGCTCCAGCCTGGACTTGGACACTTCCAGGGATCCAGGGACAGCCACAGCTGCTCTGGGAATTCTGTTCAGGGCCTCCCCACTCTCACAGGAAACAATTCCTGCCCCATCTCCCATCCAGCCTTGCCTCTGGAAGTGAGAAGCCATTCCCTGTGTGCTGTCCCTCCATCCCCTGTCCCCTGTCCCTCTCCAGCTCTCCTGGAGCCCCTTTAGGCCCTGCCAGGGGCTCTGAGCTCTCCCTGGAGCTTCTCCTCTCCAGGTGAACATTCCCAGCTCTCCCAGCCTGAGCCAAACAAAGATTCCAACAAACATCAGAAATTTGGTATTTTCCTATTGAAAATGTAGGCACCCCAAATTCCAGTGCTGGAATTAAGTGTGGACTTACAGGCTGAGCTTGACCCAAAGCCTGTTGGGTCAGCATGGGACTGGCATTGAATTTCAGTGGGCTTTGATCAGTAACACTCCATTGATCAAGTGATTTCCACGCTCTTTATCTCCTGTAAGGATCCCAGAGGAGCTCCCAGACTGGAATCCTGTGCAAGGGCAGGATCTGGGGCAAAAACAGGGAAAAGAACTCCTGTCCCTTCACTTCCAGAGCTGTGCTGTGCTTTCATGGAGACACCACTCCTGTGCTTCTCCTTCAAAACTTGTCTTCTAAAAATGCCTTATTGCAAAATAAAAAAAGAAACTTGAGCCGTTGGTTGGGAGGTGTGGAAAGTCTTATTAGTGCCTGGCAAATTCACATGGATTCTGTGTCTTGTTTCACGGTAACTTCCCCTAACTCCATTGAAACTTAAAAAAAAAAAAAAATTATTAATAGCTTAAAAGCTATTTATTCCTGTAAAAATAATAATAATAATAATATCTTATTTGGGGGTGTCCAGGGAAGAGCTGCAGTGTGGGGGTGTGGGTTGGATGTCCATTTATACAAGGATCACATAGTATGTATGTATATTTTAAATTTTTATATATATATATTTTAAAATTTATATATATATATATATATAAATATATATGTATGTAAGTAGCTCTGCTTGCTGAGTTCCTCACGAGAAGGAATCCACAGGCACACAAGGAAAGGCATTTTTCCTCTTCCCGATCTGGCAGCCTTTAGTCGCTCACTTCCAAGGGAAAACCAGGTCTTTATTCCTGTATCCCAGCGCCTTTCATCCCTCTGCTAATCCATAGGTTTGGGAGACTTATCCCATGGCTAAACCACAGAACCTGGGATATCATCTAGAGAAATGTAAAGGGTGGGGCGGTGAGAAACCCTTGAAGGGCACAGTGCTTTTGGAGGATACGATTTTATTTCTGCCCGGACAAAACTTCTCATTTTGATGGAGGAGTGGAGATGGAAAACATCAGGGAAACTTCCTGTGCTGCAGATAACAGAGCCTTTGGTCCAAGCTGTGCCTGGAGTTCAGTCCAGAGGTGAATGAGATGAATTCCTCATCATTTTGGGGGATCAGAATTTGGGCAGGAGCAGTTCCTGACAGGGAGAAACCCCCTCCTCGCTCACCTTTTGTGTCCTCATCCTGACCAGGTTTTCCTCCTTTCTGCTGCTTCCTCAGAGGGGTTTTCCCGAGGTTTTCTCGGGTTTTGTGGTTTTTTTGTTTGTTCTGCTTCGCTGTTTTTTTGTGTTGGGTTTGTTGTGTGAATGAAAGGCTCCATTTCCCTGAGTTCAGAACTCCCTCCCTGCTTTTGGAATAACCACAAGTGGTTGAGCCCGGTCTCTGCAGAACCACCCGAGTCACTCACTCTGCTGTTGATTTGTGTTTTCCATGGAGTTCTGAACCTCTCCAGGGATTCTTCAGGGAATCTCCATTAGGATTCCCTGGGGCATTCTAAGTTCTGCTGGAGGTCTCTGCCCTGATCTGACCCCTGTCATCTCCTCTGACCTGAACACATCACAGCCTCAGGTGTTACTATTGCAGCAACACCTGCGCCACGCTTTTGGTTTTCCTATTGGAAAAAAAAAAAACAAAAAACACTTGGCCTCTTTTTTTTTTCAACACTAATTCCATCTAAGCACCGTATTTTCATCACTTCAGAGGTAATAATTGGAAATTACTTCATTTTGCTTCCAAGGGTAGCAATCAATTTAATAAAGATTCACTTGACAGAATTTATTGCCTCATCTTGCTGTATTTTTGGGATGTTTTTTGCAAGTCCCTGGGTACTCAGAGAGGCACGAGACTTGTGCCTGTGAAAGGTCATGGCGTGTTTAATCCTTGTTCCAACTCGTTAGGAAACTCAGGATTTTAAAGCCTGCTTGGAAGTTGTTCTTATTGTTCTTGCCACTTGATGTCTGCTGGCCAGTGGGTGATCATTATAGCTAATATAATATATTTTATATGCATATGTATGGATGCAAGGCATAATTGCAAGGCATTATTAACTTGGACACCTCATTTATAGTTCCACTACTTTTGTCCTGTACTAAACCAAGCTAAACCAATGAGCAATGTTTGGAAAGTTTTTTATTAAAGGCCTGTGATTTGCATCTCTTATATATTCAACATCCTTAAAGATTTCTGATGAATAAACATAAAATCACAGAGCAGCTGAGACTGAACCCCAGGCTGGTTTGGGTTGGAAGGGACCTTAAACTCATCCAGTTCCACCTTCCACTATCCCAGGCTGCTCCAAGCCCTGGCCTTGGACACTTCCAGGGATGAGGATCCACTTTTGGATGCTCGTAGGTCAAACACTTTCCACGTCTGAGCTAAAATCCATCTGATAGGTGACAATAGTTGAGGTTAATAATATTTCCTGAACCCTTGGTACCCTGGAGCAAACCTTCTGGATGTGTCCCGTGTTCCGGTTGGAGTCCGTATTGTCGCTAATCATCTTTCCACAATGCGGCTTTTTCTCCTGACAATGGATCAGGGAGAAAAGGCAGCTCCCCGGTGATTAAATGTCACTTATCCTGTGCTCTTTATTCAGCTCTTCCCCAGCTGCTGACAAAAGGTGCTTTCTCTGAATGCACAGCAGCAAGCTGAGCTGGTAAAATACTGTAAATTCCTCACGCCTGGCAGATAAACTTGCCCAGAGCATTGCATTCAGGGAAAACATCTAGTTCTTTATTAAAAACAAAGTTTTGTAGGAAACGATACATTTTAAAGTGGGTTTTTTTGGCCGTTTTCCCTTTCAAGTTTGTAATTTTGATTCTAAATTTTGATGAAGTACTGAGAACTACTTGGAAGTATTTCCAATTTTTGCAGATTCCACATGGGAAGAAAAGCATTTCCTGCCCAGTTATGATTTAAACCCGCACTCCCCCGATTCCCAAAGCTCGTGTTCCGCGGTAGTTCCCTGTTCCCTGAGGATTTCCCCAAAGGACTGATGTATTTAATGAGGCATTTGCAAGCACAGGGATGTTTGCAGCGGGGAATGCATTTTATCCTGCGTGCTCTTGGTTTTTGGTGTATTTCAGGTGTATTTGGAAGCTCTGCTCATTCCAAAGCCGCTGCTGTGATTTCCTTAGGGAGCTGTGCCCCAGCACCGGGACAGTGATTGCGGTTGGTGATAATATCAATATCTTTAATTAAAGATTTGCTGGAGAGCAAAGGGCACCCTGCCAGTGCCCAGAAATCACATCTCGGGCACAGCTGGGCTGTGCCTGCCCACCCCCTGCTCCCAGGTATGGATTTATCTCCTCGGGACTGGTGTTCACAAAGGATGTGGCAAGTTTTCCTCTCTCCTCAGCCCTCATGTGGTTTTCATTCCGCTGTTCTCGTTGCCTCCCGGGATTTTTAGCAGCGAGGATTGGTGCTTTAGTTTCCAATGCTCTGTCAGCCCTGTGACCATAAATAATCCATGGTGGAGCAGGGAATTGCATTTTCCTAGGAGCTCTGGCTGACTTTGCACTGGACATCCACCCACGGCATTGCCTTTGGCGTGTCAGTGACTCCAATTTCCAGTTTATTTGAAGAAGTTGCGAACGGACAACTTTTTCAACAGTTTGTTATTGTTAGCGAAGTCGATTCAGTATTTAGACTCTTGCATTTGTGCTTTCAAGGGACTGCAAATTAAAACCAGTTTGAGTCAGGAATGTGTGCTCGCTGCAGCTTTGGAACATGTATGGAATCCCAAGTTTATGGCTTTGAAAGCACTTGCCCTCTTTCAAATGTTTCTAATAAGATAGAGGGTGGTGATTTACACCTCTGGAGATATTGAGCTGCTCTCCAAGAATGTTGTTTGGCTCCTAAAGAAAGCAAGCATTGGTGGGCCTGATTTTGGGGAAGAAAAAAAAGAAGGGGGAGAAAAAAAAAAAAAAAAAAAAAAGGCAAGCTGCTGTGGTTTCATTGAGATTTAAGCATTGAGAGGATTCTTTATTTAACACTTTCCCTGCACACCACGGTGCATTCGGGATCTGGGAGCGTCTGGAGAGGACACAGGAGGCAGAGCCCTCGCATGACCTCTTCTCCTGCTGCTCCAGAGCTTCTCCTGCTGCTCCAGAGCTTCTCCTGCTGCTCCAGAGCCTCTCCTCCTGTTCCAACGTTGCTGCAGCAGGAAAAGCAGCTCTGACTCAGCTCCCAGAGGATGCTCCCTGGCTCTCTGTGGCTTTCCCAGCAGCTCAGAGCTCCAAACATGGGGGGCTGAGGCAGTGCCTGGCTCTCCCCAGCAGCTCCCATCAGCACAGAAGACCTTTGCAAACAGCAAGCTGGAAGTTTTTTAAAGTCGTTTCTCTCTTTTAATACAAGCCAGGGTGTGGAGCTCTGAAGTGCTCAAGGGTGTGTTTCAGCTTCGCTGCAATAAATGGAGCCTGGGTAGGGATGGGGAAGGGAGAGAGGAAGCAGGGTGAAATATCACTCGCTGGAAGAGAAAGGACTTTGGAAAGAGTATTTTGGAACAGCTTCTAGGGGTAAGAAACAGCGTCTTGGGCATCTGGGTGACATTTTAAACACATGGTGATGTTTTAATGTTACAGGTAAGGTGTTTTTTTCCGACATGAACTGGAGAGTTGTGATTTTTGTGGATGCCCTACTCTCAGCCCATCCCTCTGGGCCAGCCCCGCTCCTGCCCAGCTCTCCCTGGCTCTCATTAGAGGTTATTGAATTACATGTGCAAATGATGTGTTCCCATTTTCCCGTTCATCAGGCTGGAAGAACTGGGGAGGGGAGGCCTGGGGAGGGCGGGAGGAGGTTCAGGTCTGTCCTGGCGAGCGTGGCTCGAGTTTTAATCAGTGTGGTATTTCCTCTTCCTGGGGCCACAGGAACACCTGTGTTTTTCTTTTAGTATTCCAAGGGACAGTTGATGGGTCCTGTCCTTTTGAAGAGAATCTTGTTAAAGCCCATCTGCACCCACTGGCTTCAAAGGATGTGCACAGGGCTCTGGCTGATAATTTAAAACAAAAATCAGGGTGAGATCTCTTGATGGAGCTGCAGGGCTCCAGTTAAAATGCTTCAATGGAGCATCCATCTGGAGAGGAGACCTCAGGGTTGATCTGAAAGCTTTGTGGGATGAAGTAAAAGCTACTTCAGGGCTACTTTTGAAGTTTTGTTTCATTTCAAAGGACAATTTATTCTCAATTTCATTCTTTGTTTCATACAAATCTGTGTTAGCTGTGAAACTACATCTGCTATTCTCTCTCCCGGATCTTTTCCGCCTCTGAGTGCTCCGGTGGGAATTGTTGCTCCCGGGGCAGCGCAGCATTGCTGGAGTGTCCCAACTCCCCTTGGGCAGCAGCTCCATGAAATCTGCAGGGGCACAAACACAAGCAGGGAATCTCTGACCCCCAAAAGTGGGAACTGCTGGTTTCTGCTTTTCCTGTGGATGAACTTGTTTGTGTTTTTAAAGGATTAAAACGTGAGCTGTGTGGGGAACGATGGTTCCCACCGAGGGAGGGCTCGAGCCTCGCAGAGCTGTGGGGTTGTTGGGGGTGGCAGGAGAAGCCAAACCTATGAAATTCCCTGAAAAGGGAGCAGGGTCCTCACTCAGGGCACATGGAGCCATCAGCCCCCGCAGAGCTGGGGCTCCCTCCGACACTCATAGCCCTGGGAACGAGGCTTCCGAGCTCTGGGCTGCCCTTTAATCTGCCAGGTGGGCTGAAGGGAAGCCAGGAAAGCGGGAATCTCAGGAGCCACGGCTCCAAAGTGTCTGGCTGAGCCGGGGTTGCAGGCTCTGGCTGTGCAGCAGCTCCGGATGGGGAACCAGAGCCCCGCTTCCCAAGACCCCTGCAATCAGCTCTGGAGGGGCCATCTGAAAACTGCACGCTCTGAGGAATAGAAGGGCCAAACCCCGATCACCCCAAACCCCAGTCACCCCAAATCCCAGTCAGCCCAAACCCCAGTTACCCCAAACCCCAGTTACCCTCACAGTGCTCTTGCTGGGGATTGGAGTCAGCAGGGAGGGTGTGCAGCAAATGTGTCAGTGCTGAACTCTCTCCAGGTAATGTTTGGATTGTGCAGCTTTGGCATTCTCCAGTGGAAACTCGCTCTCTGAAAGAATTTCTGGTCAGCGTTTCTAAAATCCAAGGATTTTTTTTTTTTTTTTTTTTTCCTTTTCAAACAAATTAATTCTGTTCATCAAAGCGTTGCTTTGGTAGCATTTCGATCACCTGGGTTTTTCTCTCCCTTTGTGCTGTTGTTGCTGTTTGTTTTTCGGGATTTCTGGTTGGTTTTCCATAGCAGATGTCCCAGGAGGGTGTTGAATGCATCTTTCCTACAACAGAGAACAAATTCAGTCACCTGCAACGTGGGGAAAACCTGCGTCCCATAACAGCCAAGACAAATTTCAGAGAAATTAACTTTACTGCAGCACACCAGCAATAGAAATTAGGCCCTAATCACATCACCAAATTCCATGTAATGGAATTTAGTCCTTCAAAATGTGATAGATAAGATGCATCCTCACTTGGAAAGCGTGTTGGCAGCACTGCTTGTCCCCACCTGTCACGGGATCAAGAAATTGCACCTGAAGTGGGGAGAGCAAAACAAAACCAACCTCAAAACAACAAAAAAACCCCCCAAAACAAAAAAACCCACAAAAACAACAACAACAAAAACCCAAAAAAACCAAAACAAAAAAAAACCCTGAGGATCCGGGGCAAACCACTACCTTTGCAAACCTCTGTAAACTCATATTCCAAGAGCTCCTGATTGTTTGCAGTTGTTGGATAAACACGTTGCACAACAGCTGTGCTGTTAGCAAAACACACAGACACGTCCTCGCGGTATTTCTTGGAGCAGTTGATACCACAGGGATGCTCGCATCTCCCCGGGGACTTTGCTGGCTCTGCAGCCAGTGCAGGAGTTGGGAAACTCCTAACATCAAATGTGTGTGTGCTCGTTTTTGGGATAGACAGACTTCCCAAGGCTGCAGAGTTCCTCTCCCCGTGCCAACATCGTGATCCTGGCTATTTTTCTTCATGTGTGGCCGTTGTGCCCTGTCCCAGCCCACCTCACACGTTCTTCTTTAGTAATGGAATCCCTCTCTTCCTTTCATGCCCTTCTAGTCCCCATCCTGATTTTTCTCTCCTCATGACCAAGATCTAATTCCCACCTGTGCCCACCATGGAAGTTGGTGATTCTTGATGGAAATTATTGGTCCGGTCTCAGTTCTGACCCTCTGAAAGAAGCTTTTCTTTCCTCACCGTTCCCAGGAACCCTTTTCCATTGCCTGCTGTTTGCCCCAGGTAGGCAGGAATGTTTGCTGGATTTCTCTGAGGTAAAATTGTGTCCTCTGCGCTTTTTCCATTTTGACACTCATGGAAAACATGGGAAAAGGAAGGGAAATGGGAGTGCAGCAACCAAGCAACTGGGAATCATCCGTGTGGGCAGGCAGATGAACAGGAAAATGATGTCCTGGGGTGCATCAGGGAACTGAGATGAAAACAGCAGAGCAAGGGAGGTGAGAGGTTCTGGAAAGACCTCTGGAATTCTCTGCACAGCTGTGCTTTGTGATTCTGGAGACCACCACTGATCTGGCCAGGCTCCTTGGTGAGGCTGCAGGTTGGACTTGTTCAGTCAAGCCGAGGGAATGTTCCTGCTCTGTGAGCACAGTGTTTACCCTCAGAAACACCAGGAAGGCAGGGAATGCAACCCAGGCACACAAGTAATGCTGATGCAAAGTTAAATTTGTCTAAACTGGCCATCAGTAGCTTTGAGTTGATGTTTTCCAAGTGGAAGAGCTGTGAGGCACTGGGATAGCTTTCCAGCAGGAGAAGTTTGGGCAAGAACCTTAATTAGCTCGGCGATGGCACTCATTCAGTTCATCAGCAGTGCCTGCAATGAAGGAGGCTGTGCTGAGCCACCCGACATCCTCCAGAGGTTATCCTGGCACATTCCAGCCGTCCACAGCATCCTGTCCATCCTTGCTGCCAGCAGCCCACCCATTCCCCGTGCTCCTCAGTGAAAGGACATTTTGTGGGCTGATTCACGGCTGTGTTTTCCCTCGTTGCTCCTTTTGTGTAATCCGTGCTCGTCCGAGCCAGCAGCTTCCCGTCAGAAGGTTTGCCAACAGCAATTGTGATCTTAATATTTCATGCCAGCTTCATCTCGCTGTCCTTGCAGGATAAATGAGGCTTATGTGCGCTCCAGAGTGCAGCTTGCCTTTTGTGAGGCCGCAGTTAATTGCAATTAAACAGTCGGCCTTTGTAAAATTAATATTATTGTAGCTCTGCTCTGCGTGTGCTGACACTTGGGGAATGGCTGACAAATGTCAGGCAAATGCAAGTGTGGCCCTTTGCTCGCTGGGATTTTTAATGTATTTTAATCACCTGTTTGCCTTGGCAAAAAAAATGTATATTTTAGATATTCAAATCAGTGGGAAAATAAACTGGTAACTTGGTTTAAGGATAATCTGACATCTGTTCCTTTCTTCCTTCCTGTTCAGCTTCCTCCATTATGCTTCTCCAGAGCTGTCTTTGTTCTCAAATATGGAAATTCTTGGGTTCTTTATACAATTCACCTAAAATGTAGATGGTAAAAAGTTTTTGTAGGATTTAAAGTTGCTCTTCTTACTCCCATCCTCAATTCCACCACCGCTTGTGCATGTACAAACAGAATTTATGGGCACATCCGATGTGACAGGGTGACCATCCGAGGGGACTTCCAGCAGCAGCTGGTTCTCCTCAGGCACCCTTCCCAGCTCCCTTTCCCCAGCATCTGTTGTTGTTGCTGTGTGGAGCCAACTGATCCTGACATTGGGGTAAAATCACAGAATCCTGGAGTGGTTTGGGTTGGAATGGACCTCAAAGCCCCTCCAGCCCCACCCCAGGGACACCTTCCCATCCAACCCGGCCCTGGATGCTTCCAGGGATGGGGAAATCCACAAGTCTTGATCCCAAAAGGGCTTTCAGAGCTCTGAAATCGCCTCATAGAATTCCCAAAAGCGTCCCAAAAGTTGGAAATCAGCCTTCCTTAGGAAGAAAAGCCCAGGAACACCGTTCTGAGTGCAGCCCTCCCACCTGGGCCGGCCCCGTGGCCGGGCCGGGGGTCACGGATGTGGTGCCCAAGGAGCGGGGCTGGAGGTAGAAAGGATTTCAGTTCCCTGATGTTTCACAAGTCCACGTTTCTTTCAGAGTTTCAGAGAAGAAAAGCTGTGTTTGGAGTAGGGAATGCAATTCCCTCTCCCCGCAAAGAGATATTTATTCAGAAGCTGGAGCGGGTCCAGTTCAAATGTTGAGCACTGAGCCAGCACAGAGCAGTCCAGCACATGTTCCTCACCCTGCAGGTGCAGGGGGAGAGCGACTTTGGGCCTGAGCCCTTGTGAAATATGACTTTTACCTCCATGTTTGACATTCCCTTGCTCTTTTATAAGGAGTGATGGAAATGTGCGTTTTTCCTCCTTTCACAACCCCGACTCCTTGCTTGTTAAAGGCGCTGGATTGACAAGAGCGGAGACTGCAGTCCTGTGTTTACCCCCAGGATAAGCAAGGCCTGGGAAAGCTCCAGTGCAGCCTGGAAAAGCTTCCTTGGGGCGCTGCCTAAGCTCAGCCTTGCCCTGGGCAGGAATTCATCCATTCCCGTCCCCGCTCCAGCTTTTGCAGCCCGACTCGGCCGGGAGGAGTCAGTCCTGGTGCCGCTGTTGCTCCTTTAAGAAATGTCTTGGATCTAAACAGACCACCCCAAAGCTGCCTCCGGAGCAGGAGGCAGAGTAACCTCATCATCTTCCCTCTCTCCCTTTGTACACACAAAACTGAGCCCAGCTTTGACGGACCCCAGGTGAAAATTCCGAGCTTGCCATGAAAAATAAGGAGCAGGAAAAGATGACTAAATGAGCACATCCAGGGAGAAAACCTCAAACTGACGCCTCATTTTCCTCCCCTGCTCTTAATCACTGGTGGATTTGTCCTCCACAATTAGGAATGTTTGAATTTTAGGGTAAGAACTAAAGAGGGGCTTTGCATTAAGTGTGCTCTGGGCTGCACATCCCAGTAAAAGGGAAGGGTTAAGTACAAAGATCTTTGCGCTTCTCTCATTTTTTCCAGCTAGAAAGAAAAAAAAAAAAAAATCAGACAATTTAACTTTGGAGAAATATATAACTTAAAACCTCCTAGGTTGTCTCCAAATCCAGTTTGTAATGATTGTCCAGCTTCCAAGAGGAGAGGTAGACAAACAGTCCAATCCAACAAATCGCTGAAGGATATAAATTCACGTGTAGCGCCGATACTGCTGACCTCAAAAATGGAACTTGCCAGCTAATCTTGCTGTAGACAACATTTTCATTACTGCCCTATCCTATTTCCCGTTTTTTTTCTTTTTTTTTTTTTTTTAATATTACTATTTCTGTGGAGAAATAAACTTCAAGTAAAGCCTCTTGTGATGAAACTGGCAGCAGTGAGATCTTAGCATGACAAATAGCAGATTCCTTGAGCACGGATTTAGATAAAGGAAGGCTAGAAATGATTAATTTTGGAGGTTTGGAATAAACAGCGAGATGGAAAACACTCAGGTTTTTTGGGAACACACTCCCACCGTGCTGTGGGTCTCTGATTCCCTCAGGGAAGCACAATCCTCCTGGGAAAGGGACAACTGGGCTGGAAAAACAGCTCTTTCCCACATTATCTTGGGCATTAAACACTTTTGGGGAGAAGATTTGTGCCAATGGGATCCTGAAGGACAAGAGGCCAGTTGAAGAGGAATCAAGGAGGATAATTTTCTTTTGGGAAAGGGTTAAAACATCAAAACTTCTACTTGAAGATGTAGAGAATGGGGAAATGTGGAGATGCTCTTCAGAACGTTTAGCTTGGGCTTTTAACGCTGGGGCACAGCGTTGTGTTATTGGGGCAGGAATTCTCAGATCAAACTTCCCAGACGTGAGTTCTGCTTTAAGGCTTGGCCAGAACCAACATTAAACAACCTTGAGTAGACGTCTGTTTTTTCTTTATATCATCTTGATAGGTGGTGTTATTAATGTAGCTTTTAATTCCATGTCAGAGTAGAGATAAAACCCCTTTGGATAAGGATCACCATGTGGAAGTGCTGAGCTGGTGGATTTTAGCTGTGTCACACTGGGCAAAGGGAAAAGCAATCAAGTGGGAGAGGGCTGGAACACTTCAGAGCTGTGACAAGTCCCATCTGGTGAAAAATCACTTTTTTTTGGCAATTTTCGAGAGATAATGCTCTGATTTCACTCCTCCACGCCTGTCACCACATTGTCCAGTGTGGAGCCCAGCACAGAGGAAGGTGAGATGTGAATTTAAGAGCTGAGTTTAGCGTGCTTGTGCAAATTAGCTTTCATATACTTCCATTGAAATGGATTTTTGTTTGTTTGTTTGAAGATAAATATTACGCACTTTCAAGAGGCCTTCTGGTGACTACATGGGAAAAATGTATTTCTTTGTCTGGCTTTTGTAAGTTTATCTTTCATTGCTGGTTCGTTCCCGTCAGAGCTCCCATGGAAGAACGACACAGGCGTTTCTTTTCTGTCACACCTGCTTGGTTTGGCTTTTTCTTCCACTGGGATGCAGAGATCCACAAATCTCTCAAATCCACCAGAAACGTTCACCACAGAAACCGCTCATGTTCCTGCTTATCAAGGAAGAAGGAGGGGCATCCTTTTAATTAGGAGCCATAATAACTCCTGCTCTAAAATCCCCATATTTTGGTAGAACACTGGAAATCCTTCTCGATGCCTGGACTGGTGAGCTCCAGCCTTGGAAGGAGTTTCCAGGGATAACATCCAGCAGTGTGGGATGGCACCAGTGTTGCTTTCAGGTATTGATTAATTAAATGTGAGGTTTGATTCTGGGAACAACTGTATCAGCAGGATCACCAATTAAATCCCAATTGGGAGGAATTTTCAGTAATTCCCAGGAATGCCTGCTGGTACAGCATGTCCTGGTAGCTCTTTGTGTTTGTGTGGTGATACTCTGAGGTGCCACACAGTCCCAGTCAGGATGTTCAATCCAGGTACGAGCTGGATTCCCAGGGATGGGGGAATCCAGGGATTTTTCCATCATGCTGCACTTGTGAGTGTTGCCAACAAACTTCCATTCAATCCCAGTGGTAAAATTCCTTTGTCTGTCTGTTTTTTTCCCCACCTTCCCCAGCTTGTGTTAGAATATTTAGCTTTAGTCATGCTATAATATTAAAGGTCAAAGAAAAAAAAAAAAAAAAACAAGAACATGAATTTTGAGTTACAAAACCGTGATTTTTCCATTTCTCAATCTGTACAGAAGCAGAACATCTATAATTTCTGCTCCCACCTGCTTTGTTTTATATCCCCCAGGGAGTAAAATGCAGCATCAGTGGTTCCTGTCCTGCCCCAGTCCTGTGGGTGCATTAATTCTGAACCAGTTTGGCACCAGTTCCCCCAGTGGTGCTGGGTCTGTGGTGTCCAAACCCTGCGCAAAGAAATTTCCAGGCAAACCCGTGCGTTGCTCCCAGTGCAACTCTCCCAGTTGCACAAACTGGTGTCCTGCCACTTCCCAGGAATCCTCAGGGTCAGACTTTGGGCAAAAATATCCAACAGAAAAAGGATAATTTTATTTATAAAGCACCCAGCAAGTTCTGATGTGACAAAGGAGGGTCTTCAAACCTTTTCATACTTGTCTGGTAACTTCATTCACGTTTGATTTCTGGAGGTCTCTGACTCCACTTCTGTGCTTTATCACTAAGAGCTTCTTTCTTGCTCCTTCCTGTTCTTCCCAATGCATTTTTGGAGAGAGTCAATGGGAATTCTGTACTTGGAACGAGCTCACTTGGGAGGAAAGGAGAACTTTGGAGCATTGAACGCTCTGCGTCTTTGCATATTGATAATTGCTGCTCTGATTATGTTTTGGATACCCTTTCCTTCATCGTTATTCAATGAAAAGATGTCGGAAACCAATGGTAAAATGAGAGTATTTGGCTGATTTTTCTGCTTGTAAACCAGTTACTGCCCAGTCCTTTGCTGGTAGACGAATCCTTTTTAATTTCTGGAACAGGCCGTGATTTGAGCAGGGCCCGTGGAGCTGGGAATTCTTTGCTCCCTGGAGCCGCAGGGTCTGCAGGCCATGTTTAGGGATATTCTGCCTTCCAGTGACCAAGAATTCCACACATGCTCTGGGCGCTGGCTTTGCCCTGAAGTGCAAATCTGTATGTTTTAGGTCAGGGAAAGCAATCAACAGGTTGTACCCTTAACCCTTAAATCCCATATCTAGGCCCAGATATTTTAATTGCATTGTTTCACTCTGTGTGTTCCTCTCCTTCCAAGAGAGAATTTAAAATCTTGATACAAATGCCTCTTGGATAAGGTTGTGGTTTTTTTGTTTTTGTTGTTTGGGGTTTTTTTAAAGCTTGTTGATTGATATTTCTTCCAGATGTAGGTTGGGCTTTATTTATTTAATTCATACCTTTCCTGACTGAGAATCAGGACCCAGTTGGGGAAGGTGACTCTGCTGAGGGGGCTCAAACACATTTCAGGCTGTGAATGACAACTGAAAGTGCCTGGGAGGTGACATTTCATGGCACAGACTTTTATTTACCAAAATTATCCCGCTGGTTACTTTCTGTTCTGCCAGCTGCAGCGCCCTAGGAGCTATTCAGTGTCTAAAGAAAATACAGAATTTTCTGCAGCCGGTGATTTTGCTGTCTCTGAGGGAGAAGTGCCCTCTCTGTCCCCACTCAGAGTATTAGATCTTACAGCTGATGGAAAGCAGTGGCATAAGCTGATTAATGGCAGGGCTCACCAGAGTTGACGTTTGGGGTTACATTTTTTGAAAGACACTTCTGAAATTGAGCCTCTAATGTTATTTTACAGCCCTTTTTTTTTTTAATGCTTTGAAATTCCTCTAGCAATACAGAATGTTATTTTTCCTTTTTATCAAATTTTAAGGGTATTCCAGCAATTAAACTTGGTGTGCCTCAGCCAAAAGACATAAGTGCAGTCAGCCTCTTTGGCTTGTTGGATAACAATGCTTCCTGTGTTAGCAACAGAGTAAATATTGCTTTGTTTGGCACCTTGTGAAAAGAAAATTTCAGATGAAGATGGGAAAAATCTGCAAGGTTGGGACAACACTTGACACGGAAGCGGGTGGTGAACATAAATTGTTGTGGTGCTGCTAAATTTAGCAGAGCAGTTGGTGAGGATCCGTCGTGTGCTTCCAAACACATCCTGGAAGAGAAGCCCCACTGCTTCCACATTAATTGTTAACACTGGATTTGTTGGTTATGATCAGAAAAAAAGGAAAGATGGGAACGGAAAATGCTGGCAGTGGCGGCCCCAGAACCAACCTGTGCATAGGGAGCACAAAAAAAATCGAGTTTTTTTCAGGAAAGTTTTTCCAGGCCGTTACCTCGCTGCGTGGGGTTTTGGATAATTTGGACAGGGGAAATAACACGAGGCTGAGATGCTGTCTTCTCCTTCGTGGAGCCACATGGCATTCCTGCTTTTCAGCAAACTTTTAATCAGGATTTGGGGTTCCTGCGAGTCCCAACAGCCAGAGAGATGCTGGATTTAAGACTCCCAAAGTACGCATCGGTGTGACAGACTGCAACCAAGTGCCTTTAGAAAAATCCCTAAAGCAGGTTTGCAATTCGGAATTTTGAATGTCCTCAGGCTAAATACAACCTGTGAGGAGATCTCTGCTTATCCACCTGAGCCAGGAGGGATTTTCCAGGTCGGGGCTGAGTTCCTGCTGAGCTGTCCCTGCTGTCCCTGAGGAGCAGCCTGGGGACTCTGAGGAGTCACTGCCTGACCCTGTCTGCTCACACTGAGAGGGAACAGCCCAGGAAGACCCTGGCTCCTCTCTTTGGACAGCCAGCTCAGCCTTTCTGTCCTTATCTCAATTTTTCCATGCAGAAGATGCAGCAAAATTTCTTTGAAGCCCAGCTGAGCTCAGCAGCTTTTTGCCTGGATCCAAATAATACAAGGCCACAGCTGATCCATGTCCAACAAGGCAGAAACCCTTCTCTACCTATTCCTTTTCCAGCATTCCTCCCCACGAGCAGGTTTGGAATCACATTCACTCAATCATGTTTTAAAATTTAGAGGCGTGAGAAAGGTTGAGCTCGTTTGAGCCCAACAAAAGCACCGCAGACTGGAAAACGGACCTGGATCTTTTCGCAGCTCCCCTGCTTGTCCACAGGGCTGCAAAATCAATCCCAGCTGCAGCATCACCTCTGCAATTCCATGATTTTCAGGTGATGCCCTGTGTTGCATCCTGACGGGCAGGGAGAGCTTTGCTGCCACAGGGATGAAGGCGAGAAGGTCGGGGCTGGGTGACAGGCAGGACGCAAAGGTAAAGCACTTTCCTGGGGAATTAATGGCAGGGTTTTAGCGCTGGAATTCTCTGGCTGGAGCAGTTCCTTGGAGTCCTGCAGCAGTGCTCTAACCCTGTATTTAGTGTGGATTCAGTCTGGAATTTCCACGGCTTGGTGTGCGCTCGTTATCGTGGTGCTTAGCTATAAATTCTGATCTCCTTTCAAAGGCTCCACTTTATGTGGAGTTCTTAAAAAGCCCCTAAATTGTCTTTAAAAAGCTGGGTTTACTTATTATTTTTAACAATCATGTTTCCATGCTATGCTCTGTAGGAATTATTGAGGAATCCCAACGAGGCGAGGATTTCACTCTGTATTTACACCTGTGTTTAAAAGCATTGTTAAAGGAAGCGTCCAGGTGAGCTTTCCTCGAGGAATAACACCTTGGAGAAGCTGCCATGGGATTTTGGGAAGTTGCTGTTGGGGCTGTCAGTGAATCCCTGCTCCTGTAGATGGCTGATGACGCATCTAAAGTGACTTTGGGCTTCTCTTAATTCCATATTTTCCTGAAATGGCTCCACGTGGCACTGAGCACTTCCTTTGGGAAAAGGCCTGGAAATGGAGCTCCCTTTCATCTCCCAGCCTTCCTGGGGAAAACCGAGGATGTTAATGGAGTGTAGTACCTAACAAAGCTGAACTGCTGCAGCTTGTGCTTTTAATCTATCAGGGATAAAAATGGACTCAACAGTTTCCCAGAATCAAAATTCATTAAAAAATATATATAAATATATAATTTAGCTGTCTAGAAAACAACGTGTGTACGTTGTTACACAAATATGTACGGACTGTTATACAGAACATAAAAAACGTGAAACTTTAGTGCTTCACTGGGCACATGAACATTTATATCGCTGCTTTAGTGGGACTTCAGAAGGAATCCGGGGTTCTACCTGAAAATCCCACAAACAGAAGGTTTTAAGGGTGAATTTTTTATTTCCTGATATATTTGTGCTATAACACCAAATTAAAAGATGTCGCATGTAACATTTCAGATAGAAATTCTGATTAATTGCCAGTGAGTCACCAGAGAATGGCTTCCGGTGTTGTCCACGAATTCAACAGCTTACTCTTGCTAGTGTGTTTTACTTATTTATTTTTAATTTCGGTATTATTTGTGAGGTCAGGGCACAGTGAGAGCTTCCCCGAGGTTCTGTCCCCAGCACTCTGAGGGTAGGCAGAGCTCTGCAGAGCTCTCCATAAACAAGCTGTCAGGACTGTTTGGATAAGGGCTGGGGAAGGACAATAATGAACCAAATGTACAAGGCAGTTTGAAAAGCCAAGTTTTCCCAGACTGTTTATTTTGAGCGGGATTGCACCACTAGAAGGTGCTTTTATTTGTGATGCAAATAAACACCGTGAGTGTGCAGGTCTTCAGCCACTGCAGAGCCTTGGGGGTTGAGTCATTTGTAGAACAGCGTGAAATATTGGATGTTCCTTCGGAAAAAATCCTGTCTGGCACAGGAGAAAATGATTTGTCCACTCTCTGATTTAAAAGGTAAAGAAACCCTGGAATTCCCTGTGATTTCTTTGGAAAGTGCAGGTGAATCCAAGGCTGTGCAGGTGAAAAGGAGATGTGGCATCGCCAGGACATCGGCAGGGGCTGCAGCTGCCCCTTTTCCAAGCTGCCCCTTTTCAAGTCCCCTCCTAGATCAGAGGTTGCCAGGTCTGGTTTTTATCATTTTCCTGCCCAGACTAAATAGAAAGAAATCCCAGGTTAACGCCACGTTCATCCAACGATGCAGTGAGGAGTTTGTTGGGTTGTTAAAGCCAGGCTGTCCCTTGTGACAAATCCCCTGAAATTCTGCTGCTCTCAGGAGCCTCCACTGGGGCTGGGAATGCCCAGGATGCCCTGAGCAGATTCCAGCTGCCCTGGGGACCATCTCCAGAAGATCTGTTGGATCTCCACCCCCTGCTCGTGGCCGTGACCCTGTGGGGTTTGGGGTAAGGGTTTGTCCTGGAGCTGTCACCTGCTCTCTGCATTCCTTGAATCCCTGTTCTCTTTTCTCAGTTTATTTTTAAAAACACACTAAGTAAAATAGTAATAATAATAATAATAAATGTAATCACAGAATCATCAAGCCCAACCATCAACCAGCAGCACCACCATGGTGATCATTAAACTGTCACCCCAACTGCCACAAGCGCAGGGTTTTTAAATCCCTACAGGGATGTGACTCCACCACTGCCCTGGGGAGCTCTGCCAAGGCTGGACAATGCTTTCCATGGAGAAATTTTCCCAAATATCCAATCTAAACCTCCCCTGGCCCAGCCTGAGGCTGTTCCCTGCGAGCAGAGCCCAAATCCTCCCGGCTGTCCCCTCCTGTCAGGAGTTGTGCAGAGCCACAGGGTCCCTCCTGAGCCTCCTTTTCTCCAGGCTCAGCCCCTTCCCAGCTCCCTCAACCTCTCCTGGGGCTCCAGCCCCTTCCCAGCTCTATTCCCTTCCCTGGACATGCTCCAGAGTGAGCACAAGGGCAAACTCCATGGATCGTCTCGTGGATGTGGCTCAGGTGTCATCACACAAAGCCATCTGATGAACCCGAGTGTTCCTCGAGCACTGAAGTTTCTGCCCCCAGTCAGCCCCATTTTTATACGGGCAAATTGTGCCAGGGCGAGGGGCAATGGAAGAGAACAGGATTAGATGGGAGATTGGGAAGGAATTCCTGGCTGGGAGGGTGGGCAGGCCCTGGAATAGAATTCCCAGAGCAGCTGTGGCTGTCCCTGGATCCCTGGCAGTGCCCAAGGCCGGGTTGGACAGGGCTTGGAGCAGCCTGGGACAGTGGAAGGTGTCCCTGGGGTGACAGCGGTGGAATGGATGAGCTTTAAGGTCCCTTCCAAACCATTCTGTGATTCCATGACTGTCTTCATGCTGCTCCCTGTTCCCTCCATCCCTGTTTGTTCCCCGTGGTGGCTCAGCCCAAGGATGCTGTGCTGGGATGCAGTTACAATAACAAATCACTCGTGGAAGTTGAGGTTTGGAGCTCAACTTGGATCCCTCATCTCGTTCTTTGAGCAAAGCACACAACTGAGAGCTGGCATCTGGTGGCTTTTTTTGAGATGTAAAACTTCGAGCATGGAACCAATGGAAAATGTAAAAAGACTTGTTAAAGCACTGGAAAAAAAGATTCACTTTGACTCAGAGTATTTTAATAGAGAAAACCAAACCGTCTTGCTGGGTTCTGACTGTTTCAAGTCTTCAATTGTGTACAACAATTTGAAATGAAAGGTCATTTCAGCTGAAATAATGACTCTTTCCCCGAAGCCATCTAAAAAGGATTCACAATGGTATGAAGCTTTTGTTTTTACATAAACAATTCATTAAGATCAACATGAACCTGCAAAAAGAAAAAAAAAAAAAAAAGTGCCATCCATCAACATGTGTTTTTGCTTTAAAAAAAAAAAAAAAAAAAATCCTGTTCAAACCAAACTGAGAGATGTGGGTTGATTATTTTGCACCAGCCCAGATTTATGGGTGGCTGTAAATCAGCTTCCCCCTCCCAAGTTGTAAAGGAGCGATAATGCTGCTCTTGTTCGAATCCTGCCTTTAGAGAGCGAAGCTCGTGGAGGGAGGGTCTCCTGCAGGAGCTGAGGGGCCAGGCTGGATCCTGCTCGGGCTTGTGTCTCCCATGGAGAACAGCAGGAAATCATGGAGCTCCTTCCCTTCGGAGGTGGCAACCCCGACACATCCCAAAGAGGCTTTTCTTGCAGGTCTTTAGCTTCGCTTAATGAAAACTGTGAGAAATGTGGGCTCTTCTGATTCATGGCCCGCGCTGCCTTCAGCTGGGAATTAATTAATAACTCTTGGAGGTTATTTTTGCAAGCTTTAAGCAGCAGGATATTATCTGCTCTGTCCCGAGGCTGCACCTCCTCAGAGCAGTAGCCAGGATGTCTGAGAGGGCTTGGAGGGCTTTTTTCCCCCCTGTCTCAGCCCATCTGCTCCTTGGATGAGCTGCTCTGAGAGTGGGCTGCTCTTTGAAGTTTGTTTGGAGTCCTGTCTAGACTCCCAAAAAATTCCTTCCTCCCCAGCTTTGCTTTTCTATTAAGCAAAATGAAAGAAAGAAAAAAAAAAAGTTTTAAAAAGTTTTGCCTTTGAGAAAGGTCATTTCTCATGCCAGTCCCGACTAAACTTCTGTGAAAGGCAAAAGCTTTTGAAATTCATGTGCTGGCCCCTGAGCTGCTTTTTCCCCTCCTGGTTTCATAAACCCACCCTGAACAGCTTTCTCTGCAGGCAGAATTAAAATCCCTGTACCTGTTCTGTACCAAGCCAGCAATTTGTCAAAGAAACACTAAATTTGAGGGTTTGGCTTGGGTTTGCTTCAGATAGTGCTCATGGTTAATCTCACTCACAGATACCAGAGGAAGAGAAGTTTTACTGCTTTAAAATGGGCAAGGAAACACGCTCTGTGTTATTTCCCATTGTTCAGTTTCTTAATATTTGTTCACATAGCCATAGATTTTTTTTAAAAATCATCATGAACTGGAGAATTCAGAGTGAGGTGCAGTATTTTTTTATAGATATCTCCCGTTGATTTTCCTTTGAATGTTCCTTAGCTTTTATGTGCAGTCATTATTTCCTGGAGGCTTATGCTTCTCGTGTTTATTTGAGATTCATGTTTAATCTTCTTTTCAAAGAATCCTAAAAATTATGAAGACTTTTCTTTCAACCCAGCGTTCATTCCTAGGAAAAATCCGAGCTGCTTGGAGCTGCTCTCCAGCCCCACACTCCTGGCAGTGCCCATCCTCTTTTAAAATGGGTTTTGTTAACAAGCTCTGCAGGTTCTGCACTGAAAGGATCTCAGGAACCATGGGAACTGCGCTGAAGCTTTTTTTATCGGCCTGATCCAGATATTCCCAGAAGCTTTTCTTGGAGCAAGAATCATAGTAAAATTTTGAAGTTAATTCTGTTTTATATCTACGGGAAAAAAAAAGCTGTGAACTTTTCCTGACCCTTCACACGGACTGTGCTTGAAGCTGGCACAAATTTCATCTCGTAACTCTCAGAAGGGACTAAAATGTCTTTACTTTTTTTCCCCCCTTCACTTCTTCTCCCCAGTCAAAACTTGTCACAGGTCCAAGGACAATGTTGCTCCAGTGGAACAGAGGTTTAGAATAGAGGAAGCCTGAAGCATGAGCAAGAGCAGTAGATCAGGGGGATTTTTAGGTGTAAAAGGCAGCAAAGGAGCTGATTTTCATCAGAACATCCATGATTATGTGGCCACCTCTGGGCCTGAATTATTTGGAGACAACAAGTGGGGCTGTGGAAACCTGAGCCCAGAATCCCAGGATTGTTTAAAGTAGGAAAAGCTCTCCAAGGTCATCGAGTCCGAGATCCCCACCCTGTCCCCAGCCCAGGGCACTGAGTGCTGCCACATCCAGGTGTTCCTTGGACACCCCCAGGGATGGGGACTCCACCCCTGGGTGCTCCTGTCCTGCCCGAAAGGGAAGGAGAAGAATTCAAACAGTGCAGGGCAGGGAACCTCTCCCAAATATTTCACACCTGACCTATCTCCCCTTCCCGGGAACCTAATCCTGCCTGGGAATTAATCCTTACTTCAGCGTTTTCCAAACTTCCCTTTCAATTAAACTCATTTTATTTTCCCCACTTGACTCCTTCTCTTTCCTCCAGCCTCGCAGACACTTCCCAGGTGGCCAAATCCCACTTTCCTTTGGATCTGTGAGGTCAGAACAAAACCAAGGCGACTTTTCCTTCTGCTGGCTGACTCAGCCACTGGGGAGTTTTGCAGCTGGGGCTGCGTTTGCCAAGGAAAAGCAGCAGCAGTTCGTTAACTTTGGGAAGGCGTTTGCAGGGCTGGGTGGGGCCCACGGAGCGCTCGCCAAGTGGGGAAGGAGTTTGGCTGCAAGGAGATTGGGATGTGATCCCAAACGGGGCTCCCAGCAGGGCTCACTCACCTGGGCAGGTCAGTGAGAGGCAGCTCGGGGCAGGACTGGCACCCTGGTCGGATCAATTCCCATTCCTGCCTCCCCTGTTTCCAGGGATTTCCTCTGCTGGAACACACTGGCTGCGCAGAGCGAAGGCACCTGGAGTCATCCTCTGTGGCAAAAAGCTGAGAGTCCTCAAGGACCAGCTGGGCTGGGCTCACTCCTGCTTAAAAAACTCATTTTAGTGCTGGAAGATGTGCGGAAAAAAGGGAACCTGTCAAAACCCCAAGAGAGCGGTGCAAGGGGAAAGAAAAAGTAGGGAAAAAATCGCCACACCTAAGGATAAATAATCAAACTTTATCTTTACGAAGTAGGACCATTTAAATGAGTGTGTTTCTGTCTTGAAAAAAAATTCAAAATGTGAATTTATTGGGGGGGGGGGGAAGTGTTTTAGGTTATTTCCGTAAATAAGTGATAGAGGTTTGTAGTCTGGCTTTTTAAACCAGTCTGGCTGGTTTTAACTTGTAAAAAAAATTAAATGTACTACTAGGTTTGTAGGTAAAACAACTGACTTTTATCTTGCTTTTGAAATATTTTATTGGATGTGTTGTATTCCTACTTGTTTGTTGTTTGAAGGCAGGGAATTGTACTTCATGGTGCATACAGAGCATGATTTTCCTCAGGACTGTTTTCCACGTGGGTTCTCAGGTAGTGCCAGGATGCAAAACCAGGGCTCCAGCTTTATCCTGGATTTTCCAGGGTGGGATTTGCCTCCTGCTCTCCTGCCCTGAGCTTCGGTGTGTGAGTGGGAAAGGGGAGCATCCTGCAGCTGCCGATTCCGGGGATGCGGCCGGGTGAGAGCTTTGTGCCGCGCTGGTGCTCCAGGAATTGCACACGAGGGATTTCAGGAGAGCAGAGCTGGGATCTCCCCGGCTCTCAGAGGCCATCCCTGGGGCACAGCTGATGGCACAGCCTGGTGACAGCCAGGGAGGGAGGCACAGGGCTCGGGGAGAGCTCTGGGGATCCCTTTCCCTTTTCCCCTGGAAAGTTTTGGCCAGCTGCTGCTGTTGGAAGCTGTGTGGGATGTCAGGCCTGGAGCTCTCTGGAAGCTGATATTCCCCTACACTGCCAGGGCAGCAGGGCTCGCTGAAAGGGGTTTTTGGAGATCCTTTCAGCTGAAAAAGCTTTTCTTTTCCTGAAAGAGATCCGTGGGATGGGGATAAAACCCCCTTGCATGAGCACGCACATCCCAAATCCGCGGTTGTGAGCTGTGGACTGGGCGTTCTGCTGCTTTGGGGGAATGATGGAGGATTAACAGCGACAACCAAAGTGTCACACTGCTCAGGGACCTGTCTGTCACCCCTGCCTGGTTCCTGTCTAACCTGGGCACCTTTATCCTGGAGAAAAGGAGGCTCAGGGGGGACCCTGTGGCTCTGCACAGCTCCTGACAGGAGGGGACAGCCGGGGGGATTTGGGCTCTGCTCCCAGGGAACAGGCACAGGAGGAGAGGGAACGGCCTCAGGCTGGGCCTGGGGAGGCTCAGGTTGGACAGCAGCAGGAATTTCCCCATGGAAAGGGAGCTCAGGCACTGGAACTGCCCAGGGAGGATTGGACTCCCCATCCCTGGAGTGTCCCAGGAATTCCTGGAGGTGTCACAGTGCTCCGGGCTGGGGACAAGGTGGGCACCAGGCACAGCTGGGACTGGATGATCTCGGAGGCTTTTCCAACCTTCATCATTCCGTGATTCGGTAATAAAGCGATGCGGAGAAGGCAGAAATTGTGGAAAAATGTCCGTGGGAATGAGCCACAGGAGGTCACCTCCCCTGACCCCCTGTCAGGGCTGACTTCAGAGTGGGCTCACCTGGCCCAGGGTGTGAAAACTGCCAAGGTGGGGACGCTCCAGCCTCTCTGGCCCCCAGTTCCATGCTCAGCCATGCCCCTGTTCAGCTGCTGAAGAAAAAAAAAAAAACTTTTTGGATGAAATGCTGAGCACAGGGACTTCTCTCATTCCTCCTGCGAGCGCTGCGTGACCTGGGGAAGGCTCTGGGTTTTCCTGAGCCTCCCCGGTGCGTCTGCGAACCTCCTAATGACCCTTCATTCCTTTCTTTGCACCGTCCATTAAGCTGCGAGCTTGGGAATTGTCTGTTAATGTGTTTAGACAGTGGCCGGGGCTTCAGCAGCGATCCTCAGGTACGGGCTGATCCGAAGTGACAGCAACAAAGGCAAAAAAAGTTGTGCAAATATTTCGGAGATCAGCTGAAAACGCCCTGAGTCGTTCGGTGTCAAATACTTTAACTGGTGTCCTAAACAGACCGAGCTGCTCCTGCTGCAGACGCTGAAATATTTTCCTTTTTTTTTTTTTTTTTTTTTCTTTTTAATATGGCAGATTTATGAAATTTTATCTCATCCGTGGTTATTAGGAGCGTTAATCCTTTTTCCTTCCCTTTTCTGAGGAAAGCGCGTTGGAAACTGGCGTTGAGGCAAGAGGCGGGGAAAGATGCAGCGAGCCTCAGGTTATCGGGAATACAATGGTATGGAAGTGGTTTTCCTTTATATAGGGAACTGCTAATTGGGTGTTAGGGGCTGCTAACTTTATAGTCTTGTAAAACGGCACTGACTGGGGCTGACACTTGTGTAAAGTCTCCAGGGGGAAAAGCCAATTTTTGCTGTCACTCCACGGAAAAGGTTAGGAAAGCAAGGGAAAGAGCGGTTGTTGTGCTGTTTGTGCTGCAGGAATTCACGGTTCCGTAATTTAAAAGCAAGGTTTCACACACCCTCGTTGGCGTTTGCAAGCTAATTGTAAATGTTCTTTCTGAAAACGGCAGAACGGCAAATTTTAAAATGGCCCGAAATTCATTTGCACTCAATTCAAATTCCCATTCCCGTGGTTTTCAGAGAGCCAGCAAGTGGAAATATATTTCCGGTGAGTTGGTGCCAGCAGAACCCAGGCAAGGGAGGAGCCCAGAATTTGTATCTTGGGCACAAAAATGGGTAAATACAGTTTTGTCAGTATTTTGTCAGTATTTTCTCCACACAGAGGTGAAAAGAATCTGTAATTTTAAACACAGACCACTCAGTTTGTGCCACCTAAAAACCAGGAATGACACTGAACAGGTCTTGAGGAGTTTTAGAAATCAAATCTTTCTGAGGAAAAAAAAAAATAAAAACATAATTTCCTTAACTTTTAAGGTGTGTTAAGAGTGTACAAATCTGAGCACTGGGCCTTGAGGGACTGCAGTGCAGGTGCACACAGTGAAGGCAATAAAACACCCAAAGCGCTTGGTGCTCTTGATTTGTTCAGATCAATTCCTGAGGTCTCCAGGATGGAAACTGCAGCAGCAGAGATGTCCCCTCAGCCTTGGAAATGATGGAATGGGACACGGCATTCCCGAAGGCTGCATGCACAAAACTCAGGATGGGGAGATTAGCTGCTTATAAACCAGCTCTAGGTTTGTTGTTGTGGTTTGTTTGTTTGTTTGTTTGTTTGTGAGCTAGACCAGGGAAGTGTGGGTTCTGTAAATAAAATGTTGCTGGTAGAGGTGTGGAGTGCTTCCCTCCCACTCTGCTCCCTGGGACACCGTGGAAGGGGCATGGCCAGCCGTGGTTTGGGATGGTGATTTATGGCCTCGAACAGCCACAGCCAAGAGTCTGAGCTCAGAAAGAGAGAAAATGCCAGCAGGAAGTGGGTGAGAGGTGACAAGTGTCCTCCAGGTGACAAATAGGGTGTGTCCCTTTGCATTTGAGAAATCGGTAACGGCTCAATGATGGTGGAAAAACCATTTTGTACATTTTGGGGGAAAACCCCAAAGCTGTGATGCTTCTTGGACACTGCAAATCCCTGGGTCAGGGATAACTCCCCACTCTGGAGCTGTGGAGGAATGATGAGTTTATATTTAATATCATACCAGTAGCAGATGTTACATTTATCAGGGTGAGTCATTCCAGCACCTCACATCTGTCTGGCACAGCAGCTGGCCAGATGTGCATCCCTGCCTGGAACAGAGTAGGGCCAGCCTGGGCACCAAGACATGACAGGGACATCCTCGTTCCCAGGGGAAAGAGGGGCGAGGCTCCCTAGCCGAGCCGGAGGTGAAATTCTGCTTTTCCTCTGATTATCCAAGCTCTGCAAGGATCCTGATGGGACTGAGGATTGGGTCCTGCATGACTGAGATGAACAGAGCCAGTCTGTCTGCAGCAGGAAGTGGAGCCAGAGCTTCCCCAGCTCCAAAACCCCGCTGTAGCTGGAGGGAGTTGTCTCTCCGTCGGTCGTGCAGGCAGCAGCAATGTTCCCATCAGCTCCACAGCCTTCCCCGTCCCTCTGAGGTCCTCCAGCAGTGGCACTCCCTGGCTGTGTGCCCGGTGTCTGGGAGGAAGGAGGGCTAAATCCCGGTATTATTCTTAGTCAGGGGAGGAAATGAGTGATTAAGTGTACATGGGACTCAAGAGTGTCCGACTTATTATCAGTGCTGGCATTCCAGCTATGCACAGCACATGGATGGGGAGAGGGAAAGTATTTCCTGATAGCTGCCTCTGCCTTTCTTCTTGCCTGATGCAGAGATAAAGCCCTGCCCTGATGGATCCGTGGTGGGAGATGCTGAGATTGATTAGGTCTATTACTGAGGGAATAGGTCAGATCCTCGCAGTACAAAGCTCAGCTTCAACTTTGATAGCTCTCAGGCTGTGCTTTTGTTTTTTCCTCCCCTCGAAAAGAGCTCTTATATCTACAGAGAGATGTCGAACTCCTTGAGAAAAAAAATCTGTTTGCAGAATCAAGGTGGGGAAAATAAAGCGGCGCTGGTGCTTTCCCTGCAAACCCTCGTGGCTTTTGTAGTGACATTTAGTCTGTGCTCAAATGTCAGCTAAACCACCAGGGTGATGAGCATCTCACACAGACATCCCGTGTAGTGCTGGAGCGACACCTTGCCTCTCTATTTTCATCTAATCCAAACATTAAACAGACTTTAAATGATTTAAATACATCTGCATAATTCAAAGGCTATTTTTTAGAGGGATGCTCACTTTTCAAACTGATTTCAGTGAGTTTTGTGCCGCACACCAGCTGAATTCACAGCTCCAAGGACAGGTTTGAAGAAGTTGTTAAAGATTATCCACGTTGCTGTGCAAAACCCCTTCCAGCCCTTTCCAGCCTGTGTTTTTGTAGATTTTCCAATCCAGAAGCAAAGTGTTCAGGTGGTTTGTGGTTCCTCAGGACACAGCCTGGGGTGCCAACAGGAACAGCTGTCCCTGGTGGAACTCCTTGACTTCATCTTCTAAGATTTGAAACCACTGGCAGGATTGACAGGAACCTTTAGGTGGATTTTTAATGGATAATTTTTAACAATTCATCAGCAGTAGTACGGAGGGAGGCAGTGAGGAATCAGGAATTCAGGAATCCTGTTGCTCTCACATCTGTCCACGTAAAAGTTTGATGGAGAGGGTCCAAGGGAGTAGCGACAAGGTTTGGGATCCACAGCTTTAAAAGTATGGATCAGGTGATGGGAAATGTCCTCTGCATGGCTAGAAACGAGGAAAATTACTTTTTCCCACTGAGAATAATTTATTGCTGTGCTCTTCTTGTAATATTGTGGGAATAAGAGGGAGAGGCCTCTGCTGTCCCTGAAAAGTCCCAGGTGATTTTGGGTTTGCAGTGCTTTGGAGCAGTCGCATCCTCGTGAACTCTAACTGGAGTTCCCTTTGTAATACCTGTTCTGGCAGCCCTGGGAATGCCTCCAGAGCTCCCTTTGGCATCCTTTGGTCTTTTGTGGTTTTGTTTGCTTTGCGTCTCACGTGCCTGTTTGTTTCCCAGAGATGGGGAGCTGTTTATCTGGATCATCGGGGAATATCCAATCTGTTGACATGTAAATACAGCAGCTGTTCCTGGTAGAGCTTTTGTGGTCGCTGATCTACAAATCATTCCCAAGTTGTTATCTTTGCCATTGTGTTGCGCTGCTCGCTGTTGTAAAGTACATTTATGTGGTTTTAATGTGTCCTGGATATTAAAAAAAAAAGAGGGAATGAATTGTAATCAAATGATTCTTGGGATAGTGAAAGGAGATGATCTCTAAAGTCCCTTCCAACCCAAAGCATTTTGGAATTCTGTGGTGCAAATGAACCCCAGCTGATGACATCTCTGGTCTGATGCTGTCACAGCTCCCCTCACACAAGGTGAAGGCTGCCTGGGAAGGTGATTTCTGGGAATTTGTTCACCCTCTGCTGTGCAGGAGTGGAAGTGTTTGGGGAGCTGAACCCAAACCCTCAACCCCAACTCATGGAATCTTCTGGAGTGGTGGCTGTGGCGCTACCTGGCTTCTGCAGGGAGATGTTTGGCGAGAGGAAATCACTCTGGCAGAGTTTATCTATGGAACAGTCCCTTTTTGGTGTCCCACAGCAGTCTCTGAAAACGTGGAAGCGTTTGGAGCCCTGGAGTCGCAGCTGAGGTTGGGCATCGCTCTCCGCCGCTGCCGAGCGAAGCCCCCAGTGCTGAACTGCACCGCTGGAGCCAAGTTTTGTAAGCAGCCTCTCAGTTTTTCCTTTCCATCCATTATCTTTACCTCAGGGAGATGACTCACAAGGTGAACGTTGCTGACGTGGATCAGCTTTGTGGGCCGGCCCCACAGCCCTGGAGTTTTCCAGGCTGCCCCGTCCCGGGATGGCTTCACGCAGCAGCCTTGAGCACCACGTTGTTGCAACATGTTAAATTGCTTTAAACACAATCAACCTCGCCGTCATGCTTGGGGTTGATCATTGCCATATTTGTAAAAGGAAAGCTGAAGACATTTTCTTGGCACGGTCCGGACTCCACCACACAACCCCGTAACGTGATCCGCGACTGGAGGAGCTTTAGGACTCGTAGGGAAGTGAACCCTGGGAGCCTCAGCGTGGGGATGCTGCCGTGCAGGAGGCTGAAATCCTCAAGGATGTAAAGACTTTTAAAGAAGGAATTTCACGTTGTTGAATTAGCTTTAGGCAGTTTTACTTCTAGGACCTTCCAGGTTCGTTCTGATTATTTCAGAGCCCCCAGATAATCTAAGTGGCTGCAGTTTACTTTTGCTCTTAAACTCTGCATTTAAAGAGAGCCTGGAGTTGTGCATTTGTTTTTATTAACACTTGGCCTGAAATCAGAGTCTTGATAAAGACAGGGTGGCTGAGGTGGCTGTTAACTCCAGAGGTTTCTGCGTTTGTTTTCCATCCCTCCCTCACAGATCCTGCAAAGGGAGAGCTCCATCTGGCTCGGGAAGCTATAAAAGAAAAGCTCTCAGGTGAATACACCGGATTATTGTACTCAAAAACCTCAAATCTCATTTGTCAGCTAAACACAGCGTTAGAATTAAAATCCAAAAAAACAGTGAAAGATAAATATTTCGACAATATCGCTCCACCGAGGAGACTTTTCAAAGCTCAGCGTTACTGAACACCACCACCACTATTTATAATAAAACGTCCCGTGGATTTAAACAATGCATTCAGTCATTCAGTGAGGAGCTTCTGGAACACCATTGTTCCCAACCACGACTTTATTTTGTAGGTGACTCTCAAGTTTCAAAGCTATTAAATGTTATTATCCAGCCACCTCTCCTCTCTCCCTGCCATTCTCTCAGCAAGCCTGTGCCACGCCACAGTCCCTCTTGATTAGACTCTGTTGAGAAATGAGCAGCTGAATGAGCTTTTTGTGCTCTTGGCCACTGGGATTTGGGAAGCCAAGGAATGAAGGTTTCTATGGCCCCAGTGGGTTTTTAACTCTCTGAATTCCTGGTTTAGGACAATGTGGGTTCAGCGCATCCTTTGTGTTTGCTTCTCCATGGAACCTTGTGATGGAGCCTCTTCTCTTCCTGGGAGTTCTGGAGGGATCTACTTGAGCAGGAGAGTTTTGGATTCCAATCTTTTAATACTTTTTTTCCCGCCTCCTGCAACGCTGCATTTTAACATCCTGCAGTTTTGCTGTGTTTTGGTCAGGTGCCAGGCCTTATTTTGGGAATTGGATTAGCAGGTAGCACGGAAGAACACCAAAATTTCCCAGCGAGATTCTGGAGGAAGGAAGGAGAATGGAGATTATAGTGCAGTCTTGCTAATGCCTTTAGACTTGCTCAAAAGTGAGACATTTGAACTATAAATAAACATGAGCTAATAGATTTGGGGTGATATGATCACATGCTTTGGGGTGATACTGTGCTTATAAATAAATGTAGACTATAAATAAAGTGATAGATATAAACAGTGAACAAACCCAAAGGAATAGCTGGAGCTGTGTCAGGGAGGTTCAGGTTGGATTTTGGGAAAGGTTCTTCCCCCAGAGGGTGCTGGCACTGCCCAGGCTCCCCAGGGAATGGGCACGGCCCTGAGGCTGCCGGAGCAGCTCCAGGAGGGTTTGGACAGAGCTCCCAGGGATGCCCAGGATGGGATTTTGGGGTGTCCTGTGCAGGGCCAGGACGTGGACTGAATGCTCCTTGTGGATCCCTTCCAACTCAGGATAGTCCCTGATCCTGTATGTAAAATATCCTGAAATTTACTGCAAAAAACATATTTTTCCTCTTTTCCCTTAAAATAATTTAAGAGGTTTCCCAATTCTGTCTGGAAGCTCTGAGAAAGTCCTTTGAATGAAAGAAACAACTAAAACAACTCCCCCAAATCAACGCCTGTCCCTCAGCCTCGAGGCCACGCAGTGTTCCAGCACTCCAAGGACTTGGAGAGCGGGAAGGGATGGACAGGGATGTGTTACCTCCAAGAATATTTATAATTATTATGATTCAGCCTTTGCTAATGGTTACCACATGGTGTCATTGCAGATGCCACATTCTCCCCTCCGAGCTCAGCGCTGTGGGAAGTGCTGATTCCCTTGAAGTGGGCGGTGTTGGAGAAAGGAAAAAACGAGGGAAGAGAGGAGCTGACTTAACTTAGTCCAAGGCAGTGCTGGGTGAAACTGAGAAGTGGAAAACACAGAGCAAGCGGCAGGAATGAGAAATCTTCCTTGCAGGATTTGGTGGCCTCAAGGATTAACTGTAAAAGTAGGTAGTGGGAACTCTGTGATTGGTTTAGCTGCAGCAACATGGGATAAACTTTTCAGGGTGCAGGAGGGAATAATTTTGCATAGGAAAGAGGCAGGAGTAGATGGCAATGTCACTGATTTCCCAACAGAAGAGGGGAAAGTGAGACACTCAGACTGGTTCATTGAAGTTTCAACATGATTTCACCCCGTGCTTGTTGCCAGGTTAACTGGCAATTGTTGATTAAACAAACTGAAAAGCATTCTTCTGGCCAGGTCTGACCATGTCACAATTTTGGGGCTTTTTATAAGGTGTTAAATGAGATTCTGACATCCTTGGATGGGCCGATGTGAGCCTCAGAGACCCCGAGGGTCTGTCCTGCGTCACTGGGACTGTCAGGACAGCAAGCTCACGCATTTTGGAAGCTTTTTGACAATTTAAAAAGCACTCAGCCCGAATAGTTAATCTGTCTCTCTCCCTCTCTCTCCCCTCTCCCCAAGATTCAAAGAGAAGGGAGCCAAGAAAAAATTTATTAGAGCACAGCATGCCCGTTCCTTTTTCTAATGCTAACTGGGAGTGTTGGATTCAGTTAAAATCCCGGGTTAAAACGGAGCGGGATTTAACCTCTCACTGCCCAGCAGCAAAGAATCCACACAATGCCCGTGCCAGGCACAGCAGATTTGTTGGGTTTAGGTTCAAAACCACACGTTGCCACCTGAAGGTGGAGTAGCTTCAGCCAGGAGGACCATTCAAAAGCAGAGGAGCTCTTTAGGCAGCAAAAACCAACCTTCAAAGACCTTGGAGTCGAACTGTGGAGCATCCAAAGCCGTGTGGGCCGGGGGCTGCAGAGCCCCTGACCTGCAGATCAAAGGCTGGTTTGAAGCCTCGCTCTAAGCCCCGTTGGGATGGGAAAAGGCAAGGGCAGCACTCCGGGAATGTGACACGGGCTCCTTCCCTCCCCCAGCTCCCTCTGGAACAGCGTGTCCATTGTAGGGAAATGAAACCAGCATCCATCTTCCCAGGCTTTGATCCCGGTGTTTGATCACTGCACCTCTCTCATCGTTTCCAGGCGCACACGACACCCAGAGGGACATTTTCCAGCATTCCCCTCTTTGCTCTTAGGCAGGACGGGTGTTTAAGCATCTTCACCTGAAAAAAATCTAGAAATACAGGAACAGAAGAGCCCCACAAACGTGGAGGTTTGTGCTGCTCCTGATCTGCACAGGCTGATGGACAACACTGGAATTAATGGGGTTTGGAGGAAACACAAAAATACCCCAAACCCCTCCATCCCCTGCTGTGCTCCTGCTCTCCAGGAAATCCTTGGCAGCAGCAGGGATCAGTGATAAGGACGCCAGGGTGGTGTCAGCATCCCCCAGGCCCTGCTGGGTTTCAGCTGGAGCCAGGGAATCTCCAGAGCACACCGCTCTTCCCTTCTGGCCAGGCTGAGCTATTCCCTCCCCCAGGAATTGTCCAGGATGAGCAATGGGGAATAGAACCCAGTGTGAGCCATGAGCTGGCTTTCCTTGGGATTTATTCCTTGTGGCATCCATTGCAGCCTCAAATGGAAAGCCCTTTTCACATCTGGAGTGTTTAAAAAGCACTTTTTGCCTCTGTGGAGGCCCTGGGGTGGTTGTTGAGGCTGAGCTGACAGTTCTGTCACAGCACATGGAGGACTTCTTCCCTTTATCCACCCATTGATATCAGCGGGCAGGAATTCCCTCAGAAAGCCCTTCTGCTCCTTGGGGAGTACAGAGCCAGCCCAGAAAGAGTTAAATAGGGCTGGGATGCTGCAGTAGGGCAAAAATTAATTGTTCAGCCTCGCTTTGCCCAGCTCCATCCTCTCCATGTGCTCTCCTTGGCTGCATTCAAGACAAGTCTCCTCTCCTCTCCTCTCCTCTCCTCTCCTCTCCTCTCCTCTCCTCTCCTCTCCTCTCCTCTCCTCTCCTCTCCTCTCCTCTCCTCTCCTCTCCTCTCCTCTCCTCTCCTCTCCTCTCCTCTCCTCTCCTCTCCTCTCCTCTCCTCTCCTCTCCTCTCCTCTCCTCTCCTCTCCTCTCCTCTCCTCTCCTCTCCTCTCCTCTCCTCTCCAGGAAACAAGTTCAAATAGTCCCAAGATTTATCAGTCAACGTCAGGATAAATTTATTGGCGAGCTGAACTTAAATTATGATAGATCCACTCTATACCTGTTGTTTCTCTTCCTGTGCTGTGTGCTTTCTCTTTCCTGGAGGTATTAAATAGCTACATAAATCCTGGTAATCCTTCATTCATGGGATTTAAGGGGGGGAAAAAAAAGAGAAAAATCCAGGAAGAAGGCTGTCGGGAGAACGGACAGTTATTTCCAGAGCGTGTGCTGCCAAAAACCTCATTGTTGGAGTGTTAGAATGGCTTCTGTCACAGAAAGGAATTAGCTTGAGGAGGTGGTTTCTTGTAACAACTTTTGCTAAGCCATTTGACCACTTGATTCAGTCTCACAGCAATTTTATTTTATTTTATTTTATTTTATTTTATTCAGATGGAAAAATAAGCATCCTCCTTAGTTCAGCAGAATTTTTTTCCCCTAAATATGAATTATGGTGCCACTGGTGTGGGCAGCCTGGAAATCTCTTTTAGGGTGGGGATGATGAGTTGCCTCACAAATTTTTGTGATCGTTGACTGTTAAGAAAATGGTGCTGCTCCTCTTTCTGCAAGTGTTGTGTGTGGCTGGGGTTAAAGTTGGAACCCTGCAAATCTGGGAAGAACTTGGAAGAATGAGCCGTCGCTTTGGGAGTGGAATTCCTGAGGATGCTGTGCATCAAAATGGCAATTAAACAAATCAGAGTAATTACTGAGAGCCCATCATGCACTTCATGAGCTGTTTGAAAATCTCAGACTGGTCTGGGGTGGAAGGGATTTTAAGCCCATCCAGTGCCACTCCAGGGACACCTTGCACTGTCCTTGGTTTCTCTGGGAATTCCATCCCGGAGATGGAATTCCCAGAGAAATTCCTTCCCAGTATCCCCTTTAACCCTCATACTCCATACTCTCATATTGCAGCCCAACCCAAGCTTCATTAAAAACATGATTTTCAGTTTAATCTGAGTTATTATTACTTTCACAGTTTTGTTTTTTTTTCCTCAGGTTCATATCCCAAATTTCAGTGATTTAATAACAAATCTTTTATTTCTGTAATTATTCTTAAAGAGTGGAGAGGACCAGATTGTAGCCTGGTATTTAATTTTATTTTTAAAGTCTCAGATAGTGCTTGGAAAGCCTGACCTATTAACTTAAGCTGGAGCTGAGCTGTCCTTTTCCCTCCCTGGGACAACCTCAGTTCAAATCGGTGCTATAAATAAAATTCTAGCTCAAAGCACTATAAAGTGTAAAATAATTCTTCTCGTCTCCATCCTCTGCTCTGCACATTCGAGGATAAGATTTATTACCACACAGGTTTTTCTGTGAATAAATCTTCATTTCCTAGAGTGCTTGTTGGGTGCAATTCTTGAAAGCTCACGTACCAAGTGTGAAGGAAGCCACGAATATAATCCCAAAACCAGTTTAGTGGAGGAGCTCTGAGCTGGGGCAATCCTGATCCAAAGCCAATCCATGGAAAAGCTGCGATGCCTTCAATGGATTTTGGAGCTTGGCCCATGCTTCTGGCTTCCCACCTTGTTCCCAGCTGCTGAAGTGTCTTAAAAGAGGCTAAAAATACATCAAATACTTCTGGAATATTATTTTCTGTATGTAGGAAACTGTTTTAGTTGCCCTGTTGGGCTGTGGGTGGTCCATGGCTGTCCCTGCTGGTCCCTTGGGCTGTGCTTAGGGAAATTGGGAATCTCTGGAGTGGACATTTCCCAGTCAGCCAGCAGAGCTGGGAGACAGAGGAACTGGAGAAGGAGAACGAATAGCGAGTCTTGTGCTGCTGTGGATGTCTAAGGGATGGTGTGGAAAAGGAACAAAGAAGTGTTTTATTCTAAAAAAGGAAATTTTCATTTTTTAGGAGAGAACGTGCCTTCAGGAGGTGGGAATGTAGGGAAGGTGTGATGGGTTGAGCACATCTGGGTGTGGGGTGTCCCTGAGCTCTCTCATCCCCATCCTTTCCTCCGTGGTATTTCTCTTTCTGAATGATGAGACGGGGAGAGACACTATGACTTTATTTCTCCCTGTCCAAACGAAAGGTGTCAATAGAGGCACCAGTTTGAAAAATACAGAATTCAAGTTCAAGGAAATGGTTTAAACTGTTGTCCTGAGGAGCTGTGGCTGCCCCTAGATCCCTGGAAATGTCCAAGGCCAGGCTGGAAGGGGCTTGGAGCAGCCTGGGACAGGCTGGGAACGTGTCCCTGCCATGGCAGGGATGGATCAGGATGGTCTTTTAAGGTCCAAATAAGTCTGTGATTCTCTAATTCTGTGGAATCATTCTCTGAATTCAGCAGAACTTGGGTAAGACTTCAAATTCTCTCCTGGTTTTGGGAAAGGTGCTCTTGGAGGGCTCAGCTCAGATGGACTAAATGTTGGGCACTGCTTTTGAATCCATCATTTTGCCCGACCACCGCTCCATCCCTTCCCCTTCCCGTGGTTTATCCTTTCAGATCCTGGATTCTTTTGAGCAGGGGTGAATCCCATTCTCTCCCAGCACGCTCTCTCAGGCAGGCAGTTCTGGTGGCAGCAGCACCAGGGATATTTCCTCAAGCCTTGTCTCAGGAAACACTTGACAAAAGGCAGCTGTAGCAGTTCCCAGCTCTCAGCATTTCTGAATCACTTCAGCCACGTATCAGAACAAAACCCAAGGATTTGGGATAACTCTGAGCTTTGGGAAAAGTTTGATTCTGCTCTAAACTTGAGCACTGGTGCTTTGCTCTCTGGAACAAAAGCCGTGCCCGTGAGCATCTGTGAACTCTGCACAAGTTCAAAAACCAGAACCAGACCCACACTTTGTGGCTTCAGCCCATCTTTCATTCATTAATTTCTAAAGTATTTTATGGCCTTGGTTATCTGGCTGCTTCCTGATGCCTTTAACAGCTTCCTCAGAGCAAGTGAAGGTAATAAATTTACAATCCCCATTCTTAGGGAAGTCTTAAGCAGAGTCACTTTCTTTAAAATCAAATAAAAAAAGGAAGGGGGAGTTTTTCATCGTTTGATCTCTGGATGTCTGGCAGCTGGGAGGGAAACAATGCAAACAACTAATGCGACTGATGAAACAGAGAGGAGGAAAATCTGATAATTGGGCATGCAGGGAAATGTATGAAGTGGGAGATGCTGGATCAATCACTGGAGCTGGGCTTAGGAAGGGTATTCCCAGCAGCATTCCCAGCTCGGGGCCCTGGTGGCAGAACAACTTGTTAATCATCACACCATCAGCCTGGCCAGAGTGCAGCTCCATAACTCAGCCTTTTGTGTTGCCAGTGGATGCTATCGAAGCATTCCTGGAACAGTCATTTCCTTCTCGACCTCCATGGAAACAGCCATAAAACAATTCTGAAAATGTCAGGAGAAACTGCATCTAATGGTGCAGCCTCGGCCAAAGAAAACATACCTCAGTTTTGAAGCGTTCCCACCAAAACACTGAAATCTTAAAGCCACTAATAGGCTGTGCATCAGTGCCTGAGAGCTTTAGCGTGACATTTAATAAAATGTAATTCATATCCCAGCCCCGCTGAAGTCACACCAGTCACCAAGGGACGCTGGAAACTTTCCAGAAGACATCTCACAGAGAGGGAAGGGCAGCGGCGACGGCCGAGGCGGAGGCAGAGAGGGACCAGCTGGCTGGACTGTGCCACCAACATCACAGCAGGAAGGGTGGCAAAGGCTTCAAAGCACCCCACACCCCTTAAATACCCCGGGAAAGAGCAGGTGGTGCTGGTGGTGAATCTGTCACACTGATCTGTCACCCAGAACATTTCGCAACAAGGAAAATGTGACATCTCGGAGCGGCTCCGTGCTGACGGCCTGTCCGTGCCTTTTATTCCTAGAATTTGGATTTTGTTTTTCCTGATGCTGCTACTTGGCAGCAGGGAAAAGGAGAAGATTCTTGGTGATTTAAGTTGCCTCTTGAAAAGCAGGTCTCTGTAAGGGACAATCCAGCATTCCAGGTGAACAGGAGAAGCTCGTTCTTATTTTTTGGCACAGGACAATTCCGTGCCATGGGGCGTCCACAGTTCCTAACTCCCTGTGAGGGGCCATGGGGAAGGGTTTGGTGACCACTGGGAATGCTCTGTGTGCCACAGAATCCCCATTGATAAGAGTGTGGAATCATGGTTTGGGTTGGAAGGGACCTTAAAGCTCATCCCATTCCACCCTGCCATGGCAGAGACACTTCCACTATCCCAGGCTGCTCCAAACCCCATCCAGCCTGGCCTTGGACACTTCCAGGGATGGAATAACTTCCCTGAGGCACAGATGAAGCAGAAGATCTTCCAGAACTCTCCTTTCTCTCCTCCACTGGATGACACCCACCATAAAGATCCTTCCCAGGGCCTTTTTTCCATCACCAAAGTCCCTTTTGATGCTCTTTCCCCCTGAAAGCAGACTCTGAGGGACGCTCGGATCAATACAACACATTTCACTGTGGAAGGAGCGACTTGGAATGGTTTTAATGGTTTATCCATCCTTGTAACTCCTGAGAAATGCTCTTCAGGGTCAAAGGTTGAAGCCAGTCCTTTGAAGAATCCCATATTGCTGAACTTTGCAGGGAATCATAGCAGGAATGTTAATTAAGCGGAGTCGCACATGGAACACACTCAATGTGTCGTGCACCCAGTAAAACTTTAACAAAAAACCCTCAAACCCATTTTTCCTGCATGTATTCCAGGGCCCAGTCCAGCAGAGATTTTAAGTAACTTTACTAAAGTTAAGTTTAGTTGAGCTGAGACTTAAGTTTGTGCTTAAATACTCGGCTGTAAGAGTCTATATCAAAAAGAACCACAAAAACCCAGCCAGAAATGCCAAGGATACCACATGATCCCAAGTTCCTGAGCTTGAAGGGAAGAATTCTTCTGAATCCCTGTCCATATTTATCTGTTTTATGAGTTCCTCACAGTGTATTTGTTAGGGAAATGGGCCGTGTTAATTGAAAGTCCATGGATCTTCTCTGCTGTGACACACACAGACCATGCCTCTCTTCCCAAATGCTTCATATTTATAAATTGAGTTATTTCTAGGTTCTTGTTTATGTAAAAAAATATTGATTATAGGAGAACTTCAGACAGTTTGTCCCAGAAGTTCCTGTTTAAATTCCTTTTCCATTAACAACACAAATACTGCTTTTATTCCTTTTTTTTTTTTTTTTTTTTTTGAGAAAGAAATCACGAATAACTAAAGGTTTTCACCTTGTGATTAATACATCAGCACCTTGAAAAGGCTCAAACTCTCCTCAAGGTGTATCAGCAAAAGCAGACAAAACATCCTGGAGTTATTTTTCCAGAGGATGGTCAGGATTGGCGTTGCAGTAAATCCCAAATGCCAGTGCAGCCGTGCTTATCCTCCTTTTCAGCTCGGAAACTTGGAAGCTCTTTCGCTGGCCAGCCTTTGCTCCAGCTGCTCCCTTCCCAAGCTTTGAAGGGAGGGATTATCAGAATGTGGCCAGTGGATTCATGGAATGATGGCACCAGCAAAAACAGCGTCTCCAGCTGAAAAACAATTCGGAAAAACTGAAGGGAGGCAGCCACATCCAGTGAAATGTTTTCCCTGGGAAAGCCTCGGTGTGGGCTGGGAACAAGATTCCCACTCTGTTCCAGAGCTTTTGGTTGTGAATGCCGCTGGCGGGGTGTTGGTTCTCCGGGTGAAGGTGGAAAACTGGGATCGCCTCCCAGACACCAAAGCTGGAGCCCCATCCAGGAGCACAGAGCAGAAACCTTTCTTGGACTAAAAAGAGGTTCCAAATAAAGCCACAGCTCTTAAAATGGGAAAAAGTGGGAGCAGCTGGTTGCCCCTCACAACATGGCTTTGGCTCATCCTTAGTAACTCTCCACAGGCCCTCTGGGATTTATTCCACAAATTCTGCAATTCTCTTACTTTCCCTGCTCCTATCCCTTCATCAAGATGTTCAAATTCACGGGCTCATCAATTTGCCAATATGATTCCATCAGTTCTATTTCTGCCACCCCGGCAAACAATCAGTGAAGTCCTTGGAATTGCACCACTCTCAAATTTATAATTAGAAATATTTTAATTGCTGTCTCGCATGGAGAGGGAGATAACTTATCTCTCCTAAAAATAAACAAATCCAAATGGAAAGAATTCATTCATAATTAAATCATTCTCTCCAGAAAACCTACAAGCATGATGGATGATACTGGGATGAGATAAGAGGATTAGAAATATAATTTTAAAATTGTCTTAAGGGGGAAAGTTTACACCCACAGGAGTTAAATGATACCAGATCAGTTGCAGAGAATTAGCTCAGCTCAGCCCCAATTAAACAAAGATATTAGTAAAATAAAACCATAAAAATAAAATGATAGACAGCTTCTTTCAAAGCTGTGATGTGTTTCAAAGAGCAGAAAGGCTTAAGAAAGGAGAAATTAAATATTTGAGAAATTCAGAAAGTTTTTAAGTGGAGTTTAAGTATTGTCTGAATGGGTTCACGTAGAATTTTTTAATCCTTCCCACACGTTGTGGAACAGGGCATGAAACGGTGTAATAAAATAAAATACTCCACGTGGGCAAGCTGAAGACAATCTGGAGCACCCAGGAACTGAAGGAACCTGGGATAAATGCAGGAACCCACGCAACGGCCGCTGGAAAACTGGGATGTGGGAACCCATTTTGGCTTTCACCAAAACTTTGGGACTCGCCCAAGTCGTGCCCAAACTGATGAAATTGGGTTCAGTGCTCTGTCCTCTTATCTCTCAGCACAACTTGATTTCAGGCAATGATCTTTGGGATGGCCACTCCAACCTCCGAAAATGCCAAAGGCGAGCACTTCCAACCTCACTCTTCCCAAAGAGAAGAGCACTTCCAACTTCCCTCTCCCCAAAGAGAGGCACTTCCAACCTCACTCTTCCCAAAGAGAGGCACTTCCAACCTCACTCTTCCCAAAGAGAGGCACTCCCAATCTCACTCTCCCCAAAGAGAGGCACTTCCAACCTCACTCTTCCCAAAGAGAGGCACTTCCAACCTCACTCTTCCCAAAGAGAGGCACTTCCAACCTCACTCTTCCCAAAGAGAGGCACTTCCAACCTCACTCTTCCCAAAGAGAAGAGCACTTCCAACCTCACTCTTCCCAAAGAGAGGCACTTCCAACCTCACTCTTCCCAAAGAGAAGAGCACTTCCAACCTCACTCTTCCCAAAGAGAGGCACTTCCAACCTCACTCTTCACAAAGAGAAGAGCACTTCCAACCTCACTCTTCCCAAAGAGAGGCACTTCCAACCTCACTCTTCCCAAAGAGAGGCACTTCCAACCTCACTCTCCCCAAAGAGAGGCACCTTCATGCCATCAGATGGACTCCAAGGCATCAAGAGCAGCAGGGTGAAATTTTGCTGTTTGCACAATCCTTCAACCCCAGCACAATGCAACATTTTATTTCAGGTGGCTGAATTTTTTATTTTTTTTTATTCTCCCTTTTCTCTGGGGCGTTCTTAAATATTGACATTAATCTGCTCAGTTGGAAGCAACCCAAGCTTCTGTATTTCTTATCCTCCCCGATCGTCTGCACTTCAGATCTGTTTACCAAAGGGCCTGGATTGCATTCCCATAAATCCTGGGATTCGGCTTCGCTGTGATATTAATTTATTGGTGCATTTTCAACATCAATTACTCTCTATCTCACCAGACATAATTCTCTCTTCAAAGCACAGGGAAAACTCGGCAGCTCTTGGCTTTCCTCATCCCCTCCCCTCCCTCTGCTCCGGGAATGTGGATCTGAACAGCAGCAAAGACATCCATGAGAAGGGTCCCAGCTCTGGGGGTGTTTTGGGTTTCCTGATGTTTTGCTGGAATTCTGGTCCAGAAGTTGACAGCAAAGCCACGTTTGTGTTTGTAGGAAGGAGCTTGGAATTGTGGTGGGAGCTCAGACATCTCAATGGGAGAGAGCAGGAGAGGGCAAAGGCTTTCAAAATGCCAAGACTTTAAACCAGTTTTAAGATTTTAAGCTGAAGGGAGACCATCAACCCTTTATTTTTTTTTTAAACCTTCACAGCAGGAATAAACACCTACAGATGTGCACATCTGCATTCCAACCCAGAGCGCCCCACTCCACCAGGCTTTGCCCGGTAGGGGAAAAACCATTCCCAGTCTTGACTTCTTCAGATGAAAAATGGCAGAAGACGATTCTCTGCAAAAGGTCTTCATCCCAGATCTATTCCCTGTGTCCTAATATTGCAGGAAAAAAAGTAATGGGAGGGAAAAACTGCTTTAGCGAAAAAGAGTTAAGTGCCTTCAATTTCTTCCTTCCGTTGGAATGTAAGTGGGGCCTTGGAAATGAAAAATAATTTCTCTTTTGGTGACCTGTTTCGGGCTGGAAGTGCTGTTGCCATTTAAGAAACGCCTGTCAGCCCATCCCTGATGCAGAGAGGGAAAATGAGAAGCACATGGGGCTTTGATCCCAAACCTGACACAGTTTTGCCCTCCTCCGCTGCCCTTGGAGGTGCTCAGGGTGGGAGCCTTGCAGCCTGCGCTTTCCCATCTGCTGGAAAAGCGGGAGCATTTCCTACTGCATTTCCTTCCTGCTGCTTTTGGCCAGAATTAATTACCACTGAAGAAGAATTATAATTATTGCCCCTTGGTTTTTTTCCACTCAACGTCTCAGAAGTGTTCAGTTCTTGGTAGTGCAATGAGAAAGTCCCAATTTTCCTTTTTTTTTTTTATCCCTAAAAACCCAAATCCCTTCCTTACATGGGGAGTGAGACCTGCAAGTGCTATAAGGGGATTCCAGAGGCAGAAAACCCCTAAAATTTTTCTCACCTTTTTTTTTCCCCTCAGTTGCCCAATCATCCCAAACAGAGCTGGATCCCATGAAATGATGGAAAATTCTTATTTTCAGCCCACCACCCCTTTGAGATTTATTCCTGTACAGCTGCCACAGGAATTCCAGCCTCCCTTTGGGTCTAATTTTTCCCTAATTTCCCCCCTAGTCCTATATATTTTTTTTTTCTCCCTAGTTCTGTATATTCTATTTCTCTACCTATTTCTCTATCATTCATTTAAATCCCCCTATTTTGTCCAACAGTTATTCCTCAGCAGGTTATTAATTCCAGTGGAAAGGGAGTGATTTTTCTGCAGTCCCTTTCCATTGGGATACCTTTCCATCTTGCCCCACTGAAGTGCAGCCCAGATGTTAAGCACATTTCACTGTGCAGTCGGCGTGTGCGTATTTTTAACATAACTTGTCTTGAAAATATTTATTCAAGCCAAGACAACAGAAAATTAGAGTAATTTGATTGCTCGGGCTTAAGGAATAGATTACTACTGTTCCAGATGTGAGGAACAACAGACTACTTGCTCTCTCCAGGCTGGGAAAAAAAAAAAAAAAACAAAAACCAAAACCCTTTGGCTCCTGATTCCAACCATATTTGCTATTATGTTCCCAGTAAATCTTTTAAAAATCGAACACTCCTAAAGATTTTCACTTCCAACTTTTGCCAGCCGGCGCTAGGAGAATTCCAGCCCCGAATCAGCTCGTTAGGAAGGGGTTCAAAACGGGCCCTGCTCCAAGGGGACGATTACAAAGTGAGGTTGTAAATCATCCTTGCTGGGGAATCAGGGTGCCAGATCTCTCTGGAGCTCACTCGGGGCTTGGACCGCGCAGGGTTTTCAGCAGGCAGCGCTGATTTCGTTCCAAAATGAGGCGTTTTGGCACAAAAGTTGCATAATCTGGATTGCAGGTTGGTTTTCTTCTCGTCTTCAACTAAACCTTTGTTTGTTTGTTTGTTTGTTTAGATCTGCAGTTATCACTCTGATTTTTGGACCTGCTTTAATTGGGTTTCCCCCCTCTTTGGGTGAATTACCAGCGGTTATCGTTTTTATGCAGATTCTTTGCATCACTCACCATGGTTCTGAATGTGCAGAAGTGGGCAGTAGGAAAACAAGATGGAAACACTGATTTGCTTTCCCAGGATTTAAAATACATATTCCCAACAGCTTGTGTTAGTAAGTGGTTGTACAGTCAGAAAATTGTGGAAGATTGTTTTAACGTGAACTTCTCTTCACGTGAGAGCTGCTGACACAAAACCGGGGTCATGACTCCTCAATGCAGATGATGGGCAGATATTTTGCTAAAATAACCATTTTGCTGTGGGTCTCATCTCCATTTTCCTTTATTTCTGGGCGTGTTTGCCATTTTTATCACTCTCAGAGACAGAAAGTCAATGATTAATAAAGAAAGAATTGAGGTGGAAGGTCACATGTTGTTAAAGAAAGGATCATTCTCAGGCTGTCTCTGGTGTTCCCTCCAAACCCTGTGCTGTTCCCTTCTCCAGAGGCTGCTCTGTTTATTTGGAAGATTATTTTTCAAGGATTAGCTTTCTCTTTTTTTAAATTTTTTTTTTCTTTCCCTTGACCTTTTTCAACAAAAAAAAGTCTGTGTAGGGTTTTCCAGAGCCTGCACCATGCGATTTAAAGCATTCCTCATTACAGATCCCCCCTCTCTGTGCCACCAGCTGACTCTGCTCCAGCAGTGCATGGAAAAGAGACAGAAAACCTTTGCTCCAGTGTCTGCTTCTGCTTAAGGAGTTTTCTCGTTAAGGGTGAAGATGAGCACGAGGAAGCAGCCAATAATTGCTCTTGTACAACAATAATTGTTCTTGTGCAGCAGCTCCCTGCGTTTAAACTGATTTCCTTAAATCCAGCCTTCTTTGCTGTATTCTGGACGGCAAAGAATGTCAGATATTTCTGCAGCAATGCCAGATTTTTCTCCCGCCAGAGCTGAGTGAAGGAATCAGTGAAGTAAAACACCAGTTCTGCTCCTTTTCGGGCAAACCCTGAGCCTCCCTTAGACTGAGTCTAACCATCCTTAGGGCCCATCCTTAAAGCCAGGTTTAGTGAAGAACAGCCCTTTGAGTCACGGCTCTCTCCTTCTGAGGCAACGAAAGCAGAATCTTTAAATGGATAAACGAACTTGGGCTGCTGCTCCGTTACTCTGGCAGCTGCAAGTCTGGTTGAGTTGTCTGAAGGGAGAGCTCCTTCCACACTCACCTTTTGAGGAGTAGAAATTTGTGAATAAAAGGTGCTTAGGGGCTGAGTTGCTGCTGAGATCCCAGCCCCTCGTGTCATTTTTCACATAATAACTGAGCAGAGCACCCTCGGCAAGGGAACTCGAGCCCCGCTGCTGAATGTGAACTGACAGCCCAGTGAAAACAAAAGTCTTCATTTTCCTTGTTTGTCTGCTCTGTACCCAGCCAGAAACTGCTCCGAGTGCTCTTATTAGATCTCCAGGAGAAATCCCGGGGTTCTAAAATCGCTGAGTACACATGAGCGGTGCCACGGCGTCCTCGCCCCGTGCCAAAGCAAATCCTGGAGTTGAGCAATCCTCGTGCTCGGTGTTTGGCGGGGCTGAGCTGCTCGCAGGAGCTCACAATCTCTGCAGTTTATCGAGGTGCCACCAGCAAACTCCGTGGCCTTGGATTTCATTTCATTTCATTCCATTTAATTTCATTCCATTGCATTCCACCCCCTGCAAACCCCGCAGTGGTGTCAGCCCCTCTGGCTCCTGCCCTGGCTCCGTGGGTGCTGCTGGGTTTTGCTCCCGTGGTTCTTTTGTGTCTCTTAGGTCACAGCAGGAGGTTCTGGATGTGCCAGAAAATTCCCAAGCAAGAGTCGGTCAAAGCCATGGTCCTTGCTCACTCTGAATTCCATCGATCCCAGCCTTATTTTGCATCGCCATCTGCCAAACTCCCACCCCTTTCAGTCCCTAAACCCTGGTGAGGTGGCTCTGGTGGCTGCCCAGCCCCTCTCCCGAGCTGTGTAAATAAACATTCCATTTAATTAAATCCTGGAGCCCGCTGAAGTGGCCTGCAGCAGATGAAAGGGGCTGCAGGCCGTCGGCCTGTGACGCTTTGGGAGGGCTTTCAGACATTTCTGCGCCTTTCTTTGCTTTTACTTCGCTGCCTTTATTTCCTGGCGGAGCGGCTGTGAGCTAATAGCTTTGTAAGGCACTTCTCCTGCACTTGTGCAGCTCTCAGAAGTGCTCAGCATTTCCTCATCCAGTGGCAGCTTTTCTGGAGGCTTCAATGGGAGCAGCAGCGAGCCCAAGTGCCTCTTGAAAAACCCACACCGCTCTCCCTGGAGCTGTTTGACTCCTCGCGGAATAAAGGCAGCAGCATCACAAGTGATGATTGGAGCAGTCACAATTCCAGCACATTCCTCGGTGTCTGTTTGATCCCAGTGCCACCAGACACTCCTTTGCGTGGGGCTGCAGTCAGGGCAGGGGACGCACAAAGATTAATTTGTTGTTAAGGGTTAATTGCCAAGGAGGAATCCCCGCTCAAATCAAACGTGTCCCTGGGAAAGTTCCTCTTTTCTCTCGCTGTCTGTTGGTTTTGCTCCAAGTTTAATCACTCAGGGCAGGGAATCTCCTGGCCTCTCTCCAGCCTGGCTCTTTCCCATCACAGTGGCACTTGGGACTTTCTTCTGACCCCAGTGCATGAGAAGCCAACCCCACCACGCAGCTCTCCGCCGACTTCCAAGGGTTCTGAAGTGGTTTTGTATTTATTTATTTGGAATGTAAACCCACCTGCACTACTTTTCATAAATGCAAGCCGAGATCTCCAGGACTTCTGCGTCTGCAGCTCAGTGTTTATCCACTGGAGCTGGGGTCAGGTTCTCTGGGACTGGCACAAAATCAGGGATGGTGGCACTCACTCAGGGACAGTGGCATTCAGGGATGGTGGCACTCAGGGAGCCAAATCTGAAAGCTTGGGGCACTCAGGGATTTGTGCCTGTTGGTCAGAACCTCCTCAGAAACAGTGGGAGCTGTTGTTCCCGGAACTGGGGAGCACCACATGGATATGGACAGGAGCTCCAGGGGGAGAGCTGGTGGCACTGCACCCAGAGCTGGTGGCACTGCACTCAGAGCTGGTGGTACTGCACCCAGAGCTGGTGGCACTGCACTCAGAGCTGGTGGTACTGCACCCAGAGCTGGTGGCACTGCACTCAGAGCTGGTGGCACTGCACTCAGAGCTGGTGGCACTGCACCCAGAGCTGGTGGCACTGCACCCAGAGCTGGTGGTACTGCACCCAGAGCTGGCGAGGTCACCCTGGCCCCAGGAGGTTGAAAAGAAATCAGAAGAAATCCGAAAAGCTGATTTCTTTTCCTGGCCTCCTCAGGAAAGGAGGAACCTGCCGTGTCTTTAAGGTGCTGCTGTTTGTGCTCCACAGTGTGGAAATATGAGTAGAGAGCGTTTCTTTTCCTCTGCTACACTTAAAGAGCTTCAGGTACACAGGGAGAGCCTTGCAAGGGGCAGATGGAGGCTGGAAAATTTGCAGGTGCCTCATCCCATTCTCCACTTCCATCCCTCCCATTGCTGGGAAGTAAAAGTTCATCGTTGGGCTGGTACAAAGTGGGCAGGATATCTCTGATTCCATTTCTCAGAGTTTGTTTAAACACAGCAAAATGTTCAGAGGAGTTTGGGTTCTTTCCTGGAAGGTCAAACTGGGAAGGGCAATGTCCAGGGCTCACAGACAGCAGCTCTGTCAGCTCACGTCACTTATTTCCGGATTTATCTCTTGGATTCACACACCCCACTGCAAAAATCACTCCTCATTTACATCCCTGTGCTCAGCTTTGCATTAGTGTAGAACTGCCCAAATACCTTTAATAATTAATTCCATCCTGGAAGGGTATAACAGAGGTTCTGCTCATTGCTGACAACAAATAACAATCACATTTATTGCTTTGGATATCACACTGCAGATGACTAAAACTCCAGGCTGACAATGTCTTTGGAGAGCTCAGGTAGATCTGGATAAAGTTGGTGCAATAACTCCTTTTTTTTCTTTTTAATGAATTTTAGCTTGAAGGAGCAGCAGCAAAGCTTCTTCTTTCTTTCTTTCTTTCTTTCTTTTCATTTCGGGAGGGAGGGAGGGAGGGAGGGAGGGAGGGAGGGAGGGAGGGAGGGAGGGAGGGAGGGAGGGAGGGAGGGAGGAGGAAGGAAGGGAGGAGGGATGAAGGGAGAGAATGGAGGAAGGGAGGAATCGGGAGGAGGTAAGGGCAGGGAAGGGAAGGGAAGGGAAGGGAAGGGAAGGGAAGTGGAAGGGGAAGGGAAGGGAGGGAAGGGGAAGGAAGGGAGAGGGAAGGAGGGAAGGGACGGGAAGGGAAGCATGGAAGGGAAGGGAAGGTTGGGGAAGGAAGGTTTGGGGAAGTTGTGAGTGGAAGGGAAGGAAAGGGAAGGGGAAGGGTGAAGGGAAGAGGAAGGGAAGGGAAGGGAAGGGAAGGGAAGGGAAGGGCATCCTTTCCTTTCCTTTCCTTTTCCTTCTTTCCTTTCCTTTCCTTTCCTTTCCTTTCCTTTCCTTTCCTTTCCTTCTTTCTAGTAAAAATCTCCACACTCTCTGCATCAATCACATAATTGAAAGGCATTAATCAGCAGTCATAGTTTCTGGGCACAGGAAATGCTTCTCAGCACACACCGGGAACGCTCACAGGTTGGGTTGTGCTCTCTGGGATGTGGCAGCACCCCAAACTCTGCATCCCAGCCCCAAAGCTGGCTCTGCTCAGCTGTGTGTGTGTGCTCCGTGTCTGTGGGACTGTGTCTGGGTAGGGATCCAACGCTTCCAAAGCTCCAAGGCACTAATGCAAGGAAACCAAAATCACAGGGCACGATTTGCTCCGTGGTTTGGAGGGAACCGCATCTCCCGAGAATTCCCACCCTCAGCACGCCCAGTCCAGGCATTCCAAACAGGAGCCAATCTGCTGAGAAAAGGGGTGGGAAAAGACACTTCGGCATGGTTGGTATTTGCAGTTTATCCACATTTGCACTGAGAGATGGGAAGTGTATTGGAGCATCCCAGTGGCCCTGGATGTGGCAGGAATAATTTCATCCTTTTACCCAGGATATTCCTCCCTGTGGAATCCAGTCCTGCTTTAAACACATCCTTTTGTGAACGTGGCTCCTACTGCAGGAGTTTTTCACCCTGCCTTTGGCTTAAATAGAGAATATTTCTGACAGGCTATGGACTCCTCATCCCTGGAAGTGTCCAAAGCCAAGTTTTACGGGGTTTGGAGCAACCTGGGACAGTGGAAGGTGTCTCTGCCTATGGCAGGAGGTGAAAAAAAATCAGAGAATCCCAGAGAGATTTGGGTTGGAAGAGTCCTTAAAATCCATCCTGTTCCACCCCCTGCCATGGGCAGGGACACCTTCCACTATCCCACTATTCCTTCCACACTTCCACTGCCCCAGGTTGCTCCAACCTGGCCTTGGGCACTTCCAGGGATGGAGCAGCCACAGCTCCTCTGGGAAAACCATTCCAGGGCCTCACCACCCTCACAGGTAACAATTTCTCCCCAATTTTTAACCTAAACTTGCTCTCTTTTGGTTTAAATCTCTTCTCTTATGCCCCTCCTGAGTCTTTAATAGCTAATTTTTTTTGAATATTATTGCAATGCTCTAATCTGCTATCCCTGGCCTTATATAAACACTATGGGTAACAGCAGCACACAAACCCCCTGTCAGAGTTAATTAATTGGGGAATTTGGGTGAGAAAATACACAACTTGGCAGTGCTGTGCTTCAGGAGGATTAAAGACAGGCACAAACCTGAAACAGCATCCAAAATCATTAACTGATGCTGGATTTTCTAAGTATCTCAGTAAGATCTGGATTAGGTTCAAATATTCCTCGAACATCCATGTGTTACACAGTGGAAAGATTTTAGTCTTTTAATGCCAAAGGGAAAGGAGTTTGGTTACTTCAGCACTTTAATTTAAATTAAACAGGTGTTAGATTGTGATATTTGACCAGAATCCTGAACATGATAAGGGAATTGCCAGAATAAAAAAAAAAATATGCGTATTTCCAACATATTTTTCCTATCACTGCTGGAGTGTTTAGACTTGGTGCAATCAGTGCTCTGTACCTCTCAGGCAGGAATCCTCCCAAAAATCCTCCCTCAAAAGATCAGGACTGCACTTGGGAAAGGTCTCTCTCCATCCTTCATCCATCAGGATTTTCTGTTTTGGTAAAACGAGTCTTGCACACGATGGTGAGGGGGGCAAAGCAGAGGCTGAAGCTCCTGGAAAGGGGAAAGGGGAAAGGACCTGGGAATGAACTCTAGGAAACTTGAAAAGCCAAACAGCACAAAAATCTGGCTTGACCACAAGGAGTGGTTTGGGAACTGGTTACAGATGAGTGGAGAAAAGCTGAAAATATTCCCTAGGAAATGAGGGAGAATTCTCCGGGCCGTTCCTCCATCTCCATTTCCTGGTGTCATGTTTGCCCCGGAGCTGTGTTTTCCTTGCCCTGTAAATAGTCCATCCAAAATCTTCCTGGACACTGCCAGAGCTGAGGGACGGGAATGAAGCAGCAGTGAAATGGAGCCCTGAAATGAGTGTGTGAGCATTTGAGCTCAGCACCATCCCTAGGCCCGGCTTACTTTGGCAGCCGCTCTGATCACCTGCTGAGCCTGAGATTGCTGCTCTCCTTCAGCCTGGAGAGCAAGGATTGGGAGCAGCCACACAAATCCTGGCACTGCTGTGGGCTTTGCTCCTGGGGGAGGGAACAGGGGATGCCCTGGAATTTCCTAAACCCTGGCATTGATGTGGGCTTTGCTCCTGGGGAAGGAACAGGGGGTGCCCTGGCATTTCCTAAACCCTGGCACTGCTGTGGGCTTTGTTCCTGGGGAAGGAACAGAGGGTCCCCTGGAATTTCCTAAACCTCGGCACTGCTGTGGGCTTTGAGCTTCTGGGGGAGGGAATAGGGGATCCTCTGGAACCTCACAAACCCTAGCACTGCTGTGGATTTTGCTCTTGGGGAAGGAACAGGGGATCCCCTGGAATTTCCTAAACCCTGGCACTACTCTGGGCTTTGTTCCTGGGGAAGGGAACAGGGGGTCCCCTGGAAGCTCCTAATCCCCGGCACTGCTGTGGGTTTTACTCCTGGAGTAGAGAACAGGGGGGTTCCTCTGGAAGTTCATCTGGACGTGCCGCTGTGCTCAGCGTGTTTATTTGGATTGCCTTGCCTTCCAGAGGGAGCCTATATCCATTTCCAGCCTAACGAGTTCCTTAAAGCATGGCAGTTGCCACGGCTTTGAAACCTAATCCCTGTGGCTCTGCAGTAGCACTACACCAAACGCCGAGCTTCTTGTTTGTTGAGCTAATAAAAAAATCATCAGTGGTTTATCCTTCCGTGAGGCTTCCGCGGCTGCTAAAGCAGTTAGGGCTGAACAAGCCAACTCTGCCCTGCTCCTGTCGATTTTCCATTGTACAGGCTATTAACTTTTAGAGACCGTGGGCTGGGTTTTTGTGGCAAAGACATTACGGGGTCACGAAGCCCACAGACATTTTTGCTGCTGGGTGCAATTAAGGTGAAGGCTGGCCGACGTCTTAATTGTGTTTTTTAGAAGTGGCTCTTTTGCACCGACAAGAACAGCCCTGGCTGAGCTTTGGGAAGTGCAGGATTGCTGCATAGTGTAAGGATTCAGGAGATTGATTTGGTCAAACCTTTGGGTTTGGTGGCTGTTGTTAGGCTGCTGGCACGGGGCTGGCAGTGCTGAGCTCTGCATGCCTGGGATGGGATGGGATGGGATGGGATGGGATGGGATGGGATGGGATGGGATGGGATGGGATGGGATGGGATGGGATGGGATTCCCTGGAATATCCTTGGAAATTATGGGGAATGCAGTGCAGGACCGTGCTTCAGCCATTGATGAAACTTAAGATCCCCCCAAAAAGCAGCAGTGAAAATAAATTCGGATTTCATTTTTCTTGATGTCAGTGAGTACCTGACTCCAGACGATCCTGCTGAACCTTGGATTTAGGAAACCTTCTTACAGTAAATAAGTTGTAACTGTGGCTAAATCAATCAACTCCTTCCATCAACGGAGGGATTAAAGAGAAACCTCTGAAGCATTGCTGTAAACCTTTTGTGCAGACTAATTACCTGCATAATTGCTTTTGTTGGATCAGAAGTGCCACCAGCGCAGGACAAGGGGCAGGACAAGGGGCAGGACAAGGACAGCCCGTGCTGTGATTGGAACCCAACCCAGAGCCATGAGAAGGGAGTTCAGTTTTCACCTCCCAGAGCCCCTGCCCTCTCTGGAGGCTGCTAATAAACGCAAATCATCTGGAGAGCTTTGGTTTGGCGCTGGTCTCTGGGGGATGCGGGTCAAGATCCCGCCTGCCACTGCTTCCCTCAGCGTTCCTGAGGAGACCTGAGCTGGGCCCAGCTCTCCACACACGCAAGGAGCAGCCCTTGAAGCAGGAGCTCGACTTGAAGCAAAATTTAAGAAAACAGCCTTTTAGCTGAAGAAATGAAGTTTCGAATCCACCTTCCGAGCCTGTCTCAGATCAGACCAGTGTGGGTTTTAGGACGTAAGTTCCTCCTGAACAATCAATGTAGCTCAGTCCCGGCTTGGCCAAAGCATCCAGCTCTGGCATCAGTTAAATATTTACATTCCCCCCCTTTTTTTTAATATATAAATTGTGCTCTATTAGCATAGGTTTCACAGTGTGGCCTTGTGTTTCAGCCTCTGGCTGAGGCTGGCAGTTTGTGCATTAATCACCACCGAGCCATGTAAAATCCGAGGCATGAGGCTGCAGCCATCCAGCAGGCAGCATTTACTGCTCCATCATGGGCAGCCAATAAGTCACGGGGCAACGTCTGCCTCGGACCACGAGGATCTGCAAGAAAAGGGAGCGTGTTTACACTGGGGGGGACTTCTGTGTATTTAAGGAGTAATTGTTTCGGGCCCTCCCATTAATTCGTCAGCTGACACGGGCCCGTTTTTCGTCGCCGCAACAAAAATAATTATCGGGCTCGAAAAAAATACTCGTGGATTTGCACATGGCAGCCTTCTGCTGTGGTTTTCTTCACAAGTTATAAGGGTTTAATTGTGGCTTGCCGGCCTCCTTATCCTCTGCAGTCAGTCGCGGCCCCCGAGCGCTGAGGTGCGAGGAGTTACGGCGTGCCGCGATTTATGGGGGACGTAAATGATTTCTTGTTTGCCCTCCCTGGGCTTGGCTGCCTTTGCCTTCTTTCGAGCCTTTGTGGGTGGATTTAGTGCAGTGGCACTGATGGAAGCCAGGGACAAGCCAGCAGGTGCAGCGCAAAGCCCTGTCCAGCCACTTCATCCTTCGTCTCCGAACACGTCTGCGCCGAGCAGGCGCTGCTCGTTCTGCTGGTGCAGAGGGAAATAAACGGGAACCTCTGCCAGGAGAGGGGCAGGCCCCCAGAATGCTTGTGCACGGCACTGGTGCCTTCAGGAAAGCAAATTTCCATGAGTCAACGTGGGCTGTGGATCACTCAGAGTCACAGGGATGAGTAGGCTTTGCAAGGGAGGCTCTGGAGGGATCTCAGTGCTTTTCAGACTCCGAAACGTTCATCCCGGACAACCCAGGTATTGTTGTGCTACAGCCTCCCAATGCTCCTTCCATCCCGCCCTGGACTCTTCTTCATCATTCCTGGCACTGGAGAATCTTCACTTAATGGTGCCCCAGGACATCCTTCTCTTTCTCCACTTCCTCATGGTATTCTGATGTGACTCCTCTGGTTTTTGTCACATCCACTTCTGGAGAAGCCCCATCCAGTGATTTCTTCCTGCTTTTGTCAGCTTTTTGCTTCCTTCTCTTGCAGTCGTCCAGTTTTCTTTGGGTGCTTCCCATTTCCACTTCTGCTTCTCTCTTTCTGCCAGTCTGAGATGCCCAGAAGAGCTCATGGAAAAAAATCCAGGACGGTTTGCAGAGATGGGAAATTTGCATTTAATTGCCTTTGTAAATTTGCTTGACAAGCAGCTCCGCTGTGCCCTCTTCCAGTGTTACACCTACCAAGGATCCACCAGACTCTGGTTCCACATCCATTAAAACCTCTTTTTTATGAGCAGGAAAACACCGTGTTCCTCTGATATCTTCCTTCCACATCCCTCGTATTTCAGACTGAGCAGAGTACAAATAATACCTCCAAGAAACTCTCGGAGGTTCTGTGAGTTTGTGCCGCGCAGGATCATTCCGGGTCCACCTGAGCGGTGCCATCCCGGGAATGCCGTGCTCCAGGTCTGCTCGAAGAGCCACCGTGGCCACGTTTCTCCAGCCCAGAAGCACAAAGGCTCCACTGTGAGCAGTGAAATGCTGGCCCTCGGCCAAGTGGCCGTTTCTTTTCTTCGTTCCCTGTCATTAAAGCTGTGGCTTGCTCCAGGGCGCAGTGTTTTGCTCTTCTTAAGTGGAACTGTTAACGACCCAATTTGGAGTAATGTAAAGTGCACCCAGATTCCACGGTGACTTCTAAATCCATCTAACATTAATGATAATATGTAATTAATAGCTGCAATCAAAAGGAATTGTAGGGCGGTAATTAGAAATTTAGGATTAAGGTATTAGCATGTAAAATGGGCCTCTTTAAAAACCTCTTCTTCCCGGAGATGGCTCCGATCCAGCGGAAGAAAACAAATTTTAACTGATATGACCTTCGCTAAAGACCAAATTACTAAAAATACTGACTCGAGGAAGGCACCAGGCTGCTGCCAAAACATCCAAAGGTGTTTGAAGAGTTTGCAGAGACTCAGATGTAACATTCACATCATTTCCTGACAACTTTGAGATTCCAGAGCGAGTCTTAAGAATTACGCTTGTGAGAAGGAGTTTTACTGGAGTTTTTTTGGTTCAAATACAACTGCTCCCCTCTGGGCCAAAAGCTGGTGTATCCTCATGGGAGAGAGCAGATCTGCAGGAAAAGGGGAGGCAGAGGGGTCGGGTGCATCAATCACTTTTGCCCTGAAACCATAAATAGGGCACCGGGATTCTTCCTGATGGCTCATCCTAAATGGGTTGATCCTTGCCTTTATCTCCAGCCCTGGAGAGCTTGAAGGTTTTGAAAGACCCCCAGGCAGAGAGGTCCTGCTGATGAAAGTGCCAGTAGCGGTGGTGAGGTGCTCTGATGGATGGAAGAGACGGGATATAAATGGAGTCCCTAACAATTTCCAGTCCTGCACTAAATGAAATCATCCCGCTGCACGTCTCCCTTTTGAAGCTGTAAATTGATGTCTCGTGTGTTTGAAGCCCACAGAGCCCAAATTGTTCGGTGGTGTTGAAAATTTCCCTATCTAATGCCAATTAGGAACCTGCCCAGGGCGATCAATAATGATAACACTGCAGATAAGGAACAGGTAGAGGTGCAGGAGTTTTACATTTTAACAGCTGCAACAAAGTTAACCCTTTGAAGGTTATTAGCACCCCACAACTTCATCTCTGCCCCGGCTGCATGGAGCAGCCTGGAGAGCTCCAGAGGGTCCTTTGCCAGCAGAAAATGCATTTTGGACACGGTGATGACAGTTTGGAACTCTGGAGGAATCATTTAAATCCTGTGGGGAGCAGCTGAGGGAGCTGGGGAAGCTCAGCCGGGAGAAAAGGAGGCTCAGGAGGGAGCTTGTGGCTCTGAACAACTCCTGACAGGAGGGGACAGCCAGGGAACAGGGATGGGATGGGGAACGGCCTCAAGGAAGGTCAGGTTGGATATTGGAAAGAATTTCTCCATGGAAAGGGTGGCCAGGACTGGGAAGGGCTGCCCTAGAAGGTTTGGAGTCCCCATTCCTGGTGGTGTCCAAGGAATTTCTGGATGTGGCACTCAGTGCTCTGGGCTGGGGATGAGGTGGACATCAGGCACTCAGATGATTCTCCAAGTTTTCTCCAGCCTCTGGGATTCTGGGGTTCTGTGATCTGGTAAACTCTTATCTTCTGCATCAAGGTTTTGGCAGAACCAGCTTTCCCTCTGCTTTTCCAGCCATGGAATAACCAGGTGGAGCACAACTGACTGTGAAATCCATCGTGCAGCATTTCACCCTCCTCAGCAGGGACGGCTTTAGAAGGTCTGTCCTGGGGCAGATTTTATTGTGTGTAATTACAGGCTCTTGTCTCCCAAAATATTCAAAATAGCAGCTTCACCTGAGCATGGAAGGTGGAGGCATCTTGCAGGAGTATATTTTTAACATGGACTGATTTTTTAAATAATCCATGGAAAGTTTGTCCTGTGGGATGAGGATGAGTATTCATAGGGTTTGACCTGTGGTGTCACATACTATTAAAGGCAGTAGATTCTCCTCGAGAGACACTTGCCTTACTCAAAGGGCAGAAATGCTCAGCAATTCCCCATCTTCTTGCACTTTTCCCTCGTTCAACTGACTGAAATATTCCCAATTCCCACCTCCTTCGGAAAGAGGAGAATTCTAATGCAGACAGAGAGGTCCTGAAAATCCTTCCCCATATTAAAGGTTGTAAGCAAAATGTGAGATATATGATAGAAAAGCCAGGATGGTGCCAGCTTTTAAACAGACAAGAAAATGAGTAAATAATGGGTTGTATCCATTAGAGTCTGTCTAAATTTCCTTCAGCAGCTCCGGGGTGGGCTGCAAAGTGGCTGATTGCAAAATGGAATATCTGGAGAGATCAGATGGAAACGTGTGGGGAGCTCACAAAGGATCAGTGGAACGGAGAATGCAAAAGGCAGAAAAGGAAGATGAGGGAGATAGGACCGAGAGGAAAAACAGCCAGGAGGCAGATCTGTGGGAAGATCCTGGAATGGATCAGTCAGGTAGGAACCAGACAGAGGGAAAGATGAAGTGTTGGTCTGGAATGTGCAGAAAAGCAAAAAAAAAAAAAAAAAAAACAACCAAAAACCAAAACCCAAGCACTTAGGATAATTAGCTTTTCTCTAAGCCTGTATCACTTTATCTGCCATTCCAGTTTTCCCGAAGTTCTATCCAAGTGGGAGAGCTGGGGAGTGTGTTCGCTGGAGATTTTATCCCCCTGTTTAAGGGGGAGTTGATGTTTCTGGTAGATGTGCAGCTATAAAATGTTCATGGGTTATTTGGCCAAAAAGATCTGTGCCTAAGCCCCCTGTGAAGCTGTCCTGCCCTGACCCTGCTGCCAGCCGGCGTGGGATAACTCCCCGTTGGTGTCTGTAGTCGTGTCTTGCCCAATCTTGTTTTTAATGTCTCGGGAAATTGGGCTTTTATCACTTCCTTAGGCAAATTCCTTCGCTGGATAACAAAGCTCACTTGGGGAAGGCTTTCTGCTCAGATTCTGGGAGAGGCTTGCAAAGGGAGAACTTTTTCTTATGTTACACATGAATTCTGAATAGTTTATCTTATTATTCAGACTTCTAACTCCTTCTCTGAACACCTCCTTGCTCTTTTTGCTGTTTTGGGTATCCCGCAGCGAGATCCGAATTGCAATCACGTTCATTTTTCCTGCAGAAAAAAAAAAGAAACTACTGATTATACAAATAACTGTATCAATTCAGTATAGCATCCGGGTATGGAGTGAGCCCCTGGCGTGGTACAAAGGATGCCCGTGAAGAAGACGCTTTGAATTTTTTGCAGGTTTTAACGGGATTTATTTTCCACCTTAAAAAGGGTGGGATTTCCATCTCTGCCCCAAAAGAAGGTCCATCCCAGGCTGTGCTTCCACTGGATGTGTCCATCCCTCCACTTAGCATCCGTACATTCCTCGTGCTCTGGAGTCTGCCAAGCAGGACATCCTCATTTCTAGACTCATTTTGCTCCCTCCTTTTCTCTGCACAACAGATTTATTCCCCATTAAAATCTTCAATTATTTCTGGGCTTGATGTCATCCCAGTTATCTTCTTTCTTTGACTCACAGTCTCCAGTTCATCTTAAAAACGCAGGTAAGGCTTTCTGTAAACCTCACTGAAGTTTATTTAATCACAAAGGCTTTACAAGGCCTGACTCCACACTTGTGCAATAGGGTGATAAAATCAGATCTTGGCCAACTTCTCCGTGGGAAGTGTGTTTGAATACACTTTACTTGGCTTTTCACAGCCTGTTGTGACTTCTCATTAACTTAAACCCAACGTTTCTTAATAGGTTGGAACAGATAATTATCTTGCCAGTGTGTTTAGAAGAGTCATCATTTATCTGGAATGATTCCACGGATAAATACAACCTTAACGGGATAATGGCTCTGTCTGCTGATCACATTTCTCAGGCTGACTCTTCTTCCATACAAATCTAATTGTTCAAGTTAAAGCTGGGCATTAGGGAATTTTTAAGAAGTAAGAATTAACTTTTAAACTCCACATGCAAAATTCAGTTGTGATATTGCCGGGAGAAGAAGGAACGGCCTCAAGCTGTGCCAGGTTGGACATCAGGAGGGATTTCCTGATGGAAAGGGTGGTCAGGCCTTGGAGAGGGATGGAGACCCCCATCCCTGGAGGTGTCCAAGGAACGAGGATGTCAGGGCTGGTGACAAGGTGGGGAACAGGCACAGCTTGGAACTGCTGACCTCGGAGGGCTTTTCCAACCTCAGCAATCCTGTCATTCTGTGATCTAATATTAGGCGGATTTTTTTTTTTCCCTATTTTGAAGTGGTGACAGCAAATGGGCAAGTCTGTTCCAGTGCCCCAAAACGCTGTGAGCAAATCCCTGACTCATCCCTTCCCAGGGCTGGCTGGGAACTCACCTGGAATTATCCCAGAGCTTTTCCAAGGGGAGGTGGCACCGCTCTCACTTTCATGCCCAGCAATCCTGAGTCATCACAGGTAGAAATGGAATTCAGGGACGTCTTCTGGACTTTTTTTTTTGGGATGTTTTCTTTTACTGTGCTGGGGTGGTTTGTTCCTGCACGGTGCAGCTGCTCTGTGAGTTCCCTTCAATCAAATAAAGCGTTTACTTGGGCACGGTGATGCTTTGCCCTTCTTTGGAACTTTAATTGGGGAATATCAGCAAATCACCACTCACCAGTCTGCAGAACTTCCACAAATAGCAAAGTTTGGCCTTCTAATGTGGTTCCTCCCGTAGATGAGCTGATGGGTGTCTGCTCTGTGAGATTCATGGTCATGTTTTCAAAGCCTGGTTAAGAAAACATCAATATGAACACTCCAGGGTTTTAAAAAACCAAAGTACTGCGTGTGGTCATTGTGTTGTCAGTTCTGGAGTTCCAAATAACAAATGCTGCACGTGGTCACAGTGTTGTTTAATCCTTTCTGTTTAATTTTGGTTAATGTGTGTTACCTGTTGGCAGAATATAGTTGTTTTGTGGGCTCTTCACACTAAAATATTTCCAGGTGTGCCAAAATAGCCACAGAAAATCCACTGTGGAGTGCCAAATGTGTGTAACCCACTGTGGGATTGTGCTGGGCCTGTGGACACAGGGATGAACCAGTCTGGTCCCAGCTGGAACAACAGCACCTCAGATCCCACTCTTGGAGGGGTTTTACCACAGGAGTTGTCCCACTTCTGGGCTAGGAGAGCTGGAAGGAAAAGGAGGGATAGGGAACCAAGCACCCCAACCCCTGGGACCAGCTCCTGGATATTTGCCACCTACCCCCCATGACAGCAATATTAACACTGGATCTGCCTTTTTTCCCCTTAAACCCTGCAAGTTTAAGCCACGTGGGCCCAAATCTTTGGGTTAGGTGAGGGCTGTGTGGGTTAGACAAGCTCAGCTGTTAATTAAAAGCAGAGAATGAGAAGGGATGGCCCCAAACAGGCCAAAATCTCAGCTGGTGCCAGTGTGTGCCACCGCTGGCTGTGCCACTTCCCTGTGCCCAGCACTGCTCTGCCCTGGGGACCTGCACAGGCCAGGATGTGCTCCTAGGGGAGTTCTAGTGCCTTCAAATCCCGTGTTTACACTGGGAGTACTTGGCAGAGTGTTGGAAAAGCAGGGCAGCCAGGTGGGCTTTTAAGCCAGGCCTTATTTGTTAAAAGGGCACTCGCTGTGTCTGAGCCAAACAGTTTGTATGACCTGGTGTTTACAATCTCTGGTGATTTTTTAATGGAAAGGAAGAGTTGCCAGCACGTCAAATAAAGGCAGAACCTCTTTGCATACCCTCACATGCTGTGTTTTATGAGTGAAATCTCGGAATAAGCTGAAGGATGGTGTCAAAGCGAAATGGAAGTGCCTCAGAACATTCCTGTTCTCTAACTCACAGCATCCCCACTCTGCCTTCCACTGTGCACCTCTGAGATCACCCAGCGCTGGGGGTCCCTCCAGGGTGCAGGGCTGGGCTGTGGGATGCTCATTTTCAGTGAATTTTTCCAGGACTGGCACCCTGAGCGCTGCTTGGTTTTGTTTCACGTTCCCTCTCCCACGCTCAGTGCCGTCCAACATCGCTCTCCTCCTTCTGCAGGTCGGGTTTCCCAGGGCTAGGTGGACATAGGGAATTAGGAGGTGCTCTGCTTTCCTGTGCCATGGAATGTGTGTGCACACCCCTTCTCCCCACCCTCACTCCCTAAAGCTCATATAAAATCGATTTATTCCCGGGGGATGACTCCAAAAGCTTTCCCTGCACAGGCTGCACGTGGATCTGCTGTTATGAGGAGACAGTAAATCCTGGATGCTGGATGAAGTTTGGATACAGGGAATGTTCTGCTATGACCTCGAGCTGAGGCAGGACATGGCTGGCTTAACACCACCCTCCCTGCGATTTGCTGTTTTAAATAAGAGTACAGACTTAAATCTCCCTTCATCTTTTTCCTGAAGAGTGAAGAATTCTCCCAGCAATGAGCAGGTGCTGCTGGGGTTCAGATCTGCTCTGTTTCCAGGGGTTTTCACACAACAAGCCCTGCTAACTTCAGTGTATAAACCACATCCCTTCTCGTGCACATGGGCCTTCAGGATTCAAATATCTTGTAAATCTTACCGGGTGACATCTTCAGCAGCCTCCCAGCACCGTGTTTCCCTCAGCTCCACCACTGCAGAGTCATCCTGCCTCTCTAAAACCCGTGGAGAGATTTCAGGGTGGGTCAAGTCCATGCCAAAGATGTTTAATTAGCACGAGGCCTCGCAGTGAGCAGAGTTGCAAAACAAAACCCAGCCCTGGCCCGCTGCCTTTTCCCCCTTGGCTGCTTCTGCTGCCCAGATGGCTCAGCCTGCCAGCACAGAGCTTCAAATCATTTTGTTCCTACGACAGCAGCTTGATTCCTGATGATATAGAATCCATATATTAACAGCGCCTTGTGGTTCTTCTCTTTTCCCCTTCCAGGAGTGAATTCCTCGGTTGTTGCTGATTTCATGCCCACATCGTCATGGAACATCTCGAGTGAATTAGACAAAGGTAAGCAGGCAGAAAAAAAAACCAAACCCCCAAAACCACCTGAAATCAGATTTTAAAATCTCCATGTTTCTTGACTTGACCAAATCAGCAAACAAAGGGGGTCAGGGGGTATTCAAGATAAACCTCACCTGCCTCAGGATCCTTGGGCATTTAATTCCCTGTGGTTCTGTGATTTCTGGAGATCCCTGGGTTCATTTCTTGTACCAGGAAAATGTTCCATGAGGCAAAAATATTTCAAAATGCTCTGTCACACTTTTTTGTTTGTTTATTTGTTTGTTTTTGGTTTTTTTTCTGGTGGATCTTGGGATTTGAACTCAAAATTCACAAGCAGCAGGCACTCAGTTTGCCCTGATGTGTTTTATTATGAAATTTTGAGGCTTTAGTAGTACAAAATACATTTGCAGGTGGTAATTAGGTGTAATTTGGAGCTCTCCAAGGGGTGTATGTTGTAAAAAAAATGAGAGGTTTATCATTCTCCTTCATTTTGTAAAGTAAGCACTGATAATTTAAGGTGAATTGCTGAGATTCCCTCATTGCAAGGCAGGGGCTGCAGCTCCTGAGTGAAACCTGTGCATCTTTGAGGATGCCCTTAACCACCCTGACTGTGCAATTTCTCAACCAGTTCTCATTTACTGTTGAGATGGAAATTTCCCACCGTGGAATTCCGTCCCAGATGGTTTTCCCAACTGTTTGTGTTTTGTTAAATTTTTTTTTTTTTTTTCCAAACATGTGCTTGTAATGTTTGATGGGTAAATACGTTTTCTGTGCTTAAGGATGAGGAGAACGTGGAATTCTGGGGTACTTTAGGTTGGTTCTTTCATGTCTGCCTTCCCAGCAGGGAAGGAGCAGGACTCTCTGGTGATCCAGGACACAGTGGAGAAGATGAAAGTCAAAGGGCTGGTGCTTGCTGGTGGGAAAGGGAGAAAAGAAATTCAGCAGAGAATTTTCAGATCCCAGCAAATTGCTGAGGGAAGGTGGGATAAGAATGGATTTCTTATCCCACTGCAGGGATCCATCCACGTGCTCGTGGCAGGTCTGGGCTGTGCTCAGGGAACATCCCAAAGCTGGGGAGAAGTGAAGGTGGTGCTTGCCCCAGGCAGGATCATGGAATCCTGGAACGGGTGGGGTTGGGAAGGACCTTAAAGCCCAACCAGCCAGTTCCACCCCAGGGACACCTTTGGGTGCTCCAAACCCCATCCAGCCTGGCCTTGGACACTTCCAGGAATCCAGGGACAGCCACAGCTTCTCTGGGCACCCTGTGCCAGGGCCTCCCCACCCTCACAGCCAAGAATTTATTCCTGATATCCAACCCAAACCTCCTGGCTTTCAGTTTGACACCATTCCCCCTTGTCCTGTCACTAAATGTCTCTGTAAAAGTTTCCCTCCATCTTTCTTGAGCGTATATTGAAGGGAGAGGCAAACTCCTGTTTTAGTCACTGGAGTTTCACCACCACCGAGATGTGCGCTGTGGAAGTTGCAGAGAAAGGAGCCTGTTCCTTCCCGGGAGTTTGTACAGCCTGGGCTGTGCCATAAACCTTGTCCAGGCCCCACAGGTACAGCACACAATAAATATTATATTCTGGAAGCGTTACTGATTAGCAAATTTGACTCTCATCTCCGCTCCTCTTCATCACCCAACTGTTGAAACCTTTTTCCTCTGCCACCTCCCTGCTGCTGACATTTAGTCAGAAATCACACGGACTCACAATCCAGCAGAGGAATTCTCCCGGATTTCCCATCTAAACCTGCTCTCTTTCCGTGTTTCTTCCTTGTTTGGCAGCTTTCTTTGGTTTTTCAGAGAGCAGGAAACAATCAAATGGCCTAGGAAATAAAAGTACAAGCCACAAATCCCCTCAAAAGTTTGGAGATGCCAGAGAAAGCAAAGCTTTGACTTTGGAGAGTTCAAGCAGAGCTGCTGCTCTGTGGCTGAACCATCTCCCACGGCACCTGTTCCTGAGCTGGAGCTATTGTCAGAAACAGGTAAAATGAACTTCCCGGCTTCTAATCCACCTGGAATGCGGCAATTAGCAGCGCTTGGGCCGGATCCCGCATTCCTGGGGGATTACCGGCCCCTTTGCTGCAGCTGATCAGCATTCAGAGCGCTGGCAGCTCCCACACCTAAACACGGATTTACATACGGGATTAAAAGGCGTTTGTGCCCCAAAAGCTTCGTCAGAGGGGCGGCTTCTCCCGGGGCTCCTGCCAGCACAGGCACGCAGGTCTTGGCTTGTCTCAAACCCCGACAGGGGCTTTCATGTGGGAGCTACAGCTTCTCCTCAAAGCCTCGGAAACTCCTGCTTGGATCAAGCCAAGCACACGCTGAGCTGGGCACTGGAAACCTCAGAGGAGAAAACGAGGCTCAATTCCCATTTCTTTAGCGTCTCAAGGAGTCGGCATCCACTCGTCTTCCAGGAGGTCACGCCGGCGTCCCAGTAAAACTCATTTTAAAGGCTGTTAAGTTCACCACATGAAAGTGGTTTCCAAGCAGATTTCCCAATTAAATCCCAGCCTGCTCTGAGCGGCTCCAGCTCTACCTGCTGCCTTTTGGAAATGAGCATCTCCTCCTCCAGCGTTGGGGAAGGAGGAACGGCTTGCTAATAATATTCTGCATTTTGAAATAATGACTTAATCTGGTGCCGGGTGAGTTCTGCGGTGATTATCTTACAACTGAGCCCTATTCAGGTTTCAATTTCTATTAAATAAGCTAAATCGACAGCATTAAACAGTTGCCTGTTTATTCTTTTTAGCAGGAAATGAATTTAAAAGAGACGCAGCCACCCGTGAAGAGCTGTTGAAAGCAACGATTGATGGGAGGGAGGAGGTGGTTTCTCACCAAAACCTTGAAAAAACAAACAAACTGGGCATAAAAAATAAAAAATAATCACTTTTAAAATGGGGCAGATTTAGCTATGAGCATTTCTCTCTCTCTTTCCCTGCTGGTAAACCGTGGCGTGCAGAGGGAATGCCACGAGGGAGAAAGAGAAATGAAAATATGATCCCATAAATATTTAATTCTGTAAGGAGAAATAAGTGAAGTTGGTGGTAAAAAGGGGGCTGGTGGCAGCATGTGAAGCTTTTCGCTCCCAAGTTTTTGGCTGAGGTTCCCTTTGGCTGGGGGAGCCTGGAGCAGCCAGGAGATCTCCCATGGGGACTGGGGTTCATTGCTCCGAGAGACTGGGAAAAGCCTCATCCCTGTGTGCTCCTACACAGCCCCGTGGCACAGGGATTTCTCCTGGGATTTCTCCTTCCCTGTCTGTCCCCTCATACCACCAGCTCCTGCTCCAGCTCTTTGTTCGGGAAAGCTCCCAGTTTCCCATCTTTAGAAAGGTGAAGAGCTCTCCCTTCAGCTGCTCCTGTCCCACAAAAGGGGTCATGGAAGGAGAAGCTTTTCCTCCTTCCTTCCATCCCATGCCAGTTTATTTACAAAGAAATAGCTCTGAACTGGAATGAGAGCCCATTTACATCTGCCACACTGGAGGAATTGTTTGGGATCTCGTCATCCTTAGGCAAAGACAATATTGGAGCCTTTTCCAGGAGAGAGTGAGCTTTGGAATATTTTTATAACTGTGAGTAGGATTCAGCTTGAGTGGTCATTCATTCTGCAGAGCTGATAAGAGAATGGTGCTGTCACTGCAGCTTCCCTGGAATGGGTCTTCCCAGAGCCCCCATTCCAGCCTCCTCCAGAGGCACAGGGACGTGTCCTGGCTGCGGCTGCAGCTGAGGGCACTGGGGCAGGGCTGCAGCTCGTTCCTTTTGCTGGTTCTTCCTCCCAGGATCTCTTCCCTCGGTCCTTCAGCTTCCAAAGAAAACCATGACTGTGAGGTTTTGCCTCTTTTCCTTTTCCTTTCATGGCCTATCAGCTCTGGCAAACGAGTATAAAGCCCTGGAGCTTGGGAACCATTTCCAGACACCCACGATCCCAATCTCTGAGCTCCCCACAGCCTCTGTGGGGCACAGCACTTCCCAGCCCCACGGTGCTCCCTGGAACAAACATTCCCTGGAGAGCCTGGCAGCAGGAATCAGGATTTTACGGCTGAAGATTCAGCTGGGATTTATCCTCAGCATGCAAAGGGATATCAAGGATCACATCCAGCACCCTTCCCCTGGGATGGCCTGGGGATGCAAAATGACTGTGGAGGGTCCAGACAAGGGATGGGAGAGGTGCAGTGTTTGGGACTGCGTGTCCTGAACTTCCTGGAGATCCTGGTGTGGGCAGAACATTCCCTGGAAAGGGGTGGACAACAGGTCCAGCACAGGAGGAGGAAAATGCAGACAGTGGAAAGTCTACAGGACATCCAGAGGTGCAGCCAGGCGGCTCATGGAGCCTCACTGACAAATCCAGGCTGAAGCTGCCACCCTGGCACGTCCTTCCAGGCAGGGAAAGGACCTGGCTGTGAGTCCTTCGAGGGAAAATCTCGGTGATGTCCCAGGGAGGATTGGACTCTTGGGCAAACTACATCCCAAACAACAATAAACCCAACCAAACGTGGGGAAAACCAAGTGGATCGAGGCCTCCTGCCTTTGGCCCCAGTCCTTCAGAGATTCCAGATCCTCCTTTGAAATCACTGGACGCGAATTCGATACGTGCGCTGAAAGGGGAAGAATTACGGCTTTCACATTCATGCACAATTTACCTTTCTGTTTTCCTTTATCATCTGGGGGATACGGGGTAAATCAAGCTCCCCCGATGGGGCTCAGGGTTCTGATTCCATTTGTGGGGTCCTGTTAGTAGCAGGGCAGTAAATTACTGCTACTTTGTTTGAAAATTTTTTTAGCCACAGTACATTAGCTCCTTTTGTTTGCTTTTCCAGTGACGGAGCGCGCGTTTTTATTTGAGAATTTGTGTTTCATGAATGTCTCATTTATAAATAATACAGGGTGTGAAATTTGAAGGTCACAGAACGCAGGCTGAAAATGAAACCGCCCTGGGTAACCCTGAGCTTTCACGGCAAAAATCTTCCACAAAAAGCTTCGCTTGCATTGGGTTTTTTATATAATCTGAGTGTGTGCAGTGAATATTGACCATTATACATAAGGTAACTATATATAATAACCTTTTCCTGGCTCATCCAGCTATCTTTGTTTATTTGAAAGATTGATAGATCAGAGGGTCAGGGGACGTGTTTTATTGTACGTTTCTGTTCCAAATTTCCTGACATTTTTTGGTTGGGGAAAAAAAAAAAAAAAAATAGGCCTTTAAAAGGCACAGAAAGGGCTAATAAGAACCAGATCCTAAAGTGATGCCATGTCAAAATGTCAGAAATAACAGCTTTTCTTTGACTCCACAGCATTAATCTTGAGGCACATACCTTTCCATACACCCTCCCTTTAATGCTTGGGTTTTTCTTTGCGGCTCTTTACTGCAGAGCAGCTTCTAAAGTGGCAACAAAATCCCTTGATGGTTTTCAGTAGTTGGCTTTATAGCTGGATGTGGACATTTGTTTACCTATGCCAAATAATTTTTTTTTTTTTTTTTTTTTTTTTGGTGATAAAGTTTAGAGGTTTCCTACTTGGGCTATAAAACTGGTTCCTGAGTAAAGAAAAGCTTCATTTCCCCTCAAAGTGACCTCTGAGACATCTGTCCTTAAACCTCAGCGTTGTCTGATGAAAGGAAGGGCAGAGGCAACTCTCAGATGCATTCAAGAGTTCATGGAGGGCAGTGAGTTGTCCAGTTCCCACCCAAAAGCAGTGGGATTCAGGTTCCAGATAATTTTTTGGGAAGCCTGGTTTCCCTCCACAAGCCCGGCGCCGTCTCTAAGCTGCCAATCATCAGAATATAAAAATTAATTCAGAGAACCCCAGTGACAGTCACAGGTGGAGATCTGAAAAGCCATCAGGCCTGGAGCTGTGCCCTGCCTGGCTGAGGTCAGGGAGTTGTCCTGGGTGGCACTGAACCCTCTGGATGGAGTGTGGGAAGGGAAAGAACTGGACAGAACTTCCATGTGCATCCCAAATTGACTCCTCTGAGGAGACCACTGGAAGTAAAGCTGGGCAAGATAAGGCAGCAGAGGGTTTCCTTTTGTCCCAAGACTGCAGATATTGGATATTTCCACGTGATTTTCTGGACTTCTTTAATCCTGATATTCTTCAAGAGTTGCCAGATCATGACTTGAGTGCAGCATGACTGCAGATACTGGATATTTCCACATGATTTTCTGGACTTCTTTAACCCTGATATTCTCCAAAGGTTGCCAGGTCATGACTTGAGTGCAGCATCTCTTCCTTCCCACTGTCATTCCTCTTGTTTATTCATTTCAAAGTAGTGAAATTCCAAGTGGGAGTTTTGCTTTCACTGCTTTTGATAACAAGGTCTGGAGGTGAGACCCACGGGGAGTTATCTTCCTTTGTGAGTTCCGGGCAGATCCAGCAATCCGTGGTGAATCCTTTTTCCAAGGGATGTGTGTGGCCACGCTTCCATCAGAAATCCTGCTGCCTCCTTCCTTTCCATGGAGCAGCCAGCAAGTTTCTCCAGCATCTTCACTCTGGGTGGGCTCTGTGCTGTTGACCTTCTCCAAAGACAACCATTCCATCTGGAAGATTTCCAGTATTTGTGAGTATGGAGCACGTCCAGGTGTGGCACCACACTGGACTCACGAATAATCCAAGACTCCAATGAATGAAAATTCAGCCTCCTCCGAGATGCTTTTGGGCATTTTTCCAGCGCGTGCCGTGCCGAGGAACCAGGGAGCTGCCAAACCTTTCGGTTCACAAACAAAATTCGAGGCCAGGTTGGACAGGGCTTGATCAGCCTGGGACAGCGGAGGGGTCCCTGCCCATGGCAGGGTTTGGAATGAGCTGATCCTTAAGGTCCCTCCCAGCCCAAACCATTCCAGGATTCCATAAATGCAATGGAATTTGCGTTTATGGTCAGGTCCAGGTCGGGTTCTGCTTTCTGTGCTGCAGTGCAGGTTCGAATCTTCAAATCCAGAATTAAAGCCACTTCTGCAGGCCAGCAGCTGGAAAAGGCGTCCCCACAGCTGCTTGAGGAAAGGTCTGGAGGTGTTTGCAGAGAACTGTGTTGTTGCCCATCTGCAATGGAAGGAGCTTGGCTCACCAGCCTCTCCTGTGCACCTGGATTAAAGCTGGTTTAGGCTTGAGCAGAGACTTTAATTTTAGCTTTTCTTTGAATATTCCGAAAGATCAGAAGGGCAGAAAGAGAAGGATAAATGAAACAACAACTCTTCTCATAAAATGACCCTTCCAAGGGTCTAATCCTGCATCCCCATCGTGCTTTAAACACCTTGTGAAATCAGAAACACGCGGCGCTGGGGGGGAAAGGTCTGGCTGTGGCCAGCAAAATCCTCCTGCAAGCCAAGAGGGTGTTACGGGCTCTAAGATGCGTCTTTGGTAATTTAAGATGGAGTAACCATGTGGTCACAGAGCAGATTAACATTCCTTGGCCGGCCAGGACGAGCTTTTATTTTGAAAGCCACCTGGGTTCCACTTAGAAGTGGTAGAATAGTGGAGGATTTATTAGGACTGGGCAGGCTCCTATTTAACAATGTCGAGGCAGAGCCGTGGAAATACAGACACTTTTCTACTTTGGAGACGCGCAACGCTCTGCAGCTCGTCCTTGCCCAGCTGTTGCTGCTCTGTAACATCAAACCAGCGCAGAGTTTGGCCATGGAGGATACCTAATATTTGGGTTTTATATGCAGTGTCTCCAATTTATGCGCTCAGAATCATGAGGATGACTTATGATGTGTTGTGTTTGCCTTGGCAGTGGCTCAAACCCAGAAATATATTTCAGGCTTGGCTTTCCAGATATTATCTCAAGTCATTTAAAAGTTCATTATAGGGCACCCGCTAGTGCTGCTCTAGTAAAGGGGCTGTCAGCATTTTTCAAGGGTTTATAACTCAGCCATTAAAAAAAAACCTCTCTGTGGGCTGAAACTTGGCATTCAGGGTCTAGACCCAGCAGTAAATTGTTTTTACAAATTAAAAAAAAATCAGTTTGACTATTATTAAATTATAGGTGGGCTAAATTTTATTTAGGGCTCTTTCAGGCTATTCTCCCGTACTTCTGTAAATTAAAACGTTTCCCTAATGTTTTTACGGAGTGCTGCTCTAAAATACGGACAGGCTTTTGTTCTGCGCTCGAAACCCCGAGATTCAACTTAAAATATAATAACAGCTCTTATCCCAGCATAGCACTTTTCACCTTCAAAGTGCTTTATGAGCATTATCTCATTAATGCACATAGCAGCCTCCCCATGATGTAAGAGGGATTATTATCCTCACTTTATGGCCGGAGACATCGAGCCAAAAGGTTTAAGGCTGTTTTTAAAAGGCCTTAGTTGCACAAATCCCGTGTGAGCTTTGATTGGCTTTGGGTGTCTACTTCCCTTTGGCTCTTCTAAAAATCACAACTGAGCTGATTCACCCAAGGCTGCTCCGAGCCAGGATCCAACTCAGACTTTCCAAATCCTGATGCCACCAGGCTGGATCATTCCCAGCTCACAAAAACTGTCCTTTTTTTCTCTAAGAAATCATTCTTCAGGTCAGAGGGAGTCAACTCTGTCTGGAGAGCTCCTGGATGGCAGGAGAGGCTCAGATGAATTTGGGTGAGATGGTTTGGGTTGGATTGGACCTTAAAGCTTGTCCCATTCCACCCCTGCCAGGGGACACCTTCCACCATCCCAGGTTGTTCCAGCCTGGCCTTGGACACTTTCAGAGATCCAAGAGCAGCCACATCTTCTCTGGCAGGGCCTCACCACTGTCACAGGGAAGAATTTCTGTTTCGATGGGCTTTGGAAGGTGAGAGACACAATAAAAATACAACTGGGCTTCTCTCCAGCCCCTCCACACCAGGCAGGCGCAGCAATGGATGAGTTTGGTGCGTGCCAGGGGAAGGGATGCTCACCATGTTGTGTGCCTCCGTAGCAATCCAAGGTTTTTGGGGAGCTCATTTTCAATTCCAAAACTGCTTTATCTGTGAGAAACATCTCCCAGAGCTCCCAAAGGCTTCAAACCTGCCCTGTTTAAATGAGCTGCTTGGTTTGGTTTACGATTTGGATGCTAAAATTACGGATTTGAGGACTAATCTGGGGTGAATTTAGCAGATGAATTTGTTTTAGTGTTTCTGCAGCAGCTCATGGAGGAAGGTGGAGAACAATTAGAGGAGTCAGCAGCTCCTGAGGCCACTTGTGCTGGTGCTTACAGCGAAGTTGCAGCCACGCTTTTTCACTGATTACGATTTCTACTGATACTTCAAACACCTTTTCCAGCCTTGGGAAACCTGCCCTACATCCTCACGCCTTTATTTGCCTCTCCTGTGTTCCTCAGGACCTTTAAAACTTTCTATTCACCGTGCTGTGTGTCAGCCAGCCCATCCCAGGGCTCTTTTCTCTCCCTGTTAGGCTGGAGATGTCTGAGGCAGCCTCCGGAACATTATCAGGAATTATACGAGTGGCTGCGGTACAGAAACGTTACGTCGGGTAATTAACTGCGGTTCTCCGGTCCCAGGCTGTTAGTGGGGCTTTATTAAACCCAGATTGTGCAGAGAGCCCAGGAGCCCATGGGCTGGCTGCAGCTCTGCTTCCCAGGGAGGGCGTTGGGATGGCAGGACAGAAACATTCCTCAGGATGGAGCTTGGGGAGACGGTCCTGGAGAGCTGAGGAGCCATTGGACATCCCTGAGAGAGACTTTAGAGCCTGTTGTGTGTCCTCCAGGGCTGGGATCTCTGCCCTTTTAGCCCCATCCACAGATTTCCTAAATAACTGGATCCATGGGAGTGTAGGAACAGCTGTATTTTCATGGAATCATGGAATGTTCAGGCTGGGAAAGGCCTTTAAGATCACCAGATCCAACCAGCACCACGTTCACCATTAAACCACATTCCCAAGTACCACCTCCACGTGTTTTTTGAACATTTCCAGAGACGATGACTCCACCGCTGCCCTGGGCAGCCCGTTTCAACACTTTACAACTCTTCCCACGAATTTTTTTCCCCTGATACCCAATCTAAACCTCCCCTGGTGCAACTTGACGCCGTTCCCTCTCATCCTGTCCCTTGTTCCCTGAGAGAAGCGTGGTTTCACACCTGCAGGTTAGAACTTAATTGAAAAAATACACGTGGAAAAAAAAAATACCTGTGGGCAGGGCCTGGGTGCCAAACATTTGTCCCAAATGGCTCCTGGGACCAGGTGAGGACAGGGACGCCTTTGTTCAAAGTGCTGTGCAAACACGGGGTGAGTTGTGTGCTAAACAGATTAAAAACAAAGGCAAGAGATACGGCTCTCCACAAACCATAATGAAGGGAGGAGCTGGGCAAGCCAAGATTACAGGGAATAATTAGGGAAGTGGCTTACTTAGGCAAGGTTGGGTGGCTGAGCTGGTTTGGAACGTGCTGGAGAGGTTTTTTCCACACTTTTAGGGAGGTTTCTTGCTGGAGTTAACTGCAGGTGGACTTGAGAGTGACGGAGCACAAGCAGCACAGCACCAGTTCGGGGATTCTCCATCCCTGGAAGTGTCCAAGGCCAGGTTGGACAGGGCTTGGAGGAACCTGGGATGGTGGAAGTTGTCCCTGCCTGTGGCACAGGGTGGAACTGGGCGATCTCCAAGGTCCCTTTCAATCCCAACAATTCTGTGATTCCGACTTTGCTGACCGATTCTGGCTTTTCTTGACCTCCTGGTTTGGCTCAGAGAGTTCAGGAGCCAGACACAGTCGTGATTCTTTATTCCTTGGGCACCCTGCTGGGACAGCCAGCAGCTGATGATGGCTCTGGCCACCAAGGACCACCTGGAGATGAAAGAGGATCCCATTCCCCATCCCCAATCCATCTCCCTCCCTGCCTTTAAGGGATTTAGTGAAATGGGGAATACAGTGAACTAAGAACGGGGCTCTTCCTGAAGGATGCTCAGTGAAATAGCCCCTGACAGGAGGCAGTGCTCAGGGGTGGATTAGGAGAGATTCATCTGGTAATTTTAATTTAATTTTATTTTTTTGTGTCATGAGCCATATTTCAGATTGGAGTAGAATCTTCAATACTCTTAGCCATGGGAATGCTGAGTGAGAATAAAGTCCCCTTTCCCAGATTTGACCCTTATTCCTTGTCTCTGCAGTTGGTGCTTACAGAATCATGGATAACACGCTATCTGCTCTTCCTGTGAGTCACTAAAAATGGCTTGGAGACAGGATCACAGAATCCTGGGGCGGTTTGGATTGGAAGGGGTTGTAAAGCTCATCTCATCCCATCCCCTGCCATGGGCAGGGACACCTTCAACCATCCCAGGCTGCTCCAAGCCCATCCAGCCTGGCCTTGGACACTGCCAGGGATCCAGGGGCAGCCTCAGCTTCTCTGGGTAACAGGATTTTCACTTCTGAGTGATTCCTTTCATATATTCCTATATTTGGTGGATTCTGGTGTGAGCAGAGGCAGGTCAGCATCAAAACAAACAGCTGGAGCGCTGAGATGCTTTTCACGTTTATTGGCCAGGAAAAGGAAACGAAAAAAGAGCAGCAGTGTTTTTTCTGAGCTAAATGGAGCCAGATAGGAGATGTTGAGACAGCAGATATCCACCTTCCTTCTGTCTCTCTCTCTTGGGTTTTTTCTTTGAGATTCAGGTGGTTTTAGAGTCTTTTTGCCCTCCGCAAAGCTCTGAGCCAAACGCGAGAAAGAGATGGAGTCCTCAGGTTCTGATTTTTCCAGGTTGCGCGCTTCGTTTATTGTTTCTTATCTTACAAATTTCTCAGTGCCCAACAAAGGTCTGTGCAGCTGCTCGGGCATCTGGCGACTCCTCCCTGCACTGGGCTGTCTCTATCTTTTATACTAATTGCTACGTATTCTTTATTTATCATTATTTGCCAATACCTATCACTTATACTAAACAAGTCATCTCTACTTTAACCCAATCTCTTTAAACTATTTTATGCCACCGTCACTATAGAAAATACAGTAAGAGAAGAAGAAAAAAGCAGAAAACAACACCCCAAATCCTCCATCTTACCCCCATTCACTTCAATACTAAAAACCCAAACCTACTGTTTTCGCACCCTGTAATAAGCTAAACTCCTGTCTTTCACGCTCTTGTAGCTTGCAATCCTTCCCGCAGTGCAGGAAGCATTTCCCATAGACTAAGATCAAAGCCAATGTCCCTCTAAGCTCTAAGCCAGAGTCCCAGACCCCCCTGTCCAAGTCTCTAACCCTCCAAAGCAGCCAAAAAAATGCCCTAAACTCCAACATCTCTCAGATACAAGCAGGACCTTTCTCCACAATGACATTCCCTGCTCTGGAGCACTTCACCATTCCCCTTCTTTCCCCTCCCACCCCAGATTATTTCCTGACGCTGGACGAACCCATGAACAACATCACCACCACGCTGGGCCAGACGGCGGAGCTGCACTGCAAGGTCTCTGGGAACCCCCCTCCCACGGTCAGGTGGCTGAAGAACGACGCTCCCGTGGTGCAGGAGCCCCGCAGGATCTCCTTCCGAGCCACCCCCTACGGCTCCCGCCTGCGCATCCGCAACCTGGACACCACCGACACCGGCTACTTCCAGTGCGTGGCCACCAACGGCAGGAGGACGGTCTCCACCACCGGGGTGCTCTTTGTGAAGTTTGGTGAGTTTTCTCCTCTCGAACCCTCACAGGTTTTGATTAGGAGAGGGTGTTTACCCTGGGGGGAGCAGCGCGCTGGTGTAGCGGCGTCGCGGAATTGCTCCGGGTTGGGAAAGCCAAATTTGTTAAAGTTGTTAAACTCAGGTTGTGCAGAGAGCCCAGGCTGAAAATGGGCTTCCCAGGGAGGGTGTTGGGATGGCAGGGCAGAAACATTCCTTGGGATGGAGCTTGGGAAGATGGTCCTGGGGAGCTGAGGAGGCGTCGGACACCCCGGAGAGAGACTTTGGAGCCTCTTGTGCGTCCTCCAGGGCTGGGATCTCTGCCCTTTTAACCCCATCCACAGATTTCCTAAATAACTGGATCCATGGGAGTGTAGGAACAGCTGTATTTTCATGGAATCATGGAATGTTCAGGCTGGGAAAGACCTCCAAGATCACCAGGTCCAACCAGCACCCAGCACAACCACCATGTTCACCATTAAACCACGTCCCAAGTGCCACATCCATGGTTTTTGAACAGCTGTCGGGATGGTCACTCCACCACTGCCTAGGGCAGGCTGTTCCAACAGTTTTGGAGGAGAAATTTTCCCGAATATCCAATCTAAACCTCCCCTGGCCCAGCCTGAGGCCGTTCCCTCTGCTCCGGTCCCTGTTCCCTGGGAGCAGATCCCAAATCCCCCCGGCTGTCCCCTCCTGTCAGGAGTTGTGCAGAGCCACAAGGTTCCACTGAGCCTCCTTTTCTCCAGGCTCAGCCCCATGAATGTGGTACCTGGGTAGATTCAGACCAGAGGAGAAAAACTCCTTTAATCTGAGCGACCTCTGTGTCTGGGGAGTGAGAAACTTCAGCTTGCACCGCAGGCCGAGGGCCTGAGATGAGACACATTTCTACCTGTCAGGGAAAATAAGCACTCATTCTTCCAAGTTTATATTGAGATAACTGCCTTCAAAGCTGAGCTTACCACTCAGAAGATTCCAAACAAGAAACAGGTTTTGTGTGTCTTCTCCTCCTCCACTGTCAGGGAGAAATAATTCACTGAGATGAAGATATTTGCACACAGTCCTGGTTAATCCTCTTTGGAGCTGGACAAATAGCATGCAAGGAGTGATGGATGCGATGAGTTTCATCATGTTGTTTTGGTTTTTTTTCCATAAATCTCCCATGTTTTCTGATTTCTGATAAGAAATCAATCACTAGGCGTTCTCCTAAGGCAGTTTCAAGGGGAGGGCGAGTCGCTCACCTGTTTATTGTCCTCGTGTCATGTTCTTCAGCCAATACAGGCTTGTCTTTGGTGCTGAGGGACTGCCACTCCTCTGTTCAGCTACATAAACCACAGCCAGCACCACAGACTGGGGCTTTTATCTTTTAAAAGGTTTTCAAAAGCTTCCTGCTTGCTACCCTCGCCGTAACTCATCCTGCTGTTTTTCTTCTGTCACTTTTCCAGGTCCCCCGCCAACAGCAAGCCCAGGATCCTCGTAAGTCCTTTCATGTCTCTTCTGTGGGTTCATTAATCTTGCATTTCAGCAGTCAGAAGTTCATTCGTCATTCGCTGTGACAGGAGCACTTTTACATTCTGCTTTTTAAGTCAGATAGGATGGTGATTTATTAGAACCGAGTTATCTGTCTCGCACTTGTATTTTCATGTTATCGTGTCAACTCCTATTTCTTACCCCAGACTTCTTAATTTCCAATATTATTACCTTTAGATCCTCCGGTGCCTTCAGTCTGGGAAGTGATTTCAGTGCACCTACAGCTACTTCATCCATGTCACAGCCCAGCCTGAAAATTATTTATCACTACAAGCAGATTTTACTACCTGGGGGCTTCTTGCTGATTTTTAAGGGTCGTAAACTGTGTCTGTCTCTGTGTACCTGCATTAACAAACTGGCTGAAACCTGAGGGTTTGAAGATTGAGCAGGTGGGTGGGAGCAGGGGCTGTTTGCACCACAGCTCCCCGTGTCCTGGAGCTCAGGTTTGGCTCCTGCTGCGGGGTCTGAGCACTCCCCACCTTGTATTTTGGCAATGGAGCTTCTGTCTTGGGCAGTTTTTGGGAATATTCACTCCTATGTCCAGTTTTAAAATATCTGATCAAACCTGCTCAGCGCATTGTTGTTCCCGAGCGTGATCCCCAGCTGTCCTGAGGTTTGAGATCAGTTTTGTGGTGTTGTGTCCGGCTTATTCACATCTCACACTGCGGAAAAACATTGCAAATCCACCTCTCCTGGTGAGGGGAGGGAAACACAGAACCAACTAAACCAGAAAACGAATCCGTTTAATGCAATTAATGCCATTAAAAGGGACGGAAAACCCGGGGAATGTGAATATTCCTGGCTCCTTATGGAAGAGCTTCCACGAATTATTGCAGAGGATATAAAAGAGGAGAAGCATCTGACCACAAAAGGATGTTGTAGGATGCCCTCTAATGGAACAGCCTAAAATGTGGTTTTATCTTCCCTTGTGGAGGTGCCTGGCGTGGAATCCTGGAGTTTGTTTGGGAAGGGCAGCACTTTGCTGGGCTTTCAGCTCTGTTTGGTGATGGTGGGGCTCTGGGGAGGGAAGCTTCCTGGTGCTGTGGGATTTGGGGGCTGTTGGGCTCTCCAGAAATTTGGAGACTTAATGAACAAGGTGAGACAATGGGGGATTTGTGCTGCTCCCACCTAGTTCAGGGTTACTGAAGTTTGTGGGGTTAAACAGCACATCCTTGGTGGTCAGAAATCACATATGAGCACAGAAAGCAGAGAGCTGGGCTGGAATTTCACTGTCTAAACCACTCAGGATTGCCTCACTCTTTTAAAAAATGCATTTGGGAATCTTTTTTTCCCCATTTTTTTTTTTTTTCTTTCTGACAGGGGTTTGGAGTTTTTTTGCTCCTCTTCCAAAAGAAAAGAAAAAAAAAAAAGAAAAAAAAAAAAAAAAAAAAAAAAAAAAAAAAACAAACAAAAAAAAAAAAAAAAAAAAAAAGACCACAGCTTAACCAGCTAAAATACACACAAAGGATGTGAAAAGGTGAAAAAAAGGGAGGTGTCCTCTTTAATAGTTGATTTTGTAATTGTGCCTTATAATTTTGTGACCAAAAAAGAAATTTAGTCACACTTCAGTTGCATGTTGTGAAATGCAGGAGGGAAATTGCCTCGAATTCTGGTTCTTTGTGTTTGCTGTCCTTCAGTGCAAAGGATTGGATTGTGCGACTCACTCACGTGTAGCCTTCTCCCTGTTCAACCTGAAAAATGAATTTGTAGCTATGAAATTCATTTCTCTGCTTTTTTATTTTTTTCCCGTGGAAACCAAGCTGATCTGTGCCAGTTTTCAAACTCCAGGGAGAGAGATGAGGTACCTGGCTGACCTCCCTCATCATCCTCACTCCGGGGGAAACACTTTCCTTGGGAATAATCTAGAAACTGGGTCATAAAATTCAGAACAAAACTGATGGCAAGTTCCTGGGCCTGCTTTCCCCATGTCACCCATGAGTGGAAGGTTCTGTTCATTTCCAGATTTCATTGGGGGATCGTGTTTTCAAAGGTATCCACACACTCAGCACTTTTCCTTCCATAATTTATAGGTGCAGAGCTCTGCCCCGACGTGATGGCAGAAAAACAGATGGGCCAAGTGTGAAATGATGATTTCTGTAAAAGGAGACAGGCAGGGATAGATAACACAGTAATTCATGGGTGTTATTTTTGCTGCTTTCCCTAAGCTGTCTCAGAGCCAGATTTGGAAATCAGTTCTGAGGCAAAGGCAGCAGGGCTGTCCCAAAGGAACCCAAGGGTCCTGAACATCCTTCCTTTAACTCTGCCCTCTTGGACAAGCTGTAAAACCCTTGGAATCATCTTCCATGATCCTGCTCTGCTCCTCTGACTCAGCTGGAAGAAGCTTCTTTTGTTAAAAAAAGAAAAATAATCCAACAAGCCCTACTGACTTTACAAATAAATGATTATTTTATCTTTGGGTGCTGCAGATGCAGGCCCAGCTCCAGGCTGCTCAGGGGATGTGGGGAGGGTGGGAATGCCCATGTCCCACACCTGGATGTGTCGCCAGGAGGAAGCCCTGGGCTCTCTGGAAGAGTTTCCAACACGTGGATGGTGCCAAGGGCACCTGCCCAGCAGGCTGGGAGGGGCAGAGAGGTCAGGGAGCTCTCACCACCCTCGGCTGATGAATCTCCTTTTATCCATGAATTCCTGAATGCAAATTGGGTTGAGTGAGTAATTCTGGGGAGATCAAAGGCAGCGTTTTGGTCGTTCACTCAGGTATTTGTGCGTTGCTCCGTGTGTTGTGCGCACAAACACATCACAGAATCCCAAAGGTTGGAAGGGCCCTCAAGGATCACCTCATTCCAAGCCCTGCCACTAAACCAGGAGCTTGCACTGCAGCCATTGCCCCTCAAAATTTCCCCAAAACACGGATTTTAAACATTATTTTTGAATTTCCTGTGCTGCCATGGACACCTTCCACTAAACCAGGAATTTGCACTGCAGCCATTGCCCCTCAAAATTCCCCCAAACCTGGATTCTGAACATCATTTTTGAAGTTCCTGTTCTCCACAACCCTTTGAAACTCACTTTCTATCCATCATCCATGGCAAGGCTGGTCCCTTAGGCATATAGGAGTGAGTGTCTTCAGCTCAGGTGTGGCTGCAGAGATCAGAACCAGAACAGAACAGGGCAGAGCAGATTCCCGGAGATGAGAGAATTTAATGTAACAATGGAGATGCTTCGGCCTGGGAAATGGTTCTGTGCCCAATCCTTTTGTTCTTTTTATCTCATTTTCCATTGTTCCCGTTGCCTGGAGCCTTGGCTTTGTGCTTATCCCAAACTTTACTCACTGCAGGAGAAATCCTGGGCACAAATCACTGAAATCAGAAGTGCTGGAGCAAGAACTTCCACAAGAGCTGCAGTGAGAAAGAAAAGGAAAATGCCAGTTTACAAGGGCTGGTGTAAAAATGAGCTGGAAAAACCCTGCTGGGGTGGAACCCAGTGGGAAGAGTGCAGGAAAATTCTATGTATTTATCATTTATTGCGTTGTGAGCATGTTCTGAAGAAGTTTAACCTGGGTGTGTATGGCAGGGATATATTCCCAAGTCGCGATGCCAATATTCCTCTGGAACAGTCCTTTTATTCTTCATGGAGCCTCTTCTATATATAAATATCCTAAATATGGCATTGTTTTGTTTTATTTAACCACTGGGAACGAGGAGAGGGGAAAAGAGGAGACAAGAGGGCTGTAATTTTAAGGAGCATCTGATTCATGAAACAAAAATGGGGTTTGCGATTCCCAGAAATAACTTGTGAAACCACAACCCCCCCCGGATTTTCCCATCTTTTTCAGTGATTGAGTCTTTTTTCTTTAATTCTTTTTTTTTTTTTTTTTAACTTTCAGCTAAACACATCTGGGTTTTTCAGTCAAACAGATCTTTTGTGCAGAGGCTCTGTGTGCCAGCACGGTTCCTGCAACAAGAAAATGTGTAAGCACTGGCCAGCATCCAGGTGAGGCCTGGCCAACTGCGTGTGTGATTGTGGATTTCAAAGAGGAGCACAGAGGCTTTTCTCTTTTGGCCACAGGAGGAAAAATTTAGAGAAGAAAAAAATGCTAATTAAGAGGCCAGAAGAGATTCGGTGCTCCAACAGCATCCTGAGAGCGACGTCCCTGCGCTCTGGCTGCCAGGCTTTGACTCCTGGAATCTTGGAATTCCAGCCTGCCCCGCATTTTGTGGCTGGCACAGAAACTCCCTGCTGCTGTTCAATGCTGGAAATTGTGAACGAGGACTGGACACAATTCCCAGGTGTTTTGGTGTGGGATTTTTTACAGTCCCACTGCGTGCTGGTGCTACAGCTCGTCCCTATGGCCTGTGGGACCTGACACAACCCCGAAGTGGGATACTACACACAGAGGCAAATATAAATATAAATATAAATATAAATATAAATATAAATATAAATAGAAATAGAAATAGAAATAGAAATAGAAATAGAAATAGAAATAGAAATAGAAATAGAAATAGAAATAGAAATAGAAATATATTTTGGGAGGGGGTGAAAAAAAAGCCTCACAAGGTGCAAGGTTGGAGTCTGAGCGGCTGATGCTGACACAAACCACGTTACGTCCTGCTGCATGACTTCATCCCAGGGAAAATAATCCTGCCTGGGTTTGCCAGGGGCTCAGGCAGGTTATCTGCTGGCCTTGTCCTCTCCACAGGGTCTTTGATGTTCTGCACCCTTATCTCTCCTTCCACCTTTTCCCTGGATTGTTCTGCTCTGGCTCTGGGGACAGTGAAGTGTCTGCTGAGGGAGCAGGATTTTGGGAGTCATGACTGGATTTCCCTGAGTGAGCAAAAAAGGACCGAAAACCTCTGGGTGAATGTGAGGCAGGGTTTAGGAAGCCACGGTTGTGTCTTGTGTGAAGTGAATTGGCTGCGGAGCATATTCCAGGGTGTTTTATCGACCTCGGGGTACTTAGGTAGCTAAATATACACCTTATCTGGGAGTCCCAGGCTCCTTTGCCTCTTTACCTCCCCTTATCTCCCAGACATGGGGAAAGCTGAGCCCAAAGTAAGATTTAAGGTGTGGTTGAAGGGCCTGAACTGGAGGTGCTGCAGCTGTAGGGCCACAGGGCACCTGGTGTGGGGGGATCAGCACAAACCATTGCAGGAGCAGCCTGAAACAGAAAAGAGAATGGAATTAGGGTGGGATGGGGTGGAAAGGACCTTAAAGTTCATCCAGTGCCAACCCTGCCACGGCAGGGACACCTTCCACCACCCCAGGCTGCTCCAAGCCCTGTCCAGCCTGGCCTGGGACACTCCCAGGGACCCAGCAGCAGCCACAGCTTCTCTGGGAATTCTATTCCAGGGCCTCCCCACCCTCCCAGCCAGGAATTCCTTCCCAATATCCAACTGGTCCTGTCTGCTGTGGCCCTGCATCACCCGCCGCTTTTCACGTTCTTTGCCACGAATTGGCCTAAATCGTGTTTTGTTAGGCTGTGGCAAGCCTCCAGAAAAGAGATTGGCCTGGAGCTTGGTGAAAGATCGACCTTAGAAAGTGCTTTTGACTCTTGAAAGGGTGCCTGATAACAGTTCCTGCAGATTTCAGCCGGAGCGTTCCCTTATCTGCGGGCAGCGCAAACAGAAACTCCTCCTGCCCGCACGCGGCGCGGCGGGAAAGGCCCGGCCCAGCCTGGAGACAGCGCTGCATTATCTGAAAACAAATTAATGACAGAGGCGTCAATATTGGTCTAAGCAGGCAGGGAGAAGGGAGTGAAGCGCATTAGAACCTGGGCATGGGTTTTCCTTCCGTGCAGGATCACCCACGGCAGCTACAGATAGATGGGAATAAGTGTTTGGGGTGGAAGTGGCCCTTGTGGAATGCTCCAGGCAGGGTTGGAGCAGTTTGGGATTTACATTTCCATCAGAAACGGAATCATTTCACAGCTGCACAGTCAATATTCCCCGGCCTGGCATGTGGGATTTGTGGCCAGCTCCTGGAGACTGAGGGAGCTGAGAGTGAGGATAACACTGAAAGAGGCATTTATGCTGTCATTCTATCTTTATTGCCTTTATTTATATATCAATGACTTTATTTATACTCATATTTATATATATATATCAAGACCTTATTGCCTTTTTTAACCCTGGATCCAGGAAACTCTCAAATCTCTCTCAGGGTCCTGGTTATTCGTTGGACTCAATGATTTTTCCCAGCCTTTATAAATCTACGATTCCAAGGGGACTGATAAGTAAAGTACAGATATAGGATAAATTTTCCTTTCTCCAATTGAATATCTCAGTTATCAATCTTTCCACAACACTGAAGAAATCCTGTGATGACATAATTTGACCCTGAGTTACAGGCTTTGTGCCTGTTTTCCTGATTTATTTAAAAAGGAGCAGAGTGAGGATAATTTTGAAGTTCTTGACAACAGAAAGGCAAAAAAAAAAAAAAAAAAAATCAGGAAAGGTTGGAAAGTTGCATTACTTCTGCTGGTCATTTCCTCCAGCCCGTTGTGTTCTTGGAGATATTCTTCAACTGTTGTAAAAAACAATAAATATCATTAAGCCCAGTTGGCAGTCTGGGTCTGACTAATAATAAACCCAGTCTCGTGAGTTAAACCAAACAGCCAAACCTGCCAAATATTGTTCCCATGAATGCCTTAATGTCACCCAGAGGCTTTTTTTCCCACTGCTCTCCCCGCAGAAGTTATCTGGGCTGGAGTTCATCCCCCCAGGACAGGGGACCTGTGTTCCTAAGCTCCACATTAAGGCTGCTTGGAAACAAAACTATCGGATTGGATCAAACGTTTGGAGCTTCCAAACTTTGCTTTTATTCCCTGTTGAAACGAAGCTGGGGCCATCAGAAAAGCAAAGAAAAAATGCACAGCCCCTAACCCAGCAGAGAGGGGAGGGAGATGCTGGCTGTGCTTCAGAGCAGAGGCGTAATCTGGTTTTCCCATATTTCATGTGGTCATTCCAGGTAACAGCTCCTTTGAAGCCAACCCCAAAATCCCTGGTGGAGCTGCTAAAAGCTTGCAGCAGCACTTTGGGCCAAACCACTGGGTTTTTTTTGTGAAGCGTTCCAGCGTTCAGGAGGCGGCGTTTGCTCTCGAAGACAGTTTTAGTCAAAAGCATTTTCTCGTTTGGCTGTAATCAGGAGGACATTTTAAGTGGCTTAGCGGGATTTCTTTGAGCCCGAAGGCTGTGAGGAAAGACCTGACAATATTGCAGTGACAACGGGCTTCAGCCATCCTGGCCTGGGTCAGCTTTCAGTCCTGGCTCAGCAGAGCCTGGCTTTGGAAGGGCTTGGCCCGAGTGTGTGCTGTGTGCTCAAAGAGGACAAATAAAAACCGGTGTTTTAGAGAATCTCTGATTCATGTGAGATAAAACCCGATTTTTGTTATGCTTGAGGCAGCGCAGGGAAATCACTGATCTGCTGTTTTATTTGTGTGTAAATCCAACCCTGTTCCTTCCTCAGTGGTCTCTCAGTGCAGAATTTCTAAAACAGAGGTGGGAAGTGTTATTTTGGGGACAAAATGGAAAATACGCCTCAGTCCCAGGCTTTGGGAGCTTTCTGTTCTGTTTTGGGGGGTTGCTGGTCTACCTTACACAGTTAAAAAATAAAATACAACAAAAAGTTAAGTTATTTGAAACCAAGGTCCTTGATTTCCCTCCCCACCAGCCTGTGGTGGGTTCAGAGTCATTCCAAGGATTCAGTGCTGCAGGAGAACACACAACTTGAGTTTCTCTGGTCCTCACTGCCTCTGTTGCCCAAAGTTTTACTCCTGCGGAAGGGTGGCAAGAGCTGTAGGTGGAGGAGGGAAGAAGGGAAATAATTCAATAGCTCGGGTGCTCATGGTGTAAAATGGTGTCTGGCTGTCACGAGTTCAGTGTAATGGAGTCAGAAAGCTGACAGATGAAATTATGACTTAATTACAATTTTCTGAAAGAGGAAAGGGAGCGTCTCTCCCGTGGAACAAGTGGGTTCCAAAGCCCTTGTTTGCCTTCAAACCCTGTAGCGTCTGGTGGCCGAGTGCTGCTCTGGAACTTTCCTGAGCCTTGGGAGAGGCTGGGTGGAAGGGTGGAATAAAGAACTGCTCACACATTTCAGAACCCACTTACAATATCTGAGGTCATCCCCGATGTACACGAGGCTCCCTGTGCCATGAGGCCTTTAATTACGAGGGAAATCCCATTTAAAGGCCTGTAATGTTTCTGTGGTCGCAGTAAAACCTCTCACACAAGCCAGCAGGAAAATCTCAGTGGGCAAACCTCCATCCCTGTCTCGTTTTGTTCTTTTACTTCAGCGCCCAGCTGATATTCCTTAAACAAATCCTCCTCTGCTCTTTTAATTTTGTGTCGAGGGGGAACCGAGGAAAGGAGGAGCCCTGAGGGATCTGCTGGAGGTTCAGCAGATCCAGAGCTCAGCTCTGGGCACTGCTTCAAGCAGGTTTTTGGTTTATCTGCCAGCCTCACTACCGGTGGGCTGGAAAATGAATGAAGGTGAAACATTTCAAGCGTTGCAGTAGTGAAAGCTCCGGTTGGTTGTGGTAGGAATTATTCAGGAGAACAAAAAGTAATAATAATAATAATAATTATAATTACAGGCTTGCAAGCGCAGGGCACTGGCAGGGGGAGAGGCAGCGTCTGTGGCTCTGTGGGATGGATTTGTTTCCTGTCCTCGGCGTTCTTTCACCCACACGAAAAGTCATCTCTGTCTGCACGTAAATCCTTTCTTTCCGTGGGCAGTTTGGGGTTCTCCTTCCCCTTCACACAGACTCGGTGCTCAGCCTTTGCTTTTAGCCTGGTGAGGCATCCCACATCCAGAGCTGGGTGCTGGCCCTGGGCTTGTCCCTGGAATTCTCTGTTCCAGCTGGGAGCTGGGGGCTGCAGAGCTTCCCTCCCTCACAGAATGATGGAATGGTTTGGGTTGGGAGAGACCTTAAAGCTCATCCCATGGGCAGGGACACCTTCCACCACCCCAGGGTGCTCCAGCCCGGCCTTGGACACTTCCAGGGATCCAGGGGCAGCCACAACTTCTCTGGGAATTCCAGCCCAGCCCCTCCCCACCCTCCCAGTCAGGAATTCCTTCCCAGTGTCCCATCCAAACCTATTCATTTTCAATTTGAATCCATCCCAAGCTCAACTTCAGTTTTTACCTCAGGTTTCTGCAGCCTTCAGGAGAACCAGTGTTGGGGCAAGTGTTTCTTCAGCCCAGTCAAGCCATTAAAAGTGGGAAAAGTAGTGACCCAAGGGGCTTCCATGATTTCAACAGGGTGTAAAAACTTGGGAATGAGTTTTCCTACAAGGATAACATCACTGCTCAGCCTGTGTGCAGTTACTACTCGCTCCCAGTCCGTGTAGCTGCATCACAAAGTGCAAGGGAGAAGATTATAAGGTGTTACATTATTTATCCTGATAATTAAAACCATTCCTGACGTTCCAGCTCTGGCTGTTCAAAGCAATAACCCGGGGGCCACCTCGGATACCTGTAAAAGGAGTTAATCATCCATTTCTGAGCGCGTCAAGTTTATTGATCTTGTTAACAGGAGAACACGCGCGGTTACCTGGGCGAGGAAGGAGAGCACTTACCATCCCAGCTGGGATTTGGATGCTCTTATTGGTGCCTGAGCCAGCCAGGATCAGTGCTCAGCAAAAACGAATCACCAATGTTACCCTGCTGTGGTTCTCCAGCCAAATTTCTCATGCCGGCGAATTTATTTTAAACAAATTTTCTTTCCCTCCTGGTTTTGCTCCAGATGAATGGACACGTTCTTTTCCCACAGTTCTGCCCGGCAATTAGCACCAAGAGCACTTTGCAAGCCAGTCCCCTTTCAAGGTTCACAGCTGGTTTAGAGGTTTGGAGGGCTTTTTTGGAAATCTCAGAAGATCCCTCGATGTTCTTTTGTTACTCCCACTGAAAACCAGCGGAGAAAATGACGTGGAAGTTTTTCACCCATCTCCTTTAAGGCTCACCGGTTTCCCACTTTTATGCTCTACCATTATTTAGATTTAATATGTACAGGAGAAAAGTCAGAATTAACCCTACAATGTCACATCTGAAGTCACTGGATTTCCTTTAATAAGCAGTTGCAGCTGGGATGTGGGGGGATTATTTCAGTTTTTCATTCAAGTTGCAGGACACTGGAGGTAAGATAAGGCTAAAAGCAGAGGTCTGTGACATACCCATAATTTTGTTAATGTTCAATTTAAAGCAAAAATCCTCAGGTTTAGAGAGAGGAGGGACCATTGCAGTCCCCACTGCTGTAGAACTTCTCTCTTTGGGTACGGCTCAGTTCTGGTGATTTTCAATTAACTGGGGTACATCTTTGAGGAAAAACCCCTGTCGTGTTGATTTTATCTTCCTTTAACGCCTGAAAATGCTTGTGCATGGGGTTAGATGCCCCTTTAGGATCCTAAATGTAAAACCACTTTTCCCTTTACAGCCCAGCTCTTGACTCTGCTCTGAGAGTTCTCTTTTCCGTAGGCTCCTGGGCATTGCCCCCTGCTCTGTCACCACCTCAGATCCTGGGTGTTTTGGGCTTCATTCCAGCCATTCCGCTGGTTTGTGAGGGAGGTTTGCAAGGCCAACAGCCATGGAGTGATTTGGGTTTTCCCAGGACGTGTGTGAGTATGGAAGCACATACAGCACATGAGCGATAATCCTGCAGAGATCACGGAGAGAGAGGTTTCTCCTACAGTTCTGGGATGGAAGTTGCCTCCACCTGCCTGTGTCTAAAAGATCTGGCTTTAGCAATTCCTCTCTAACGTCTTCTTTGGCTACTTTTGGAACAGAAACCGTTTTATTGCGTTTAAATGATAATTAATGCCTTCAACTCTGCCTTCTTGGTGGCAGTTCCACCATTTCCATCTCGCGAGAAACAAACACGAATTACAGCGGAAACTCTTCATCATGGACTTGAAAGCCTCATAAAGCCTCTTTTGCACCATTGGCAGCTTTGGTAGTTTTGGAAATCTCCTTGTCTGACTTTTGCTCCTCACGGTAATTTTTCAGCATTTATTTAAAATTTGGTGCTGTTGTTTTTTCTTCCTCGACGGGCACCAATCAGCCCAGGAGTGTCAGATGAGGATTTGCCCTTCCAGGAGTGCTCCCGTCTTTTGGAGACTGGGAAGGAGCAAGAGATAATGAGAGAAAATATTATTCCAGCAGTGCTGAAGGTGAGGGAAGGCTCTGGGGAGTGCTTGCTTTGCCCTGGGAGCTGTTTGGAGCATCAGGAGCTGCGGCTGTTTCAGGGTCTGATCTCAGCTGTGTGGGGATAAACCTGAGGAGCTCCGTGGGCTCCAGCTCTGGATTTTTCCATGAATAACGTGGATTGTTACTCCATCCTTGGCATTGCAGACAAAACAGGCCAATCGTGGTCTTGCCAAAATAAAGTTCCTTGGCTGGATCAAAGGAGCAGCAGGGTAGGAATATCAGGGTTTCCTTTGATTTTCAACTCTAAATGGCTCTGCTGCACGGATGGGGGGCTGTGCCTGCCCTTTAAATGATGTTTGGCTTAATCCTCGATTTTTTTTTTTTTAAATGCAGTTGCAAAATCCATGTTTTATATTACAAGACCACGATAAGAGTGTGTATTGATCTGAGAATTTCACTGACTCCCAGACAAAACCCAGCTTTTAAATTTGATCCAGTGCAACTGCTCGAGTGTGCCAGAACAGATGTTATTAAAACAAGGCTCCAGAAACAAGCCTGTTATCTTAAATAATATTTTTCCAGTGGGAGAATGTATTAATATCAGCCATATCATGCATTTGGGCTTATCAATGCCAATTAATTTCAGATTTGCAGCTGAAATGTTGGTGGCACAGGTAGGAAGTCTGGCAGACATGCTTTAATTTGCATCAAAGCACCCCAATAATCAAGTGTAAAATGCTTTAAAAAATTGTCATCCGTTCCCAGTGGCACATTAACATAATTCCTTCTAATGCAAACCTCGAGGGGATTCATATTCCCAATTGCCAGCACACTGGAATAATAAAATGAAGCTAAATAAAGCCATTGGGATAGTTTTATGTATTGGGAAATGTCAATAAATTTAATATCTCAAAACTTTGACAAGTCCAAAAAAAAAGTGCGTTTTCAGCCACATGAATTTTAAAATGTGCTTGTTGTGTGGGATGAAAAGTGGGGTTTTTTTCACCTTGAATACCAATTATTGGCTGTAAAAAGGCTGTGAAGGGACAGCGTTTTTGATGTTTCCTACAGACTGGGCTTTTCCTGGAGTTGCTCAGACGAACAATTTAAACTTGTAGAGTTTCAAACTGGTTGACATTGAAAAATTAGATGTTTCCAACAACAACAAAAAAGAAACAACCAAAAAAACCCCAAACACAAAACCCACCCCAAACAAAAACAAACAAACAAAAGAAGAAAAAATATAGAAGGGTTTAGAATTTACTTTTAATGCTGCTGCCAGAAAACAGGCAGGAAGGTGTATTGGAATATATTCACTTTATTTTGGCTGACATGAGGAAGAGGCAGTGACTGGCTGGGGTATTTTTCCCTAGAAACTGAAGTTTTGGGAGGGATTTGTCCCGTTTTTGAGTAGGAAACTGTCATTTTTTCACAATTCTTTCCTGGATTTTCAGAATTTAGGGCCGGGCATCCTTCTCGAGGCTAACCAAAATGCGAATAGTTGGGCTGTAAATTGTGAATACTCCAGCCCTACCTGATGAAATAAGAGTGGTTTGTTCCCAGGGTGGCTCCTGGAGTGTGGCTGCTTCGCTCAGGTCTGTGCAGCCTCCGGAGAGAGGGGAAAATGTTTTTAAGGAAAACAAACAGGTTCTCTCTCCGTGCCTTATCCCATTTCCAGGAGGGCACGGAGGAGGAACAGCTTTTCATTGCCACTGGAGCCGATTTGCGCTGGGGTTTGTTGCCTTAAGGAGGAGTTTCTTATCTCCAGAAGGATCTTTTCCACAGGCCATTCCCAGTTTGGTCTCGATGCCCTTCTCAAGCCCTGGCAATTCCCAGCTGAGGAATTTGTGTGGCAGGGCCTGGATTTATGACAGACCTGCAGTTTTTGTGAGCTTCCAGTGTTTTCACAGTTGTGAGGCCTGGCCGAGGAATTCAGGGAGACCAACTGCTCAGGATGGGTTTGGATTTACCCCCAGCTCAGGTTTGTGATGCTCCTAAACCCAACAATCCTGGGTTGCTGAGGAAAGCTTCGTGTTCCCACCCGGGCCGAGCTCCCAGGAAGGTTCTTTAGGAAAATCCGCTGGATTTTCTTAAAGGAGTCTGGAATATAACAGAACCATGGGATTGTTTAGCTTGGAAAAACTCTCTGAGATCCAGTCCAAGCACCCCCAGCACTGCCAAGGCCACCGCTGCCCCACGTCCCCAAGTGCCACCACCACAGGGATTTTGAATCCCTGCAGGGATGGGGACTCCACCACTGCCCCACTTCAACGCCCGATCACCCAAAAATTCTCCCAAAATCCAACCTAAACCTCTCCTGGCACAACTTGAGGCCATTTCCCCTCATCCTGTTCTCTGGGAGCAGAGCCTGACACCTCCCCCTGTCTGCCCCTCCTATCAGGGAGATCTTTTTATCCGTGAAATAAAAATAAACCAGCTAATTTTGGTAACTTGGAGCTTGCTGCTATTTTTGCAGCAATTGTGGACTCCGTTTATTGATGGGCGCAAATTTCTGGTCAAGTAATGGCTTAAACAAGCTAACATTACAGGTATTATTTTTAATTAACTTGCGCTGAGGCATGTGTTTCACTTTTAATTCAAGTGTCAGGTTTATGAAGTCTGTTTCTCATCACGCTTAGGGTTAAAATATTAGGTCACCAGAAGAAAGAACTATTTGAGGCACAGAAGACAAATTAAATGTTAGGAGGAAGGAGAGAGGGGAGGGAGGAGCAGAAACGAAGCTGTGACTCCAGAAAATAAGGGAAAGCAGGAAAGATTTAGGGAGAGATAAAATGGGCTGAAACCTGTTTTGGGGGGTTCAATATTACAGGTTTTTCTCTCAGTTTGGAAGAGTTCTAAGCTGTGTCCTGATACCCAGGAAGGGTTGGGATGTGGCTTTCTAGAACATCAGAATCTGAATTTTCAGAATTTAGGGCTGGGAAACCTCAAGTCTAACCAAAATGTGCATAATTGGACCCTAAATTCTTAATATTCCCTCACAGCTAGGAGGGATTTGGACAAAAAAAGATGTGAAGGATGTGGCCAAGCTCTTCAAGGAAGTCTCTTCCCTTTGCCTTGGTGTCCAGCTTCCCAGCAGTGGGTAGGACATGGATGAGGATGGGATGTGCTCCAGCCCCATCCAGGCCCCTCAGACCTTCAGCCCCAAGGTCTGGGGTCACTCAGGGCAGAGCAGCTGCAGATTTATGGGGTGGAGCTGCCGATCCTTCCACCCCAACCTCCTTCTCCGGAGCTCCATGAGAGGTGGTCGAGGCTGGGTGAGACCCCGCGGCTCCAGGAGGGAATCCGGCAGGAGGGAGGGGATTTTTCTGGGGGTTTTCTCCTCTGAGAGAGGAGACAACGTCCAGCACGTGTAATCTTATCCCTCTTGACCGCTCTTCAAAAATATTTCACGTTATTTTTTTTCCCCCCTCTGCGTTTTGAAACTTGGACAAGTCGAGCTTCCAAACGTAACCTTAAAAAAAGCTCTGTCAAACAAAACGCCAGTGCCAGGAGTTTCCTGCCATTCCCAAAACTCCCAGCATATGATTTGCTGTGCTTCCTGAGTAATGATGTCAGGAATCTGCCAGGAAAGATCCCAACCCTGCTCCCAAGGTTGTTCCTAAGCAGCTGCAGCTGCTGAGCCACCCTGGCCTGCAGGGAATGGGAAAACCCCTTGGGCTTTGCAGGAGTTGTGTTAGCAAAGGGACATGTCCAGTGTTTAGGAGGGAAAAAAACCCATCTCTGAAGCTGAATCTGAGGGCTGATTTATTGATTTTTGATCAATATTTAGCTCTAATTCGTGGCCCTAATGCAGCCTCAGCGCTGGCCTGGGCTCCCTGGTGCCATCCCACCGCAAATCCATTCGACCAGCATCCCAAACCCGCAGGAATTTTGGATTATTTATCCATATCTGGATTGGAGGCGTCATCCAAAGCAACCATCGGTCTGAATAGTGAGGCAGCAACCAAGTAAAGGAATTCCTTAGGCAGATCTTGTTTAATCGTTGGCATTTTTTAATCACAGAGACCTAGAATGGTTTGTGCTGGGGGGGATATTAAAGATCATCTTACTCCAACCCCTGCCAGAAGCAGGGACACTTTCCACTATCCCAAGCTGTACTATTATTATTAATAATAATTATTATTATTATTCAGAGGTTTTATGTGACTCTATATTGATGTCAAAGCACAGCAAAATGAATTTTTTACTTTCTGCCTCTGCTTTCCTATTTCAAGCCTGGCTGCCCTTTAAAGGGGTGTCACACAGCAACAGCTTTTACTCCCCAGAACTTTTCTCCTAAATAACACAGTGGAAGTCTGGGCAGTTCTCTTCTTTTTGCAAAGCGAAATGCAGAAATTTGCTGAAATATTAATGTGAAACGGAGCCAAGGTGTTCCCATTTTCCAAGCGAGGCACAAGCAACTGGGTTTTGCTCTTTGGAAAGTATGAGAGAATTTTTATTCATCTGTTTGCTTTAAGGGAGATCTGCCAAGTCAAAACCCTTTCATTTCATCCTGTGCGAAGCTGGAACGCGGGGAGGGAACAAAATATAATTTATTTAACAATGTGCAAATAATTTATACAGAGAGGGGGCACTGGGTGTACGCAACCATAAAAGTAATTTATTGATACACCTTGTAATTAATGGCAAGACAAAATGTCTCAGTGAAAAAAATGGCTGCAGTCTTCACCCAGAGACAAAACTTTTCCATCTCCACTCGGTAGACGTGGGAGATAATTCAACATTTATTTCGTTTTGGTTCATTCTCATAAATCAATCTTCTCTGCATTTACACCTTAATTCATGCTGGCTTTTGGGACACTCAGGGCATTTGGGACTTTGTCTTGCTTTGTTCTGTTTGCTCTTTTGGCCATTTTTGCTCCAGACATCCAAATTAGTCCTGGATTTATGATTCTTTCTTGCAGGGTACTCATTTAAATCCTTCTTAAGGCAAAAAGGGGAAGAGATAAAGAAAGAAAGGAGGGAGGAAGGAAAGAAAGAGAAAAAGAAAGACAGAAAGAAAGGAAAAGAAATATCTGTGGGGTGTGGTAGGAATGACCACACAATTACAGCATCTCTGGAATATGCTTTTTTAATATATTGGATTGTAAAAATGAATACGACATGATGTCATGGGTTCAGTTTTTCTGTCAATAGATGAAATACTTCTAAGTGAACTCACGTTAAATCCTGGTTTCAAAGCTTTTGCTGAACTGAGTTCCCGGACTTGTTGTTGGCATTTTCTGGAAATGTTGTTTAAATTTGGGCGATTTCTTGTAATTTAGAAAAAGGCTGGCGAAGAAAATTCAGGATGTTGGGAAGTGGAGTTTGACAGAGAACCTTGCAGAGATGGTTTGTGTTCAGGAACCACTTGCAGAGGAGCTGGCACCACAAAGCTTAGCGTGAAGCGATTAAATAAATACTGTAAACTGATTGTTAATGTTTCTCTGCTCTGCCTGCTTAGCACGGGGATGCCCAAAAAGCTGCAGAGGCAGAAATTCTGCCCAGTCTCAGAGAGGAGCTGCACTGGGAGGGGGATCAGCCTCTGGATTCACTGGAGCTTCACGCCAGAAGCAGCGGAGATAAAGAGATGGAATCAGAGGATGGGCAGGGCTGGAAGGGATCTTAAAGGGATTTTGGCTGTGAACACCCTTCAAAGCCCTTCCTTGGTTTTGTGTGAACTTTGAGCAATCAGATCCTCAGAGACACCTGAGCACGGTGTAAATTAATCTTCGGCGCTATTCTTACACCAAGCCAGAGGAGGTGTCACAGGGAGAAGTGCAGCGGGATCCAAAAGCAGTGGGCAAAGCTCCAAGATAAACATCCAGGCTGGAAACATTGACAGAGCGAGCCAGAAGACAGAGTGGAAACCAAAGCTGAAAAGAAAAGGCTCTTAAAGCCCTCCAGTGCTGAATCATCTGTTGGTCATTAAACCCCAGCCCTTTGCCTGGTGCAGCCTTCACCCAACGCTCGCCGGGGCTCTGTGGGGTGCAAGGAGCAGGAATGGGTTATGGGGCAGCTCCCAGACCCCAAACCCTGTGCCGTGGTTGGGCTGGAACTGTTCCTGCAGGCTGCCATCCCTCTCTTCCACCTGCTGGCTGCTCTCCTCCCCTCTCCAGCCACCATTTGCACGAGTGATTAAAGTCCGTCCACAATCGGAAACGCCTCCAGGCTTGGATTGACTTCCAGTTTGTTAGGATTTAATCATTAGGGTTTCAGCTGGTCTGTGGATGTTAACGCGTTAATTGCTGGGTCAGGCCTGATTTCCATCCTGCTGGAGCCAAAGGGAACCTTCCTTGTGTGGGATCGGGATCGAGAAGCAGAAACTCATCGGAGCGGGGATGCGGTGATTCCTTACACAGAGCAGGTGAGGGACGCCAAACACGGAGTGTGGGACAGGAATGTGGACTCAGCCTCCATCCCAAGAAACTGAGAGCTGCGTTTAAAGCCAAAACCTGATAATGGCCGTGTTTAAAGCCAAAAACGGAGAGCTGTGTTTGAAACCAAAAACCGATTGATGTGTTTGAAACCAAAAACTGGTAGGTGTGTTTGAAACCAAAAACCGATTGCTGTGTTTAAAGCCAAACCTGATAATAGCCGTGTTTAAAGCCAAAAACCGGATAGGTGTGTTTGAAACCAAAAACTGATAGGTATGTTTAAAAACCAAAAAGTGATCGCTGTGTTTAAAAGCAAAAACTGAGAGCTGTGTTTGAAGCCAAACCTGATAATAGCCGTGTTTAAAGCCAAAAACTGATAGGTGTGTTTGAAACCAAAAATTGTCAGGTGTGTTTAAAAACAAAAAGTGATCGCTGCGTTTAAAGCCAGACCTGGAAATAGCTGTGTTTAAAGCCAGGCCTGGAAATAGCTTTGTTTAAAGCCAGGCCTGGAAATAGCTTTGTTTAAAGCCAGGGCGCTGCCAGGGGGCAGAAGGAGGTGGGGAATGTGTTTAAGCTGCAGGAGCCCGTCCGGCTCTGGATTTGGATGGGTTTGGATGGAATGTCTGGGAAGCAGAGGTTGATCACCTCGGCAGCCTCTGTTCAGCAGGAAAGGGTTAGGGGGAGCTGTGGCTGCTCCCCAAAACCTCTGTGTTGTGGGGAGCGGTGGCTCAGGGTTCCCCAAAAAGCTGCTGCAGTTTTATAAACAGCGATGTTATTTCGTTTTGGTCTGTACGCCTTGCCATGAGCTCGTCTGGGTGTCTCTGCTCCTCCAGCTCTTCACAAAACACCTGGAAAAGAAAGATTTTTCAAGGAGAAGGAGCTGTGTGTTTACAGCTTCTGGGAGACTCAGTGCTGCTGGTACCCCAGCAGGGTTTGAAAGCAAAAGGGAATAAAATAATAATAATAATAATAATAATAATAATAATAATAATAATAATAATAATAATAATAATAATAATAATGCTGTTCAATCAAGTAACCTCCCAGCCCTTTTTTTACCCCCAAGACCCCCGGAGCAGAGTCCAGGGGACCGCGGAGCCTCTGTCATACCCTGATGCTCTTGTTCCTTTCATTTGTTTTACCCTTCTGCCCATTATGGAGCTGATTCCCAAAACAATCCTAAATAGTTCCTGCTCTTCATGAGCTCCTAATCTGCTAACCTGCAGTTTTCCCCGTGTGAATTCCGCTGGATTCAGCCCCAGGGCAGAGCTGGTGGCATCCCGGCCCTTCCTCTTCCCTCCAATCCTCCCCTCCTAGGATTATCTGCCGAATCCCTCTCCTCAGGGCATTTCCAGCCAGGTGAGCTGCTGGCCCTGCTCGCAGCTGTCCTTCCCTTCCAAGGGGACCTTTGGGCAGTCCCTGAGTGAAATTCCAGGATCAATTCAGCCTGGAGAAAAGGAGCTCAGGGGGAAATTCTGGCTCTGCACAACTCCTGACAGGAGGGGACAGCCAGGGGGATTTGGGATCTGCTCTCAGGGAACAGGGACAGGAGGAGAGGGAACGGCCTCAGCCTGGGCCAGGGGAGGCTCAGGGTGGATATTTTGGAAGTCTGTTTTACAGAAAGGGTGGTCAGACATCGGCACAGTGTCCCCATCCCTGGAGGGATTTAAAATCCCTGTGGACGTGGCACTTGGGGACGTGGTCAGTGGTGGCCTTGGCAGTGCTGCGGGATGGTTGGACTTGATCTTAGCGGCCTGTTCCCACCTTGAGGATTCTATGGCACTATAATTCCATAAAAAAATAATAAACGGCTAATTAATTATCTCCTGTCTGGGCATTTAATGACGAGAAGATGAACTCGACTCCAGAGCCTGCAGCCGCTGCTGGGGTTTTTCAGCTCAGGTTTCAGTTCTTCTCTTCAAGAACCAGCAGAACAAGAACATTTCCACCAGAGCTGACAGGAACCCAAGGATGTGGTTGTGCATCCCTGCTTGCATCTCAGGTGTCTCTGCTGCCTGAATCCCTGAGGCATCTCAACCTTCCCTCGGGCTGTTAATGAAGACTTTAATTGGCAGTTAAAGTCGTGCTTTTGCAACCCAGCTCCCGACGTGCTTGGGAATATCTTGGGACCCTTTCCCACCGATTTTCCGATGCTGAGAGGTTTCCACCTCTCCCATCCCTCTTTCCCACCCCTTCGCCTTCACACTCATAAATTACTGCTCTTAATCGCTGGGGTTTGGCTTCTCCCTGTGGGGAATCCCGCGGGGACGCTGCTCTGTTAGCCCGGGAGATGTTTGGGATGTCCTGGAAGGAGATCCCAGCTCTTCTTCCCACTAATCCCCTTAGGCGGAGCTGGCCGCGGTGACAGGGCACCGGGAGCAGCCGCTGACTCTGCGAGGGAGCGCACAAAGGATGGGAGACTTCAAAGAGCCCCCCAGGGAATTTGCATTTCCAAGCTCTCACAGCCGAGGAGGTCTTTGGGAGGGGATGAAAGTGGCTTTTGTTAAACTTAATGGCAGGGTTGGTTGATTAAAAAAAAAAAAAAAAAAAAAAAAGCTCTGATTTTTTTCCCTTATTAAGGCGTGGTGTGATTCCACTGTTGGGCGTCTGGGGGAGGGAGAATTCCGAACACAAAGGAAGGAACCTGTTCCCTTCCCGGCTGCCACCATCCCTAGGGATATTCCAGTATCATTTATCCGAATTGGAGAACCACAGAGGAGCTGGCTGGGCTGGGCAGGAATTAACAAAAAAACCACCAGCAAGTTTTCCCTAATCACCTCCTTTTGCGGGCACCTCAAGCAGAGGCGAGGTCCAGAAAACTCATCCAGAAATTCTGTCCAGAAGATTCGTCCCAAAAACCTCGGTGCAAAATATCTCCTAGTGGATCCTGCCGCTGATTCATGCAGTTGGGATTTCAGGGATCATGCTCTAAAACCCCCCTAAAACTCCCTGCTCAGAGCTGATTATTCAAAATACCCGGCGCCTGCCTTTCTTTGCTTTGTTTGAAGAGCATTGGCAAATAATTTCCCATCTGGGTTTCTGGATTAAATGTCTCCTGGATGGCCTAAAAGAAAGCACCTAATGAAAGAAACGTGTCCTGTTGGACTCCTGTCTCAGTTTCGGTTCTGTTTGAGCACTAAATGTTACCACGCACGGAAGGCCGAGCAAACATTTCCTATTTCCAGGGTATCGGTGCTGGCAGAGGCCGGGTTTTCTATATACACTCGAAATTCTGCTTGCATGACTCCTCCTGCTGTGTTTATCAATATTAAGCACAAGCTTGGTTCAAAAATAGAAAACTATGTGTTAGCTGCTTTAAATAAACATCAATCCCATTTTTTCGGGCAGTTTGTATTTCTCTTCTAATCAAGGCTGGGTTTATTTCTGAGCAGAGCCTTAAAAGCACTCATTTCATACAACATTAATGTGTATTTTGGCTAAGCTGAAATGCCACTTTTTACCAGGCAGATGAAAGGGGGTTTATTTAAACAAACAAATGTTTGAGCTCTCTTTTTTTTTTTTTTTTTTTTTTTTTTTTTTTTTTTTTTTTGATAGAAAGAAATAGTCCTAATGGTTTTTGATGTTTTTACAGTCACCAATTTCTTGTTTCTGTTTCAGGGATGAGTACGAGGAGGATGGGTTTTGCCAGCCTTACAGGGGCATCGCCTGCGCCCGCTTCATCGGCAACAGAACCATCTACATGGAGTCCTTGCACATGCAGGGGGAAATAGAAAATCAGATCACAGGTGGGTAAAAACCTCCTTGGCCGCCTCCCCACCCAGCTGCCTGCTCCCAAAAAGCTGCGGAGGTTTTATAAACAGCGATGTTATTTCGCTTTGGTCTTTATTCCCTCTTGCCGTGAGCTCATCTGCGTGTCTCTGCTCCTCCAGCTCTTCCCAAAACACCTGGAAAAAAAGGATTTTTCAAGGAGAAGGGGCTGTGTGTTTAGAGCTTCGGGGAGACTCTTCAGTGCTGCTGGTGCCCCAGCAGAGTTTGAAAACAAAAGGGAATAAAAACAAATAAATAAATAAATAACAACAACAACAATAATAATAATATTAGTAATGGAATAATTTAGGTGCTGGGAAAGGCCGCATAAATAATGCAGCAGGTAGTGGTTTTCCTTTGGATTTAGCGGAGAACCAGTTGCCATTACTTTTGTGGGATGTGCTGATGGGGTTGCTGACTTCACAGATATCGTGATATCCTCTGTTTTTCATATAAATTAACTCGGCTTGATCCTAACCTTGGTAATCATCTCTATATTCAGATTTTTTTTTTTTTTCTTGATGTCAGAATACCCCAAATTTCTCTTTTCTCTCTGTCTCCAAACACTGTTAAAATTGTAAAAAAAGGCTTCATTTCCCCAGGAAATGCAACGTGAAGCCACCAGTTCATAATCTTCCAGCATTTCGTTTAAAAATTTATTTGGGATTGTACAAAAGTTGTCACCTTCCACGAAGGAACCGGTGCAGGAATTTGGGGTTTACCTGTTGGGCTTCCAAATATTACAAGAATTTGTAAATTATTCCAAGTTTCGGGGAGGAAAAAAAGGAATAATTAAAGTTTGGGGGGGGGGGGCAGGTAATGAGCTTAGCATTAATCCCGTGTTGAAAACCCGATGCGTTTTCCTCGTCGGTGAAATCAGCATTGTTAATAAAAAATAATATAATAAAAAATAGTAATAACTTCCAGCGTAATTAGCGCTGTGCGTTCCCGTCCGTCACCCGCGCAGCTGCAGCGGGAAGCGAGGCTTTTCCCGGGAAGGCAAAACACCCCCAAGCCGACGCGCGGTGTGTGTTTTCCAGCCGCCTTCACCATGATCGGCACCTCCAGCCACCTGTCGGACAAGTGCTCACAGTTTGCCATCCCGTCCCTGTGCCACTACGCCTTCCCCTACTGCGACGAGACCGCCTCCGCTCCCAAACCTCGGGATCTGTGCCGGGACGAGTGCGAGATCCTGGAGAACGTCCTGTGCCAGACCGAGTACATCTTCGCCAGGTCCAACCCCATGATCCTGATGAGGTTGAAGCTGCCCAACTGCGAAGATCTGCCCCAGCCCGACAGCCCCGAGGCTGTCAACTGTATCCGCATCGGGATTCCCATGGCCGATCCCATCAATAAAAGTAAGTGGAAAATGTCTGCTTTGCCGTGGAAGAAGGTGCCGAGGTTGGCTGGAAGGGTTCGTGCGTCCCACTTCGGGCTTTGACAGCTCGCAGGAGGATTTCCCAGCTCCGGCTTGTTCAGCAGGGGTAGGAGTCCTGAAGGATTTTTTTTCAGGAATTCTGAAGGATTTTTTTTTCAGGAATCCTGAAGGATTTTTTCCAGGAATTCTGAAGGATATCTTCAGGAATTCTGAAGGATTTTTTTTTCAGGAATTCTGAAGGATATCTTCAGGAATCTTGAAGGATTTTTTTCAGGAGTTCTGAAGGATTTTTTTTCAGGAATTCTGAAGGATATCTTCAGGAATCCTGAAGGATATCTTCAGGAATCTTGAAGGATTTTTTCCAGGAGCTCTGAAGGATTTTTTTCCCGGAATTCTGAAGGATATCTTCAGGAATTCTGAAGTATTTTTTTTCCAGGAACTCTGAAGGATTTTTTCCAGGAGTTCTGAAGGATATCTTCAGGAATTCTGAAGGATTTTTTTCAGGAATTCTGAAGGATTTTTTCCAGGAATTCTGAAGGATATCTTCAGGAATTCTGAAGGATTTTTTTCCAGGCGTTCTGAAGGATTTTTTTCCAGGAGTTCTGAAGGATTTTTTTCCAGGAATTCTGAAGGATATCTTCAGGAATTCTGAAGGATTGTTTTGTTTTGTTTTGTTTTGTTTTGTTTTGTTTTGTTTTGTTTTGTTTTGTTTTGTTTTTTTCCCCAAGAATTCTGAAGGGTTTGTTTTTTACAGGAATTCTGAAGGATTTTTTTCAGGAATCCTGAAAGATTTTCTTCAGGAATTCTGATGGATATTTTCAGGTCTTTTCTATGTGATTATGGGGAAGGAAACTATGGACTGTAAGCATTTGGGTGCTGAGGAATTTGGGCAGCTTCGTCCTCCCTGCTCCTTCATCCTCCTCCCACCTCAGCCTGACGCGATCCAGCAGCACCACAGGTGCAGTGGAGGGATCCTTGTCGGGAAGAACGTTTGTAGGGCTGGATCCATGGCTGTCCTGCCTAAGCCAGCCTCATTTTAGGCTCTGGCTGAGCAGCAGTCCGTTCACAACCCTTCCACATCCCAACAGTCAAATATAAAACACAGCCCCCACAAATTGTCCATTTTCCTATGAAAATGATGGCTGCAATTCCATTTCCCGCTGCAGTTTTGCCTTTTTGTGCGTATTTTATATCAAAAACTCTTGGCAGAAGCTGTTTTCACTACAGGAGCATGAGCTTTAAATCCTCCCAGGAATGTGAATGCAAAGCAGGCCCTGCCTTGCAGCCACACCTATCAGGTTATTAAGAGTGACAGGACCACTGGGAGATGTCTCAAAACCTGATTTATTGCTCTTCTTCTACAGTCTCATGAAGGGTGAGAACATCCTCCCCCAGGAGTTTGTGGTCAGTGGTTGTCAGTGGTCACAAGGCCACAGGTTACAAGGGGTTTTAGAGGTTTATTAGCCAATGCTCTACTGCCACACAGGTTGTTTTATGGATGGAATGCCCATAAAACAATATTGTTTTGGAATATTGCTTTAACTTTCCCACCAATGGCTAATTGAACTGTATCACACGTCCCGCCTCAGCGCAGGTTTTTTTATCCAGTCATGTAGTGACACACAAACTACTTGCTACACCTTGAAACTTCTTATTACCTTTTTAACTACTTCTATATCCTAACTTTAAACTCTAAAACTTCCCACTACCTAGCTTAATATGTCTCTGTCTATATTACAAACCCACATTCTTGCTTATGGTCTCTAAATTTGGAAGCCTTTTCCAAGGTCTCAGGCTGAACCTTGTATTCTTTACTGTATTTGGGCCTGCATGCACAAGAATTTGAGAATTTTCTGTGCCTGGGATTCCCACACACACCAAACTGGGAGCCCACGCTCCCAAACTGGGCCATGCTGGGAGACGTCAGGAGCTCATCTGTTGTGTTTTATCTTCTTTCTGCCAGAGTTGAGATTAAATGCTCAAGACCATCGGAATCAGATGTTTATTAATTCTTATCTACGTCATAGTCTCACAAACCATGAGTGCTACAGCACTTCTAGTTAACAGAGTAAAAATGGAGCCCTAGCCCTCTCTCTACAAGGCCTTTCAAGGATAAACTGTCCAATTATGAAATGACACCTAAATTATTTTTACTTTTAACCCAATAACCAAACACCCGTGGCCCACAATGTGGACTTTTCTCTCCAGTTACAAAATCCCACCCAGACCCATGGAGAAGAAGGTGAAAAAGAAGGACTCAGCCTCTGCCCTAAATCCTCCATCCTGCTTTATCTCTATTCCTGCATTCTAAACCCTTCAGCTCTGAGTTTTGCACCCTGTGCTCTCACACACTTCTATCCAAACCCCACAGCCACAATCCCAGCGCTGTCACTCCATTTTGGGAGCTGTTCCACGGGCTCAGGTCAGTGCAGTGTTTGCTGGGGGCTCAGAGCCTGGCAGCACAGGAACTCTGGAATTCCCAGTGCCCAGGGATCACCCCCACAGCTGCTGCACCCAGCACCGACCGTGGCTCAGGTTTTTTTTTTTTTTTGGCTGTCTTTGCAGATCACAGGTGCTACAACAGCACGGGCGTGGATTACCGCGGCACGGTGAGCGTGACGCGCTCGGGGCGGCAGTGCCAGCCCTGGAACTCGCAGTACCCCCACACCCACACCTTCACCGCTGCCAGGTACCCCGAGCTCAACGGGGGCCACTCCTACTGCAGGAACCCCGGCAACCAGAAGGACGCCCCGTGGTGCTTCACCTTGGACGAGAACTTCAAGTCGGAGCTCTGCGATGTGCCAGCCTGCGGTAATGCCTGACCCGGCCTGGGTTGGAGCTGGGGTGAAAAAGGGAAGGGTTTGGTGGGACAAGTGTGTTTTGTGAGTCCCCAGGAGCAGAGCTGTAGGAAAGGCTGGCTGGGTCTGCTCTGAGGAGGTCTTAGAGCGCTTGCTGCCTCTCTCAGTGACAAAGTGGTGGTTGAAAATCATTTCCTGGGGAATGGTTGTGCGCTGCCAGCTCAGGTGGAGGTGGTGGAGTCACCATCCCTGGGTGTGTTTATAAAAGCCTGGAAGTGCCATGGTTTAGTTGAGGTGTTGGGGCTGGGGTGGACTCGATCATCCTGGAGGTGTCTTCCAACCCTGTGATTCTGTGAATTCTGTGGAAGTGCTCCTGACTTTCCAGGTCATTGTTGTTCCGATCAGTACAACTCCTTAGGCCAAATTAAATCATAGAAACGTGGAATTGTTTAGGTTGGAAAAGCCCTCTGAGGTCATCGAGTCCAACCATTCCCCAGCACTGCCAAGGCCACCACTGCCCCCCATCCCCAGGTGCCACATCCACACAGCGTTTAAATCCCTTTTTAAGTCCCTTTTAAGACCCACCACTGCTCTGGGCAGCTGTGCCAGGGCTGGACAACCCTTTCAGAGAAGAAATTTTCCCTGATGACCAATCTAATCACCTCTGATGTAACTTGAGGCCGTTCCTCCTCCTCTGTCCCTGTTCCCTGGGAGCAGATCCCAACCCCCGGCTATCCCAAATCCCCCCCGCTGTCCCCTCCTGTCAGGAGTTGTGCCGAGCCACAAGGTTCCCCCTGAGCTCCTTTTCTCCAGGCTCAGCCCCTTTCCCAGCTCCCTCAGCTTCTCCAGACCCTTCCCCAGCTCCTTTCCCTTCCCTGGACACGCTCCAGCCCCTCCATGGCTTTCTTCTTGTGAGGGGCCCAAAAACAGGGGGAGGGTTTGAGATGCACGTGATAGAGCCCAGGCTATCTGCCTTCCCCCGATCTACCCTTTCAGTAAGAACATAATTTAGATCCCATTTTGGCATCGATCCCCGTCTTTCCATTAATTGAAAAAGACTTTGGAGCAGACTCAGAACATGTCTCACTGCAGGAATGTTCATAACCATAACCAGAAAAAATTTAATTTGGTTCTGGCTACGGAGCAGGAACATCAAAGGTATCTCCTTTCCGAGGGGGAAGGTAAATGTTGCTGTGACAGCTCGTAGGCAACATCAAATTCCGTGTGAAACTTTGAATTTCCATAACATTTCTGGGTGCATTTCTGGCATGTCCATGCAAATAGCTGTAATTATTTTTTTTTTTTTTTTTCCCTTGGCCTGTTATCAATATGGTTATGCAGATAAAACAATTAGGCCCCATTTGTTCAGGCCTTCCATTCACTTCCCCCCGGGTCTCTGCAAAGCAGAATCAAATGAGAGCTGAATCTCGCTTTTTGTTCATTTTGCAAACCCAAAAATGCAGCCAGGGCAGTTCTGTAAACACAAACTTCAAATCCATTTAAAGGACCCGGCAATGTCACATCTGTTTTTTAAACAAGGCCTGAGCTGTGTTGGCAGTGCTGGTTTAAGAGTTGGACTTGTTGATCTCTGAGGGCTTTTCCAACCTCAACAATTCCGTGATTTTTCGAGTCCTGTATCTCTTCTGCCGTCATTTCAACAGAAATAACCGAAAGCTACCCTGAAGATTCTTGTGCCAGTCCCCTCTAGATGGGCTCCGAGATGCCAGGCCTGCCTCAGGCCTTTGATCTGGGATTCCAGGACTCTCTTGGAGCCAAATTCTCTGATTTTCAAGCTTTGCTTGATAGTAACTGAGCTAGGCTGGGCTGGAGAATTCCTGACAAAGGTTTTAATTGCCAAAACCTCTCACTGCTGCCTTAAATGGTGCTCGCTGTTCTGTGGCTTTATTATTCTAAACACAAACAGAGCTGGATCAGGTGAGCAGTAATTGAATTGTTAAGTGCTAATCTGCATATTAAAACCAGAATACCGCGTGGGACTTGCATTCTGCTGGTTTTGCACTGGCTGAAAGAGCCATTTCAGGCCCGTTTTAATCACTATTATTGTGCATTCTGGCTCGCCAGGACATGCCTAGATGGGAAATGGATTTAATTAGGGTGGCTCCCAAGAAGCCCATTAACCTAATGAGGCTTCACGGCTGGGGGCTGCTACTTAATAAGAATAATAATTGCCTTTGACTGGAATAGCTCAGGTGATGAACTGGTGCCCAGGTCTCCCTCTGCCTCGTGCTGCTGCTTTCTTTTCCTTTCTTCAGCTGTACCTCACAAGCTGTGAGAGATCTGTTTCACCAAACTTCGCCAACCTGGCTGCGGGAGGATGTGAAACACGGGGTAATTCGAGCGTGAGGCTTAGCAAAGCCAGGCCTAAGAAGGTTGGGAAGGGCGGTGTGTGAACCCCTGCCTCTCTGGGAGCAGGGAAAATGCCGTGGGGATGGTGCTGCAGTCCTCTCCCGCTTCCCAAGGGCTGTAGGAATATTTGGGCTACCTCTCCTCCCAATTAAAAACCAGATGGCACAACTTAATCTGAAAGGAATGATCAGAGAGGAGCGTGGGGGAGCAGAGGACAGCGTGAGCCTGAAAGAGGAGAGGGGTTATGCAAAGTGACGTCCAGAACCGTTTGAACTTTGCCTCTGTCACAATTTGAGTCGAGCCCAAGCTTCAGATCAAGTTCATGTTTAATGAAGTGCATAAAAGAGATCTGTGTGGGCCGCCGAGCACTTGTACAAACCCAGCCTGGAAAACACAGACAAACAAACTGGAGTGACCCTGCAGGGATAATAAAACATCCCCGTTCTCCCAGACTCCCTAAGGCTGCCTCAGGCTTTCCCAATTCCCTTGGAAACAGCCAGGGCGGCCTGGGCTCCAGGGATCCCCAAGTTCCCCTGTAGTGAGTGCGTTAATCCGGGTGTAATTCCACCCTAAGCCTTGGGAATGCTCCTGGGAAATGGCAGAGCAGGGCAGGCTCCTGTCCCTGTGCCAAGGGCACTCAGGATGAGGGATCTGTCCCTGCTCTTGTCCCTGTCCCTGGAGCACCTGGGATGGAGGAACTGTCCCTGTCCCTGTGCCTGGAGCACTCAGGATAGGGGATCTGTCCCTGTCCTTGTCCCTGTGCCTGGAGCACTTGGGATGGAGGAACTGTCCCTGTCCCTGTGCCCAGGGTGCTCAGGATGAGGGATCTGTCCCTGCTCCTGTCCCTGTGCCTGGAGCACTTGGGATGGAGGAACTGTCCCTGTCCTTATCCCTGTCCCTGGGACACTCAGGAGGGGGCTCTGTCCTTGTCACCCAGCAGGGGCTGCCTGAGCTCCTCCCAAAGCCTCTCCCCTCTCCCCTCTCCCACTGCCTTTCCCTGGAGCAGTGTTTCCCGGGAAGCTGCAGCCAGCCTGGGGATGCAGTGCTGGATCTCCTGGGCAGCAGCAAAGAGGGGATCGTGTTTCCAAAATGCTCTGGGAAGAACCCTGAGAGGGAGCAGGGATTGCAGGGAGCCTTTGGACTGTGTTACACCATCCTCCTTCCCAGCCCTTCCCTTTTATCCCTGCTCCAGCTTTCCTGGCACCTCACACTGCTTGTCTGGTTCTGCTTGTCGTGAACTGTTCTTTTTTTCACTTCCATCTGCTCGTATCCATTCCTTTTTGGTGGAAAGGGAATGGTTGAACCGTTAATGGGAGGCAGCTCAATCCAGAGTGTCCTCCTTTAAATTGTCTCGAACCAAGACACAAAATGAGGAGTTTGTATTCCCAACAGAGCTTTTCTTGGAATCCCAGAATGGTCTGGCTTGGAGGGGACCTTAAAAATCATTTATTTCCAAGTCCCTGCCGTGGGAAGGGGCAGCTCCCACAAGCTTCTGCCATGAGGTTTTTCAGAAATTCCCTTTTCTGCGGATCTGTGCTGGGCCGTGTGTTCATTTCAGCCCAAGCCAAGGCCACCACGCAGCATTCCACTCTTCCCCGCCCATCAGTAGGATTGACCTTACAGGGACACAGTTCCTGTGTGACCTCACAGAACTGTTAGTCCACAAAATAACTCTTCCTGTTAATATTAATTAAATAAAACACTGTTCAAGGTGGATTTCAGCAAGGTAAAAAGGATGTTTTACTCTTTTTAATGCTTTTACTTGACCCAGGGATGTGTTTGACTCTGTGGGACGCTTCATTCCTTGTTGGCTTTTTTTTTTCCCCCCTTTCTGAACCAGATTACAAGGATTCCAAGGAAAAGAATAAAATGGAAATCCTGTACATCCTGGTGCCGAGTGTCACCATTCCCCTGGCCATAGCCCTGCTCTTCTTCTTCATCTGCATCTGTCGCAACAACCAGAAATCCTCGTCCCCTCCAGTGCAGAGGCAGCCGAAACACGTCCGGGGGCAGAACGTGGAGATGTCCATGCTCAACGCCTACAAACCAAAGGTAAACCCAGAATTCTGCTCCCACACTCGCTGTCTCCACAGGCAGGGAGGGAAATGCTTCAAACAGCCCGGCTCTGGAATATTCAGGTGGTTTCCAGCCTGATTTATGCGATTTTTGGTGAGGGTTTTCTCAGCAGCAGCAGCATGAGGGTAATTCCTGTGTGTCCGTGTCCCTGGAGAAATAGCGGAGATTTTGTGGGATAAAGCAAAAACTTTCTGAAGCATCTCTAAAACACCTCATTTAAGCGAGAGAGTGATGCAGGTAAAGACGTGATTCAGCATTTCCTCAGGAGAGCTTTTCATGGCTCTGCTCAGTTCATCTGTCACCTTTCACTCAGCTGAAAATCACCTTTGGAAAGATCTGTTCCTTGAGGTTTCGGGCTTACCCATTCCCTCAGCTGAAGGCAGGAATGACCAAACGCAGCCTCAAAAGCTCCTGCTGCCGGCGTTTGGCTTCAGCACAGCCCCACGTTCAGGAAGCATTTTAAAAATCATTTTAAAGGTGATCGACCTCATGCTCCCGATTTCCTGGGATGTGCAGGCCTGGCTGCGTCACCCAGGGCAGGGCTGGAAGCGTCTCCTGCCATCCACAGGCACAGGAACGCCCTGGAAGAGCGTTTCCCTTGTGGTTCACGCCATGCCAAGGCTCTTGATCCTCGGGGGCCCCTTCCAACTCAGGATATTTGATGGTTCTTCAAGAACTCGATGGGCTTTGTTCCTTTGGAATTCAGTGGGCTTTGTTCTTTTCAAGAATTTTAGAGTGGAAAACCGGTGTCTCGATCCCACACGCACACACTGGCCTGGTGGATTTATCTTCATTTTCCTTGGAAATTCCCAATCCCAGCTTTCCTGTACAGCTTGGAGTAGTTTTAACTCAAGATGTTGGCAGTAGTAAAAAAAAAAAAAAATCAATAAATTTAGTGTCCAAATTGCATCTTGCATCCAACCTCCTGGAATATTTTGTTAAATTTGGGGTTGTTGCTCACTCCCTGTTCTGCTGGGAATTTGGGGTTCAATCCTGGCTAAATTGAAGGTAATGCTTTTATTGAGGATGCAATTCCCACCTTTCCAGCATAAGGAAGCAGAAATTCCTGGAAATGTTTGCAAATATTGACCGTTCTCTTCTCTTTCAATTTGCAAGCCGTGTGCTGCAAGAATATTTTTCATTTTATTTATGCTAATTCGGGATTTTCCCACTGGGAAAGCCGGCTCTCCCTGTCTCCAGTGTTTTGATTGCCTTTCAAACAATATTTTCGAGGAAAGGAAATGGAATCTTATTTTTAAAATTGATGTCAGCTTTGGGTGAAAGCCTCAAGCTCCCACTGAGGCAGTTGTTTGCTTGGATAAATAGGAATGTTAGCATTTCCTCCGGTTTTCAGGGATTTTTATTGCCTTCGAAAATATAATAAATTAAGGACATCTCATCCTGGAGCCGAAGCAGAGGTGGAAGGGGTGGGTTTCCCTCTCCCTTTCCCCGACCTGCTGCCTCTTGTGTGTTTTACACTTCCCTACGTTTTGGACACCCGCGTGTGACAAATGCTTGTCAAACAAAAGCTGAGCAGATTTACAACTGCTTCCCTCCAAATGAGCCCTTCCTGCCAAAACTTTATGACTTCATTTTCTTCCCCCAGTTTTCCACTCTGTTGGTTCAAACAGACGGACCCTGGCTCAGGTCAGACAGAGGTCATTTCACTTTCATTACTAAAATATAATTTACAATATGCCAGACCTAAACAAGTTTTAGCCTAAAGGATTTGGGTAATATAAACCATCTGTTCCCCAACAATATAGCTAATTTCCTGCCATCACCGTGCAGTCTACTGGGCTGCCTGCTTAAATGGCTTTATTACTATTATTATTATCATTATTAAGATTATTAATGCAGTGTTTGTCTAAAAGTCATAAGCGATCAATACAATTAGAATTAATTCAGGCTAAAACGGCTCTTTTCCACGATTATTTGAAATGTCAGGTTTTTTCCCCCCACACAGCCACTGGAAAGCTGGCCTTGCGTGATTTCGGGAATGCCAATGCCAATGTTTACACTAATTTACAGAACCTAGATCCCAAACTCATTAACCTTAAATTACTACCTGTGGATTTACTGAGGGCCCTAAATGAGTGGGGTTGGGTGTTCCGAGCACAAGTGGAAGTTGGGAATAACGCAGGTTCTTTATGGCCCAGGAGTGAATATCTGCACACCGAAGGGCCATAAACGTTTAAAAGGTTTGCCTTTCTCCTTGGAGAAACTCGCTGTCGGAGTTTCAGGATGGAACAGAAACAGTGGGAACAGAAACAGCCTCCGCTGTCCCTGGAAGGGTTAACAGCAAAGTCAGGGGAGAATTGGCTACAAGGACATGGTTTTTAAAACAAAATCTTTTTTTTCCTGCTAAAACTCCAGGCCCTGGCCCAGAAAACACATCAGCATGGACCTCTCAGGGCATGGGAATTGCCTCAATTCCTGAAATTAGTCACATTCAATTGGAAGTACAGAAATGCCCAAGGCCAAATGCCGAGATGCTGATGGTTCCTGCAGATATTTGGATCCAATGCTTGTTGTATCTGACCTTGTGGAGAGGGTGGAAAGGAATTCCTTTCATTACCCTTTGGAGCATGGGGATCCCGTTTGGATCCTGGTGTCCTGCTGGAACCCTGGGCATTGAGAATTCCAGAGTTCCTGTGCTGCCAGGCTCTGACCCCCCAGCAAACACTGCACTGACCTGAGCCCGTGGAACAGCTCCCAAAATGGAGTGACAGCACTGGGATTGTGGCTGTGGGGTTTGGACAGAAGTGTGTGACAGCACAGGGTGCAAAACTCAGAGCTGAAGGGTTTAGAATGCAGGAATAGAGATAAAGCAGGATGGAGGATTTAGGGCAGAGGCTGAGTCCTTCTTTTTCACCTTCTTCTCCATGGCTCTGGGTGGGATTTTGTAACTGGAGAGAAAAGTCCACATTGTGGGCTACAGGTGGTTGGTCATAGGGTTAAAAATAAAAATAATTTAGGTGTCATTTCATAATTGGACAGTTTGCGCTTAAAAGATCCTGTAAAGAGACAGAGCCATTTTTCACCTTGTTAGCCAGAACTCACAGGATTAATAAACACCTGAGTCCGAACACTAAGCATCTCTCATCCAATTAATCCCAGCTCTAACAGGAAAAAGAAGATAAAAAACCCCCAGCGTCCCTCGGGCTGTGCCTGGCACCAGTGGGATCACCGCTCCTGTGTCCATCTCCTCGCCTCCCACACATTTCACTTTAAAAAGGCTCGTTTCAGTCCTGACGTGTTCTTGGTGTTTCCCTCGCAGAGCAAAGCCAAGGAGCTGCCCCTCTCCGCCGTCCGCTTCATGGAGGAGCTGGGGGAGTGCGCTTTCGGGAAGATCTACAAGGGCCACCTCTACCTGCCGGGCATGGACCACGCCCAGCTGGTGGCCATCAAGACCCTCAAGGACTTCAACAACCCGCAGCAGTGGGCGGAATTCCAGCAGGAAGCGTCGCTGATGGCCGAGCTGCACCACCCCAACATCGTGTGCCTGCTGGGCGTGGTGACGCAGGAGCAGCCCGTGTGCCTGCTCTTCGAGTACACCAACCAGGGCGACTTGCACGAGTTCCTGGTCATGCGCTCGCCCCACTCCGACGTCGGCTGCAGCAGCGACGAGGACGGCACCGTCAAATCCAGCCTGGACCACGGCGACTTCCTGCACATCGCCGTGCAGATCGCGGCCGGCATGGAGTACCTGGCCGGACACTTCTTCGTCCACAAGGACCTGGCGGCCCGCAACATCCTGATCGGGGAGCAGCTCCACGTGAAGATCTCCGACCTGGGGCTCTCCAGGGAGATCTACTCGGCCGATTATTACAGGGTGCAGAACAAGTCGCTGCTGCCCATCCGCTGGATGCCCCCCGAGGCCATCATGTACGGCAAGTTCTCCTCCGACTCCGACATTTGGTCCTTCGGGGTGGTTTTGTGGGAAATATTCAGCTTCGGCCTCCAGCCCTATTACGGCTTCAGCAACCAGGAGGTGATCGAGATGATCCGGAAGCGCCAGCTGCTGCCGTGCTCCGAGGACTGTCCCCCCAGGATGTACAGCCTGATGACGGAGTGCTGGCACGACCTGCCCTCCCGCAGGCCGCGCTTCAAGGAGATCCACGCCCGCCTGCGCTCCTGGGAGGGCCTCTCCAGCCACACCAGCTCCACCACGCCCTCGGGGGGCAACGCCACCACGCAGACCACCTCGCTGAGCGCCAGCCCCGTCAGCAACCTCAGCAACCCCAGGTACCCCAACTACATGTTCCCGGCGCAGGGGATCCCGCAGGGGCAGCTGGCGGGGTTCATGGGGCCGCCCCTGGCTCAGAACCAGCGCTACATCCCCATCAACGGCTACCCCATCCCGCCGGGATACGCCGCCTTCCCCGCGCCCCACTACCCCCCGCAGGCTCCCCCCAGGGTGATCCAGCACTGTCCCCCTCCCAAGAGCCGCTCGCCCAGCAGCGCCAGCGGCTCCACCAGCACGGGCCACGTCACCAGCTTGCCGTCGTCGGGGTCCAACCAGGAAGCCAACATTCCCTTGCTGTCCCACGTGGCCATTCCCAGCCACCCGGCGGGCATGGGGATGGCGGTGTTCGGCGGGAAAACTCAA